>NC_081424.1:38441187-38774048 GCF_949786415.1 Peromyscus eremicus | reverse complement strand
TCAAAATCGGATTTTAAGGCCCAAAAAAGGTAGCCTAGGAGGGAAGGAGGTTCTAGAATAGTCCATAGCTTCAAAAGGAAGAAGGAGCCTGCATAAGACTCCCAGGTGAAAGGGATGGAAGAGTAACATGAGGACAGAAGTATGACAGGAATATGATGGATGATAAAGGGAAGGGTATATGAAGGAAGCTGTCCGCAGCTGTCAGTGCTACTGAGAATCAGGAAGCTAAAAGGCAAAGAAATAGACACTGAGTTTGTAGAAGTAAAAATGAAGGGCTAAGATGGCTCAGGTGTTAAGAGCACTGACTGCTTCTCAGAAGGACCCAGGTTCAATTCCCAGCACCCACATAATAGCTCACAACTGTCCTTAACTCCAGTTCCAGAGGATACAGACATACGTGTAGGCAAAACACCAATGCACATAAGATAAAAATAAATAAATCTTTGCCGGGCGGTGGTGGCGCACGCCTTTAATCCCAGCACTCGGGAGGCAGAGCCAGGCGGACCTCTGTGAGTTCGAGGCCAGCCTGGACTACCAAGTGAGTCCCAGGAAAGGCGCAAAGCTACACAGAGAAACCCTGTCTCGAAAAACCAAAAAAAAAAAAAAAAAAAAAAAAAAATGAATGTAGGCTGACAAGCCACCAAATACTTAACCTGTAGGAGGGAGAGTAGTGAAGTAGACAGGCAAAAAGAAAAAGGAAAGGGTTGGTTGTTGGGGAGAATGAGTAGATAACTAGTAATATTTTTTTTTTCTGTTTAGTTACATAGAAGACAAATGTGACCTGGACAATTTGTTACTGCATGCCTAAGTAGTAACACAAAAAGAAGAGGGTAAAGAAACTCAGTAGATAATAACTAGGGTGACCAGAACTATGTTATTTGTTTACATTTTATGTGCTGGGAAAGAAGATAAAGTGGAATTTTTCAGATGGATAAAAAGAAGTAACTGAGTTGGGTGGTGGTAGTACATGCCTTTAATCCCAGCACTCAAGAGGCATAGGCAGGCAGATCTCTGTGAGAAGTTATAGATTCCTTCAGGAATAATATGCATCAGGTATGATCAAGGGAAACCTCCTGAATCTTGACAGGTGATATCTATCAGCAAAAGATACTGCTGGTCTTCCCAGGGCTTGACCATTATCTCAAAATTTTCTCAGGGACCCCTAAAAAAGATGCCTTTGCCTACATACAACATGAAACAGTCTAGAGAAAACTATGTCCACATTCTCAAGAGTTGGGGGTGTAAGTGGTCTTTGGTTATTTGGTAGGTTATGGATGTTTGTTATAATTTAAGAGAATAGGAATATAGGATAAAAAGACAACTATTTTATTTTACATTGGCATGGACTTTGATATATTGATATAAATGTAAAGTCAATTTTGTTATGCTGTGTGTATGTTTCTATTCTTGTTTGGGGTATTGTGCTTATGCAGTTCATTTAAAAATGCAATGTGTAAATAAGAAACTAGGTTAGTGGTTAATCTATAATAATCAAACTTGTAATCATATTAGGTATGTTTTCTAGGTTAAATAGGTATATTTTAGATAGATAAATGGTTTTCAAAGATCTATAGAATATGGCATTTAAAATGCTTTGTTAACATAGGTTTCTCATGAAAATGAGACACATCTGCTCCTGGCAGCACCAATTTACTTTAGAGATGATGGGCATCAAAGATTGCTTTCAATGTGGCAAGGCTAGTCATTTGGGCAAGCAGCTATTCTTGCCTGAACTGATTGACAATATGTTATATAAACTGGACATGCACAGGAAAGTGACCACTAAACTTTGCCAAATCAAGGTGGGATAGTCATTCAGGGTTCCTACTTCACAGAAGAAACTGCCAGATATTCTGCAGGACACAGAAGAAAGTAACTGAAAAACTTCGCCAATATAGGCAAAACAGTCTTTCAAATTTCCTGCTTCGTTGAAAAGTCTGTCAGATACTGTGGTCCTGTAGGCTGAAAATGGATGCCCCAACATTGCAGAAGAACTTTGGGTGACTGTCCAGGCAGTAATATGTCTCTGTCATTACTAGAGTTTTGGAAGTTGTTTGCAATGCACTTTCTATTTATTCAAATAATATTATATTCCTCTGGGGCCTTTGATGGAGTTGAAGACTAGATAGTTACAGGTGTAGTTTTCCTTAGAGATGATAGAAAGTAAATTAGGTATAAAATTTTGTATTTACTAAGACAGGATAGGTTATGGAGTATTTTCTTTAAATTTATCAGACACAAATGAATTGGAATTCAGTACATTGTGAACGTAATCTTTACTTGATAATTTTTCTTATTGTATACAGTCTTACTATAACCTTATATGAAAGGTTAAAACCTTTCATTTTTGTTTAGAAAAAAAGGGGAGGGAAGTGTTGGGGAATATTATTGTGAGGTGTGTTGCTTTTGCTTATGTTGTATTTTTTTAACTCTGTGAAGCTGTGTTACTTTTCCTGTCTAAAACACCTGATGGTCTTATGAGAGCTGAACAGCCAGTGACAAGACAGGAGAAAGGATAGGCAGGGCTGGCAGGCAGAAAAAATTAATAGAAGGAGAAATCTGGGAGGAGAATGGAAAAAAGTAGCCAGAGAAAAAGAATGACCAAAGGACCAACCACCCAGCTACACAGCAAGCCACAGAGTAAGAAATAAAGAAAGGTATACAGGAATAGAGAAAGGTAAAATCCCAAAGGCAAAAGCTAGAAAGGATAATTTAAAGTTAAGGAAAGCTGGCTAGAAACAAGCCAAGCTAAGGCCAGGCATTTATAATTAAGAATAAGCCTCTGTGTGTGATTTATTTGGGGGCTGGGTGGTGGGGCCCCCCAAAAGAGCAAAGCAAACAACAACAAAACCCTGTCTTGAAAAATAAAAACAAAAGCAAAAAAAAAAAAAAAAAAAAAGATGGAACTGGAGAGGCCACAGAGAAAACTTTGCTGTCACAGTAGGAAAGGGATTGTGTATCATTGGCCAGTGCATTTTTGGGATACTTTATACATGACTGTCATTTAGTGCTTACAGTTACAGCTAACACATATCACTATGAAGTAGGCATGTTATGTGGGTGTTTCACATATTATTTCATGAGTCACTTTTCTACGGTGTTGGTACTATTGGTTTCTTTGTAGAATTGCAAAGATGAAGGCCTTCAGAAAGGTTAAGTAATTTGTCAAGTTATAAACTAATAAACAGCCCATCTGGGATTCAAATCCCTGAATCCAAGGTCCAATGTTGTTTTCAGCATATCGTGTTACCTGGCTTAAATGAGGAAGGGGAGCTAAAATGAACAAGGAAGTGAAATCAGAGATAACTGTCAAAAAAGGTTTCAATTTAGTGAACCAGCCATGGTGGCTCAGATATTCCCATCTAGTGACCTACAAATAGCCTTATTGTAACATTGGCCATGAGGTAGTGGGGCCTAATGGAGTCACTTCTGCAAGGAAAATGAAAGAGAAACGCTGTGGCCTGCACCCAGTCATTGGTGAGAAAAGTCTCCAGGGATTTGCTTAAGTGGTGAAGGTTATTTAAAGTCCTGGGAGCCCCAGATCTTCATTTTTTCTAGCTCTTTGCCCCACTGCTTTGAAATTTATCTGTTGAGCTCTCATTTTCAGAACACTCACTCCAGATTAGCTTCCTGCCGAAGGGAAAACAATTACAGCTCACGCCTGCCAGTAACATAACTAAATCTCTTAGGTGTGGGTTTCGCTGATGAAGAGCTAATGCCAGTGTGAGTGCCACCCAGATGGATGTAGGAATCCAATCAAACCGTGGATTCCTACTTTGTGAACATAGAGTATACACAAATGGCCTTTGCCCTGGTTTTCCTGAGCAGCCGCCTTCCAAGAACTGGCCTGTACTCTCACTGACTTGCTTCTTGGCTCTCTCAGTTTCCCAAAAGGGACCGCCTCTGAGCTCAACAGTCATTGTTGTTCATGGTCAAAGGCTAACTGGTGAGGTATAGTGGATGTGGCATGGATGTGAAAATTCATGGAAATCCACCAGACTGCATGTCCAGTGCTACTGAAATATCACACTTCAGTCTTGCACAGATACACGGCTAATGTCTCTGAGACTCTCGATGCACCTTCTAAATAATGTCCTAGGAGGGCATAATGACCGAAAGAATCAAATCCAGCTCGCCACCTGCCTGCTTTTGTACTCCACCAAAAACCTAAATTTGGTTTTTAAAATTTTGAAAGGTTTAAAATAGCAAAATAAAAAGTACGTTTTAAAATATATGACAAGGAAATAAAATTCGGACTTCATTGCCATAAGGAAAGTTTCACCATATGCGGCCATGCTCCTTTGTATACATTTTGGGTGTGGCTGAGTTCCTGTTGGCATGGCAGAATTCAGGCTTGGTAGCAGACTTCATTGGCCTGAAGGCTTAGAATATCTAGCCATGTGCAGATCAAAGTTGCCAGTTCTTATTATGCTCTGATTGACAAGGTTTTGTTTTTCATTATTGGTTTTATTATTCTTCCCCAGTGAGAGTGAATTAATAATATATAGCATAGCATCTATGGATATATGGTTAGGAGCAAGAGCTCACTAAGAAGCCATTTGCAAGCTAGAGATCCAGGGCAGCAAGGCATGTAGTTCAGCCCCAGTCCTCAAGCCTGAGAACCGGAGTTGCCAGTCACTTGCCCCTTAGGCCAAGCACCGATGCCTGACTCAAAGAGTCAGGCAGAGTGATTAAAGTCTTCCTCCTCTTCTTTGCTCTATCTAATCCCTCAGCAAATTGCATCATGCTTACCCATAATGGAGAGAGCAATGTGTTTTACTGAGTTCATCAACCCTACTCAAATCTAAGCTCATCTAGAGTTGCCCTCACAGACACAGTAATAAAAATCTTAGCACGCCATGACAAAGTCAAGTTCACACCTCAAAGTCACCACTATCATAAATATGATAATGGTATACATGATAACTGACAGTTGCTCTCAATCAGTGGAGTCTGGTTGAGTCATTAGACTGGTAGTTTTTGCTTAAAGTTAGCTTTTCTTTTTCCTAAGAGATAACATTGGATCATCTGTCTATATGAAGAAACGTCAGACAAAATACGGGGGAGGGTTGATTCAATCCAGTGTTCACCATTTTTGAACCCATGTCAGCACACTAACATTATTATGGAATTTATCTTTCTAGGCATCAGCAAAGGAGACTAGATTATTTCATTTTTTCAAGTCTTTACATCTTTATTCAAATGTTCATATAGGTATTTCTACATAGAAGAGTGAAAAAATTGGGCTTTGCAACCAGAGAGATACAGACTTGAATTCCAGCCTTATCCATGATGAGCTAAGTGACTGAGAAATTATTTAACTTTTTGGAACCTCCATTTCTTCCTCTGTTGTATGGAACTCTTCCAGCAAGTCACCGAGAGGCAAAATGAGGTCTGGAAGATAATGTATAAAAACTGCCTAGCATAGTCAGAGCTCAGTTTTTATGTTTGCTACCACCCAGAAAAGTATTTTTCTGAGACATTTTGCCCATTTTAATGAAGTAATAACACAGCATCCAGTAAGTACATTGTATCTAAACTATCTCCATATTATTAGAAATTTATATTGTTGAAACCATTTGCTAGCAGATAAAAGAAATTCAATACTGGTGGGAACAATAGAGAACCCACTACGGAAAATCTATGTGCATTTAACTGGGCCATTTGCAGACTCAGTACTGAACTTCCTGGGATGAAAGGGCTGTCTGCACCACTTTGAAATAAATGCTGTATGCAGGTAGCTGAAGACTAGTCTTCTAGTCATCAAAAATGCTCAACTGAGAATCAAACATATGCTGAGTAAATCTCTCCAATGTTCTAGTGGTTGTTGGTGATCAGGAAGGTCCTGAGGAGGAGATTATTTATTTTCATCAATAAATTCTGGATTACAAAACTCATTTCTGCCACAGTCCTAGAATTTGAAGGTGTATGTGTTATGAGATCTGCGTGCCAGTTTGACCCCTACCAACCCAGGCTACTTTCCTCCTTAGCATATGAAAAGGATAACTAGGAAAACCTGAAGACAAATCCCATTAGATTAAGGCTCAAGGGCCTTCTCTTTGATATTACTCTCAGTAAAACAGCAGGGGGACAGTTTCTGCCCAAACTGACATCAGAAGAACCTGAGAGCCTCAGGGTTAGGTTTGCCTCTTGATTCATCTTCTGAACTTTCTCTATTCAAAGTTTGCAATGCCTTATAGGCTTCCAAATACTTCTCCCCTTGCTGACAGTAGGAAAAGTGTCAGGCAAGGCTCTGATGGGGTGATGTAGATCACCTTCACATTTCCTGGACTACTTTGCAGGTGGGTGATGTGGTCATGTTCTGTGACTAACCTCACAGTGATCACAGACACTACATCAGATTTTATTGCTGAATAAGCGGGTGGTAAAATTCCTCATGGACCTCATGATTAACAAAATAAGGCTCAGCTGAGGAAGACATAATGGAGGTTCCCCAAAGGGAAAGAATGATAGATATTAGCATGGGGGAGCCCTGAGTCAACCAATTTCCTGAGTTCCTGTGCTACACCGGATCTGATGTCAAGGAAATTGAGAGACCATGCTCACCGCAACAGATCTTAAGGATGTGCAGTTGTGGGAAACAACCTCCTAGGTAATACCATGATAGAAATGGTAAGTATCAAATGTCCTTTGCATGTAGCAGTGCTCTATGCTGTTCTAACCGTGTTTGAGACACAATCAAAAGAGCTAATTATTAAATCACCAAGACACTTTTTTCCATGCATGCGCATGTCTATTAAGAAGAAGTTCAGGGACTGGAGAGATGGCTCTGCAGTTAAGCATATTTGCTAGTCTGCCAAAGGACCTGAATACATCCCTAACACCCATGTCAGGCAGCTCACGAAACAATTGTAACTCCAGCTCTAGAGGATCTGAAGCCCTCTGCTGGCTTCTTCTGGCACCTGCACACATGTGGCATGCACACACAGGCACATGCACATTAATAAAAATCAATCTTAGGAACTAGGCTTTTACAGATAACAAAAAGGAGATAAAGTAGAAAAATATTTGTTGTCAGTAGGGTGGTTGGTCATGATTCAGATTCCCTCATTTCACCAACTTGTAATGGTAAGACATCTGTAAGTTCTGCCTGTGGGTCATGACTCCTTTGGACAGTTGAATGACCCTTTCACAGGAGTCACCTAAGACCATCCTGCATATCAGATATTTACATTACAATTCATAAACGTAGCAAAATTATAGTTACAAAGCAGCAATGAAAATAATTTTTTGGTTGGGAGTCACCACAACATGAGGAACTGTATTAGAGGATCACAGCGTTAGGAAGGTTGAGAACCACTGCCTTAAATATAGGGAGATTTATGGGTATGGTTATATTTATAATCCCAGCACAAGAGAGGCAGAGTTAAGAGGACCAGGAATTCAAATTGAGCCCCAGCTACATGAGACCCTGCAATGAACAACCAAGACTCCAAAATGACATAACTTGTAGTCATTAGGATCAGAGAAACCCAGGGTGCCTAAACCCACCGTTATTTGAAGACTTGATTTTTGCTAAGTCAGACAAAGCATAGTAGACTACCTGTAGATTTTGTGCTTCTAGCCAGGGTAGGACTCATCCCCATAGTCCCCTCTTCCCTCAGTTCTTGATTCATGAACGGTGCTGCCTCAGTGTATGAACATTCCAAACAAGACTCATTTCCTAAATGCTCAGAGATGTGTTTTTTCTGTCTTTATTTTCTTCAGGAGCTCTCTAATTTCTCCTTAACATATTTCCCTCTAATCCTCTTTATTTTTAGTTTCAATGCCTTAATTTTTCCTACTTAGTGATTAATTCCTACTAATCCTCAGTTTTTATCTATTTTTATACTTAAACTTTTTATCTTATGAGCTTAAGCATTTTATCTTATTCTTTAATCACCTATAGTTTTACAACTTTAATGATCCACACTTTTATCTTTTATTTTAAAACTCATTTGTTTAATCTTATTTTCAAACTCAACATTTTATTCTATTGGAATCTTAATTCTTTTATATGCACTCTATTCTCTGAGTTTCTTCTCAAGATTTATTTTAACTTTTTCCTCTAGAGCTCAGTTTTCTCTACTTTCTCAGTCTTCTGTATTTCTTTCTTTCTTAAAATATGTTCTCATAAAGATCTACAGCATAAGTGCAATGGTGGTGTTGGTGGTAGTGATGATGGTGGTGGTGGTGGTGGTGGTGTTGTCGGTGGTGGCGCTGGTGCTGGTGCTGCTGGTGGTGGTGGCAGTGGTGCTGGTGCTGCTGGTGCTGGTGGTGGTGGTGCTACTGCTGCTGCTGCTGCTGGTCCTGATGGTGCTGGTGGTACTGGTGGTAGATGATGGTGGTGGTGGTAGTGGTGCTGGTGATGGTGGTGATGGTGGTGATGGTGGTGATAAAACTGATAATAAGAACTGCATATCTCTTATCCAAATGCTTATTACCAGAAGAACTTTGGACTTTGAATCTTATTGTTGTGCCATGATTGCTTGCTTTGTTTGTTGTTTGTTTGTTTGTTTGTTTGTTTGTTTGCTTTGAGACAAGCTCTTACAATGTAGCCTTGTCTGGCCTGAAACTCACTGTGTAGATCAGGCTGGACTTGAACTCACAAAGATCTACCTGCCTCCACCTCCCAAGTGCTGTGATTAAAGGCACAAACGACCATGGCCAGCTCCTTCTGAGACTTTTGCATAGACACAGTGAGATAACTTGCATTGGTACCTACATTTAAACATGAATTCATGACCCCAAAATGCCATACATATATAAACTGAAGGTAATTTCATGTAATATTTTTAGTTAGTAAATCTAAAGAATTACTGACCATTATTATGATTTGAATCTGAAATATACCCCACAAACTCATGCTTTGCATGTGCAGTCCCCAACTTTTGATTCTATTTTAAGGCTTGGGAGCCTTTGGGAGAGAGGGAGGTCTTGTCTGTCAGAAGTAGACCACTAGGTGTGGGCCTCTGTAAGCTAACACCCCAACTCCTAATTCAAAACTGCTATCTCTGCTCTTTAGTTAGCTACAATACAATAAAATTGCTACATGCCCTCATAGTAACGAACTCAACCACGACTTTCCTGCAGGACCAGACGTGAAATCCCTCTGAAATGGTGAGCTAATATAACTATTCCACATTTTGTTGCTTTCTGGCAGTTTGTCGAAGGTAACCAATATAGAAAGTTGGTATTGTGAGTGTAAACACTGTTGTGATAAACCTGACAGTGTGGTTCTGGGGCCTTTGGACCTAACTTGAAGGAAGAAGTTAGAAGAGTTTGGAAGTGAGAGAGAATGCAGCCCTAGAATGATACAAACAGAGCTTACTGGATCTTTTTGGTAGGAGTTCAGACGACAAGAATGCCTATATAAGTGTTTACAGTAAAACTGTGCTCACAAAGCTCCAGGTGAGAACAGGGACCCTACCAGTAATTACACTAGAAGCCATTTGTGTTACATCCTGGAAAGGAATCTAGCTATGTTCTACCCGTGCCCTGAAATTTTGAATGAAGGAAATTTTGACAGAGGACATTTCAGCATCCAGGTATTCTCTATGGACATATTTTTAAAATTAGTAAAATTATTTATAAACAGAATACTAATATTGTAACAACATAGAGTATAACAACAGAGAGCATTTAATGCATAATTACAACTTGGAAAGAGGATCAAAAGTATCACTGTAAGTTTCTCTGTACTGGTGGTCATTTCTTTTGACTATCACATGGTAAAACATGATCCTTCCATGACTTCTGTTGACTCCTGTGGGGAGCCAAGGGAGCCCTGAGTGAACGTGCAAAGAGCATATGAAGTCTTGAGTGAGTGTATACTGTTGACATGGGCACAACCATATCGAGGACCCAATGCCTCAGACCTATGGGAACAGCAAAGCCTTCCCAACCAAGGCGAGGCTCTGAGAGATGCCACCTTTCTCTGGTACAAGTGTGAATGAATACTGACAATGTGTGCAAGCATACACTCTGTTTATGAATTATTGATCAGTGTGTGCAAAAACTAGCAACCACAGCTTCCTCCTCCTGAATGTTTACCGCCTGAGACGCCTGGCCAACAGAGACCTCCCACCTGGACTAGCTAGTTTCTCCTCCTGCGCGGCACACAATAAACTTACTGAGGTTCCAGGCAGTTGCCTGATTGGTTCCACTCCATCAGAGTGTCCACACCTCAGCTTTCCTGGGTGTGTGTCTGTAGTTCTTCATTCCCTTGCCATCCCAGTCAAGTTTTCAGGGTTCCAGGACCCCAAGCGGCACAGGTCACAGTGAACCCCTAAGCTTTCGTAAAGTATGTCTGCTACCTTGGGTAAAAGAAAGCCAAAAGTAAACACTTTAAATGACAGCTGCTTTGTAAGACATGCTTAGAATTGTATATCACCATGCTATATGATTACTTTCACTACTGAACATCTATACCTTAAACTGTATACATCCAAATAGGAAATGGTAGTAATTTTCTTTTCCTTTTACTCACAAGGAAGTAGCTGCCTTAGATTAAGAAAAAAGTTCAGCTTATGTCTTAGTAACCTAAGACTCAAGACATCATTCTAGGTCCACTACTCTCCAACAGGTGAAGTGAGAAAAGAGTCAGACAAACTCATTGGGGCAATTGGAGCCTGTCATAGAGGGGATAACCAAGGAAAACTTGCCAAGAACCACAGCAGGTTCATTCAAAGACCCATTATAATTTAATCTTCGTGAAGTCAGAATTATCTGTCAGGTTTTTTTCCCCCACCTTATGTCCTTGTGGGTCCTTGTCCATCCTGGGCTATGTACTGAGATTCTTTCTCAAAAAAAGAAAGAAGGAAGGAAGGAAGAATGGAAGGAAGGAAGGAAGGAAGGAAGGAAGGAAGAGAAGGAAGAGAAGGAGGGGGTGCCTAGGGATATGTTAATGTGCATCATGAAATAGCTTGTTATTGGATTATAAGTGTATCTTGATTTTTAAA
Organism: Peromyscus eremicus; assembly: GCF_949786415.1. NCBI lineage: Eukaryota > Metazoa > Chordata > Mammalia > Rodentia > Cricetidae > Peromyscus > Peromyscus eremicus. The sequence continues at coordinate 38,763,087 of NC_081424.1, read as the reverse complement.
AAGCATTTCAATTTGCTGTTCACAAAATTTGAGTATGAGTGAGGAAATTTTGGAAGGAAATGGAGGTTAAGCGGTTTGGAGCAGATGGAAAAGGTCGGAGAGCAAGATGGTTGATTCCTGAACTGAACTAACTTGGCAAGGGCAGGAATCCGGACTTTGCAGTGAACACAAAAATTAAACCTCAGTGGATGTGTGTAAGAAATGTGGACAGTTTTAGACCTCAAGAGCTATGGAATTGGGGCTTTAGGCTGATATTCAGATATTAAGAGACCTGAATTTCATGTTTTATATCTAGGTACCAATCATGGGTGCCCCCACCATATATAAGACTATGCCTCTGAATGCCAGATGGGATTCAAGGGAATAAGAAAATGTATGTGTACACACACACACACACACACACACACACACACACACTCACACACACACACACCTGAGACACAATTCCTGATGAAGTCAGGGTAGTACTGCAAAGACTTAAATGTTGATTACGTCAGAGAAATCATTCTATCAAAACGATGCTAGTGATGCAGAGACCCATAGCCAAGCACTTGGCCAAGCTCCTGGAATTCAGTTGAGGAGAGGGAAGAGGGATTATAGGAGCAAGGAGGGTCAGGATCATGATGGGAAAAACCACAGAAATAGCTGACCCAAGCTAGTGGGAGCTCACAAACTCTGGACTGACAGCTGGCAAGCCTGCATGGGACTGTACTAGGCCCTCTGAATGTGAGTGACAGTTGTATGGCTTGATATGTTTGTGGGTCCCCTGACAATGGGACGAGGATTTACCCCAGATACACAAACTGGCTTTTTAGAGCCCATTCCCTATGGTGCAATGCCTTACTCAGCTGTGATGCAGAGGGGAGGGGCTTGGTCCTGCCCCAACTTGATATGCCCACTTTTGTTGACTACCCAAGGCAGACCTTACCCCCTATGAGGAGAGAATGGGGGTAGGATAAGGGGAGGTAGGGGGAGTGGGAGAAGGGAAGGGAGGGGGAACAGGAGTTGGTATGTGAAATGAATGCTAGTCCACCAGATATATTTCATTTCACTAAAGCCTTAGGAAAAAGAGGTTGAGGCATTCACAGAGCAGGTGGGGTGCTTTCTGATAGTGGGAAACACTATCAGAAAGAGATAGAGCTGTGCAGTCTTGACTCAATGGACACTTTGGTCACCTGTGCTGGGGTATCTATACATGTGGCAGCCCTCTGTGGCTGGCCTTATTTGCCCATGAGCTCCTGCCCAAGAAACGTTACAACACATCAATGTGCCTACAAACTGCCCACACCAAGGATTGGATCATCGTCCCATTTGAGTCAACTTACTCATACCCTCTAACCTTTCTACAGGGAACAGAGCATTGTCTCTGTTGGCACTGCCCAAGGCTCTTCTGAGTCTCTTTCGTTGTTTCTCGTGTCACCTCTCCAGATGGTAGAGAAATGTCAGCTTCCGCATTTGGCCAAGAGAGGAGGTATCTAGCTGAAGGATTCTGTCTTCTCTACAATCTGGCATGAAGTCTACTTTTTCAAACCTTTAATTAATGCTTTCTCTAGCCCTTTCTTTTCCTGGGTACAGATTATTTTCCACCTAAGGCATACAGACAGAATGAAAAGGAGAGACATGCTTTCCCTTCATAGAAAAAAAAATGTATTTTTAATGAGGGCCATTCACATAAAACAAAATGCATTCTGTCACAAACATCATCCAGTTCTTCTTTCTTTGATTACCCCTCCAATCACATATGCTCGGTGTATGTTTTCTAGTTACATTGGATGTATCATGAGTGATCTTTCGTTCTTTCTAGAAGGAAACGGCGCAAAATTAAGCACACGGATGCATAGCTGAGTACTCACGCCAATGTGGAAGCTACTGCGGCAGCTCGCTGGAGAGCATTAGCTCTCTGCTCCTGTTTCATCACAGGTTCGTCACACAGTCCTCACTAACTTGCTTCCCCCTTTGTTTTCATTTACTTTGGCATAAAAGGGTATCCTAGCAGTTAACCTATCTCTGGGGTGTGTTCAGGTTTAATGAATGAACATGTATAATGCCTTCGGAGGGCCTCGCGTGAGATGCGCCGTAACTGCACGTTATTAGTGCTGCTGTTACAGTATCACCTTGGGAGCCTCTGCCTTGAAGCTGGCTTGAGACAGGAGGTCTCAGAAATAATAACAACTCTTCTCCCAGTGTGCCTCTCTCCCTCAAACCTCGGAGAACTTAAAGCTATTACCTTATTAATGTAAAGCTCCGCCTGAGATGGATGGAAATGACTACTGAATATTTCCATTTCCAGGTGGGAGGCATTAAGGCAACGTTTCACGTTTACACACAGCCCACCTGTAACGCGAGCACTTAACCAACACTGCAGTTCTTAGAAGACACAACTCGTACCGCACTGTTGCCTCTCTGAATATATGTGGCTCACGCTCACACTGCTGGGAACGGTGGGTTAGTCTGTTATTACTTAAGCGCCTCAAGATATTAATGAGGATCAACACACATTAATGTATCAACAATCCTAATGGTGATTACATACTTTCATTTAGCTATGACTTGTCTGCGGAAGTTAGCTAAAGAAGGCTATTATTTGTATTATTTTCTTTTTTAAAAAAGATTTTTATCTTAGTGATCTCAACTATTAATAAAGAAACAAGCAGGCTTTATTTGTAGTTATATAGGTTATCGATGAATGTTAAATGGCTGACATGTTGTTGCTTAATGATCACCACTTGGTAGTCCACTGTTACAGATAATAAGAGACTGCTCATAGACGAGAAATCATCGGCTAAGATTTGGGGTGTTTGCCTGTAACTTGGTCATTTGAAGGATGATGAAGCCATTGGTTAAAACAATGATATCAGCAGGCTACTTAAAAGCAGTTCAATTGCATGTCTAGGAACTATTCTGCAGATTGGACAGCCCATCCCTACACAATAGGAAATGGGATCATGATCATTGAAAGACATCCAGCCTTGCTATTGTACTGTCTTCAATACCTAATATGATGGACCATGGTGAGTCCATAATGTTCTTTCAACTCCTCCCTAGTAAAGTCTTGGAATGGAGCTCCAGCTAGACCTGGTTCCTCTGAAGGCTTCAATAGTTTCATTCCTATTACCGTAGTTGCTGGTAATGTTGAACCATTTTTACCTTAAATTCCGTCCAACATTTTTACAAGCAATTTTTAAAGTAAACTCCATAATTCCACTGGCATTGCATACTGAGACGACGGGGGTTTTACTGAGTTGTGCACTCACACAAATATGTATTAGAAATAGAATAAGCCCCTGGGCTCACTGTCCCCTCATTAAACCTCGGGCATTCAGCTGACGTCATTCTTTGGCATTTCATGGTCTTTTCTCACTCTTTTACTAATGGGTAATGGAAATACAGCTGTCAGCTACAAATTATCCAAACCCTCGAAATCTAATCCCTTATAGCATCCTGCCTTCTCCATCGGATCCCCACCCAAATTGGCACATCCCTCATACCTCCATCCTTCAGCTAATGGGAAAGGAGCACCAAAGATCTCCATGTCAGACATTTAACTTAGGCCACTTGTGGTGACCAATTTCTCATGCCTCATATCAGGTCAGGAAAAGCAGATAATTTGCCCAGGCTGGTTTATGATGATGAATGTAATAGAAACATTCCTTATGGACACCTGCAGTCACTTGCTCAGACTTCAAAACATGAGATTTGATTTCTCCATACTTACCGTGCTGGCTTACAAATATTGCTATTGATCATAAAATTACCCAGTCATTTTAAAATACAGTTCTGCTGCTTGATCCAAGCACTTTCTACTGCCTTAACCTTTAGATTGACTGCAACCTCTGTGCAGAAATTCCTTTCCACTTTCTTTTTTTTTTCAAGGTCTATAATGAATTTCCTCGAGCAAGTCTTCATTTGCACATAAGAGGTCATTTTAAAAAGGAAGAGGTGGGTTCATTTTAGAAATCATACGTTCTTAGTTCCTTGAGAGTTTCCTACAATGTATTGTGATCATATTCACCCCTTCAACTCCCTCAGGTCTACTTCTACCGCCTTACCCACTCAACTTCCTGTTGTCTTGTCTTTGTTTTTTAAGCTATCAAATGAGGTGGCTTCATTTTGCTGTCAGCCCAGCAGATCACTAAAGCATCACCTCTCAGGAAAGACTGGGTTTTGCTACTACTTTTACAGAAAATGCTGAAAGCTCATTTCTAAAGACCTGGAATTAGAAAAGGGTACTTTGCATTATTGACTCGGTCTCATCATCCATCCAGGCACTGACAGCACTTAGCTTTTCCTATGCCCACCTCTTGGACCATTTCCTTTCCCCATGTCACGTAACCAGTTCACCCAATGGAGGGCACCAGTTATCTGCAGGGAGCAACGGTCAACAGTCCCTACTTGCTAGAAACCTATTCTGGCATTGGTCTTACATACCGGCTTCAGCCCTGACTCACGCGTTGTTTTCAGTCCAAAAAGAAATAGTGAGGCTGGCATGGTGTGTAATGGATTTTGAATTTTCCCAGGTATTAATCTCCATTCACACTAACCCAAACGGAGCACTCCAGGATATTTTTTAAGAACAAATCTCTTGTTGAAACAATTAGAATAATTTCCTGGTAATTTGAGCCCAAAGATAAGACTTCCCCGGGAATATTTTGAAAGTTGGTTTTTAGCATCAATAATTGGGGCAAATTTATAATGTTTTTCCACTTTACTATTTTACAACTAACTCAGGGAAATCCTTTAAAACCCTGACCTTTGAGGGGAAAAAATCACTTGAGCTAACTATCAATCACAATTTCAGCATGCTTGGTTACCAAAAAAGACCAAGAAAGAATAACTTACCATCACTCTTCATGTTAGTATGTGTCAGCTCTGACAGCCATGGCTACCTATGTGATGGGGTGCTTGAAAAGATAAATTTAGTAACAATATGTTTTTCCATGTTTTGAACACTGAAAAATGGCCTTTGATTTGTGGCTATAGATCTTGGCTGATGGACCTTGTATCGCTCTCAATGAAAAAGGAGTAGTTAGTAATAATCAATGTAATTTTAAACCCCAGTGTTTTTATTTATCCCAGAGATCAATAACACTGTAGGAGCATTCCTTCAATCAAAGACACTGTGGAGAGATTCTATTCATCTTTTTAGCCATATCCATTTCTCAGTGCCGATGCTTAAATAACTTCAGCATGTATGAATTTGTTTGGGGTGCCTTTAAAGCAAGCTAATTCTGTTCCAGTTGAATGTCCTTGATTATACGGTACTCAGACAGAAGATTACAAAACACTAGAAACTATTCAAATGTCTTTGTGTTAATTAAATTGCCAGAAATTTTATCATGAAGCTCTAATGATTCCAAGGCTCTGGCAGAATGTGGTTCCTTTAAAAGGAACAAGGCACTGGAATGCGGCCTCCTTTGCTGACTTAGCAAGGCTGCCTGCCATCAGCCAGGGCCCCTGGGACCTGGGCAAAGCAAGCCTTTGGTTCGGAGTGCATGGACAGAAGTATGCAAAGAGTTTTGAAAATTCTGTGCAGTGTATCAGACCTTGAATCTGCTCAAATCAGGACAGAGTTTCCTACTTCTTTTTATTTCAAACTCCAGCACTGTTGTTAGAACCCAAAAATACAACTTTTCCCTTGACCTAAACAGTCGGCCATAGTTCATTTCAGGAACAGTATTTTAAGGATTTTTTTTTTTGTTCTCTCTTGATTTTTATCATGATACTTTCTTTTCCAGTCTCTGGAACCTGATAGGAAATGTCCCATGCATTCTTCTCTCCTGTGAACTTTAAAAAACCCCAGGGAGAGTATCCCGTCCCCCCCCCCCCAGCTTGGCTTCGAATGTGGGAACCTTTGGTTACAATGTGATAGTGAACAATGTGAAATTGTGGGTGCAGCGATGGCAGCCAGGCCGGTTGAAAACGCTCGTGTGTTGTGAAAGGCTTCATGGCTTGCTATAAAATGTGTCTCCCCAGAGCCTTGATTCTGTCAATTGCCTCTTCCAATAAGTTATCCAAAGTAAAAACAGGCAGGAATTTTTTTTTTCTCAATCTTTCGAGGATCCTTCTTGCTTGGGCTGCTCTAACTTCTCACACTAGAAATTCGAAGCCAGGTACAACTTGCACATTTCTTTTGGAATCTGACACTACTAAGAGAATTGCCAAGATTTGACGAACCTTCCTATGAACCTCGGGAAATTTCGTGCTAGGCCTGAACCGGAAGCAGGTACATTTCACCAAGTGTCAGATTTCCTTCTGGCTAGCTCACCGGGCTCTTTCCCCAGGTTGTAATAATTATTTCCTGCTTCAAGATGGGGGAAAAGATTGGCTGGCCTCACACACTACCAAGTAAAACATTTCTAAGGAAAGGAGTTCCAGCAAACGCAGAGATGAAGAAGTCATCCTCTTACATGTCATTTTCATCTGGACTCTTGATTTGACTAATGTCTTTCTTAGAAATATTACAACGTAGAACTATAATATGAATATAAAATGAAAAGAGGCTTGTCTGTAACCTTAGCACACGGGAGACTGAAGAAGAAAAGTTGTGAGTTCAAGGCTAGCCTGGACTACATAGCAAATTCCAGACCAGCATGGATTATGAGGGTATATACCCTGTCTCAAGAACACAGAGGGAGGGAGAAAGGGATAGATGAAAAGAGGGTGTTCAAATAGAAGCTAAACTCATCATGATCTAACAGTGATAATAACAAGACCTACAATCATGGCTTCCAAGGGATAAGGGGGAGGAGTAAAGACATGTAGAAGATGTCCTGCATCTGTAGGTTTACTGATGCAACAGAGTACCCCAAGGACTCACACGTGCAGCTCATAATACTTCACGGATTTAGTTCAGCCATTCTACCTCATTTCTTTCCTTCTTCCCATGTGAATGAAGTCTTTCTGCGCTGAAGTAAGTGACATATCTTTTGTTTGCATAAACTAGACCTCCTCAGCCTTGGCAGCACTGACGCTCTAGAATGGTAAGTTTATTGGGGTGACTCAATCCTGTGCACTGCAGAATGGGCAGCAGCATCTTTGTCCCAAATCTGCTAGATATGGAAGCACACTGCTCCTCAAACATGAATGCTGGAATGCATCTCTAGACATTGTCAAATGTCTCTAGTAAGGCAAAATCACCACAACTGACAAAAATTCCTTAAAATTTCATGTCTTGTACTGGCCACTGGATCAGAATAGAGAACCCAGAAATAAACCCAAATGCCTACGAGACAGCATCTCTCTGTGTATCCTAGACTGACCTTAAATTCATAGCAATCCTCCTGCCTCTGCCTCCCAGAATGTTAGGCTTACCATACTCATCTCAGCAACATAAATTTTGGAAGGGGTGTCAAAAACATACATTGCAAAAAAAAACAAAACACAAAAAACAAACAAACAAAAAAAAAACACCTTTTCAGCCGAGAGAAACCAACTTTTCCATGTGTAGAAGAATGGAATTACATCTGCATTTCTCACTCCATTTCAAAATCAATTCAAAATAGATCAAAAACTTTCATATAAGATCAGCAACTCTGAAACTACTAGAGAAAAACACTTGAAGATGTAGGCACAGGCAAGGACTTTGTGGAAAGGACTCTAGTAGCTCAGGGGTGTCTGCAAGAACTGAGAAATGGGGTTCTAAGGAACACATGGAATATGTGTCTAAACACTTCAGCACAGAGGAAACAGTGACCAGCCTGAAGACATAAACAGCAAAATGGGAGAAAATCTTTACTAGCTATACACATAACAAGATATTAATATATCTAGAATAGATAAAGGACTAAAAATGTTATACACCCCCAAAATCATTCCAACAGTAAGTTGGCAAAAAAAAAAAAAGAATAAATGAACAAACAGTTCTCTAAAGATGTAAATGGACGTTTCCTGTCCCGAACACCCAGTCCCAAATAACCAGCTCAGAGGCTGAATATGAATTAGAAACGCTTAGCCAATAGCTCAGGCTTATTACTAACTAGCTCTTGCTCTGCCACCTGGCGGTACCTTTATTAGCATGGCACATTCGTCTCCTGCTTCCTCTGCATCTGGCTAGTGACTCCTGACTCCACTTTTTTCTTTCCCATCATCCTCAGTTTGGTCGCCCTACCTGGCTACTGGCCAATCAGCATTTTATTAAACCGACTCAAGTGACAAATCTTTACAGTGTACAAGAGGATTATTCCACAGCAATGAAGTGCAGGTGGCTATCAGAGTGTGTGCTCAGCATCCTTGGCCATCAGGGACGTGAAAATCAAAACTACCTGTCAAAAATTCTGCCACCTGTCAGGTTGGCTACCACTGAAAAGCAAACCAGAACTGGAGATAGACCTCAGTTAATAATGTTTGCCTAGCATGCATAAAGCCTGGTGTTCATTCCACAGAACCTCATAACCGGCTGTAATGGTGCACACCTGTAACCCCAGCACTTGGGATGAAGATGCAGGAGGATTAGAACTTCAAGGCCAGCCTGGGCTATAAAGCAAGCTCAAGGCCAGCCTGTGTTACATAAGCCCCTATACCTCATCCCGGCAAAAAGAAAAAAAAAAAAAACATTCACAAATGCTGGTAAGGATGCGGATGAGAAGGCACACACACACACACACACACACACACACACACACACACACACACACACATAGAGGAAAATAAGGCCAGCACTTTGGGAAGAGGAAACAGACGATTGGAGTGTGAGCAAAGAGACAGCAGAGGGTAATGGGGGGTGAATATGGATATCCTTATATATGATATCCTTGAACAAAGATGCCGTTATGAAAAATCCCACTCTCTACAATGAATGCACACTAATAAAAAAAATTTAAGATTTATCTGCCCATGAAAATTTCTCATGCTTTCTGTTCCCAAATTCTGCCATTTGCATGTGGGTATACATATTCTGTAATCGTGAAATGACTTCATGGAACACCTAGGAAAAATTATAGAACCTAAAAGGAAGAAAGACATCAGCAATAAGAGGAAAATAAAAACAACAGCAGCAGTAACAAAATAAATGCTAACAGGCAAACCCATTACTGAGAAAATGCAAAAGATGTCTTAGAAAATATAAGCATCTACCTTTAAAAAAAATTCAGATAACCATCATGTGAAAACGGTTGCTTCCGTACTTTGCAAAGTATTGAAGTTGTATTGCATAACAGAGTAGGCCAAATATGATTTTACATTTGAACTTAAATAAAATGTATAACTTGGTGTTTGGAGTCACTAGTGTTCAGAGCTTCATGTGACTAGGACCTAGCAGATCAGACAGTATAGCGTATGAGTCATTTTATCATGTGGAAAACATTCTACTGCCCAAGTGGGCTATCTGACGTGCACAGCAATACTAGAAATTATGGCAAGGTAAGTTTCAATTTAATATGTGCAAACATTTACAAAATAGACCTTTGCAACAGTAATCCTCTCAAATAAGTTTAGACAGATGCCAAGAAAGAAATCCTGCTGGATAGACCACTGTGTCAGATGAACGGGCATCTCTAATCCAGACTCAAAGGGGCCTATGTATGAGTTTTATGAATTTTTATATGACTTTTTTTTACAATTTTTAAACACAACCCTGTAAAGTTGGGAGAAATAGTCATATTTAAAAGTTGGGACATTTTAAATATTACATGACTTCTAGATCAAAATAATATTTACAAAATGAAAACTGCTTATTTAAAAATTTCCTATGTGGTAAGATCTGTCCACACCTTATCTGCCTCAGAGAAAAGGGTTTCTGTTATTTTACACACATTCTCAAATGAATTCTAGTCACTTGGGAAGAATGAGCCTTGGTCGTGTGCCATAATGGCTCAGGCACTATCCAAGTTAAAGATTTGGCTGCGAGTTATTTATAGGGAATGAAAAACAAGGGTTTGGGATGTGCAGAGCATGAGAAAGCAAACAGAAAGAAAATTAAATGCTACACTACCTTGACAAGGAAGATATTGCTTTTAAAATTTTATTCTTACTATAGGGAAAGGTTGCACGCCACGATGCTCACTGCAAGCCAGAGGACCATTTTCTGAAGTCAGTTCTCTTTTACTTCACACGGGTTTTGGTGATGGGAACTCAGGTCACCGGGCTTGCCCTCGTACAGAGGCCCTTTTGAGTCTGGGTTAGTGATGTCTGTTCACCCAACAGTGATGTATCAGACAAGCATCTTTCTTGGCACCTGCCTAAACTCACTTGATAGGATAACTGTTAGGAAATCCAACATTTTTTTTTGCAGTCTTTTACCCACTCACAAGCCACAGATATTGCTTTCATACGCAACAAAACAGCTTCTGGTGAAAAGATGTGGTGTTCTGGGAGGTACCGAAAATTCAGCTGACGGTTGAGGATAAACTACCCTGCAGAAAAAGCAAACAGCAACCATGATGTACATATATTCCCTTCCTTGTCTATGACTCTTCTATTGGCCTTCATCTGTGTAATAAATTCCTTAGAGAAATCAACTTATAAAGGTAAAAGATGAATTTGGCTTATAGCTTTATTAATTTTCAGACCATGTTCAAGCAAACCCATTACCTTTAGGCCTCTTGTTGGGAACACCAAATGGTAATGGCAATAACAGAGCAAATAATTCACCTCATGCCAGGAAGAGAAAGGAGAGAAAGGAAAGAAAAAGGAAAGGCATGCTCCCAGTGACATATAGAACCTCCCACTAGGCCACCTCTTAAAATTTCCACATGTCAACAGAGCCAAGCTGCAGCCTGGGCCTTTGACACACGGACTTTTGAAAGCATTTTAATCCCAACTAGGGCCACCCTTTCCCACAAAACAAAAATTCCATTCCAAGCACCCATGCTCTCACAGACACACAATTGACCAGGCTAATCCACTGAATTTTGAAGAATTTTGACTCTGTGGTTTGCCCTTCACTCCATCTTATTTATCCTCTTTAGCATCCTCTGTCCTATAAGTAAGTCGAAAAGACAACACAAACTTTGTCCTTCCGGAAGGTTAATGGCTTGAGTGAGTGTCAGCGACACACAAATACGATGGGAGAGTGGCTCTAGGAGATACTGAACTACAAAGCTAGCGAGTATTAGCAGTAAAGATACTGGTACAGCTATCCAAGTCAACAGAGGCTTCAAAAGAGGTAGCAGGGTTCTAGGACATAGTGAACGGATGCAGAAGGGGAAATAAAGCTCAGCATGATGACACAGGCTTCCAAGTGTAGCACTCAGAAGGCAGATGCAGGAGGATCAGGAAGACTTTGAGGCAGCCTGGGCTATACAAGGGAATTCCAGGACCACTTGGGCTAAAATTTAAAAAAAAAAAAAAAAAAAGTAAAAACCAAACTGTGGATAGAAATCAGAAACTATAAATACAACATCCTTATATAGTCCAGAGGCCCGTGCTTGTGGGCTGGGTATATGGCAGGGAAATGATGGTTGGATGATGGAGCTGGGTCTAAGCATGGAGAGCCTTACAAATCTAAGCAGAGGCTGACAGGGTTAGTGGGTTGAGAAACAGGCACAGTAAAATCGCATAAAGAAGCATTGCCTCTGAAAGATAACTGGGCGCAGACAGGCCTTAGGATGAATTCAGGCTGGAAAGCTAACGACTGGAACTTGTATGAACAACTGGACAGAAGACTGTAGCCAGGATTCAGCTGGGCATGGTAAGTGCTGGAATCTGTTCGTGGCTCACCAGGAAGAACAAGGAAGGACGCTTTAGCAATGGAGGACATGGGACAGAAGTATGCATTAGTCAGGAGCTTGATATCTCTACTGGGGGAGCTCACATACAGACTTCCCTAAAAGGATCACTGTGGGCTGCCAGCTTCTCAGAATCTTTCAGTGCTGGGCTGCTCTGATCCTCAGCTCAGGAGAATCACAGAGAAATCGGGTTCCTTCTTTCCTTGATCTTTATTCCGCCATTCCTGGCTGAGCTGCCGGAGTGCCGCCACAGATGACACCCTTTCTCTGCGTCTCCATTTTAGTATCTATAAAATAGAAATTGGTTTGTTACCCACCTCACAGCAACGCCACAGAGCTTGTGAAATACTGGGCCCTAGGAAATACTGGGCATTTGTGAGGGGGAGAAAAAAGGCCTTGTGATAAATAGGAGACAGAGACCACCTAAAATTAGATAGAGACTTTCACTTTTGAGAGCTTCATATTTCTTGTCCTGAAGGTGATCAGGCTCCGTCATGAACAAATGTATTCCTATACACAACTCTGAAAAGTACAGAGTATTAAAGGCCACAAATCCTCTGCCGTTCCGAAATCACATTGGTGAGTTATAAATATGGATGCTTACAAACATGTAGACATGCTAAGTGATTTTCCTGTGTATTGGGTGTTCTGGAAAGAAGCACATGAGGATGAGTGTGAAGGCTCTGCACGGGTGGTTGTTAGAAGACTGACATGCTCAGATAACCAGCACCATTGCAGACCAGTTGTCGTCTTGTAGGCATCAAGCGCACCACTCCCAACATTCAAAAGGGCCACTGTGTGTGCTACTGAAAACCACACAGGAAGTATCTTAGTCATGGTGCAACAAGTTAACATCAAAATAGGAAACTGTCTCCAGGAACATTTAGTCCAGCCCCTTCACTTTGGTGGGTGAAGAATGCAATGCCTGGGTGATTAAGTGGCACATTTAAAGTCACAGGATAATCAGTGTGTGAGAAAAAAAAAACAAACAGAACTGAAATTCAAAGTCTGGGGACACACTGCTCGATTTTTGGTATTCCTCTCCCTGAGATTCCAATCTTGACAGATGACCAAAGTGAAGAGTAGAAGCAAAGATATGGGAACAAAGAGGAAGAAAAGGATTTAGAACACTCAAATTAACAGGCTCCTTTGAGAAGCTCTGGGGTATCTCCCCTGTATCCTCACAACACACATTGAGCCTAAAAGAGACACAGGAAGGAAGGGAGAGGATGCATTGGAACTTGAATTAGAGACAGGATATGGACAAGAGGGAAGACAGAGAAGCAACGAGTGGGTGTCACCCTTGTATATCTTAGAAAATATGAAGACTAGCTACTGAGCAGGCAGAAATGAAGACAAGAGAGGGATAAAGGGAAGTGACTATGGGGACTTCCAAGGAAAGCTCCTGCATTGAAATCACACACCTGGCCTGGAGGAACTTTTCAAGTAAGGTGAAGCAGAATCTTCTGAAGAAATGAAGTGCAGAAGGCTTCACCAGTCCAAGTCCAGGATTCCTGTGACGTGAAATAGGATGTGTCATTACCCAGTAGTGACTAGGGACAACCAAGACCATCATTTGGATTTGCTCATGTGTCGACTTGACAAGCAATAATGTTGAAGTGCAACCGTGGCCACTCTCTGAACAACTCACTTATCATGTCACTCCTCTTTATTTATGGCTTCATTGTCTACAGTTCCAGCCACTCATGGTTAGCCACAGTCTCAAAATATTAAATGGAACATTCCAGAAATGAAGAGTTCATAAGAATTAAACACCATTCTTTGTAGGGTGATGAGATGTCATGCTGTCCCACTCTGTCCCACCCAGAATGTGAATCATCTTTCTGGTCCAACACATCCACATTGTCCATATAACAGCCCATTAGTCACTCGGATGTTGTCTCAGTTATCGGGTTGACTGTGGAAATATCCTGATGCTTGAATTCATAAGACTATTTCATTAACACAACCTAGAATTGTGTCTTAAGGATGATGTCATACCTCTTTCCTTGTCATGTAGGCACTGCATCTTACAGTACCCTTGGAACAGAGGTGAGTACATATAAGATATTGGAGAGAGAGAGAGAAGCCATACTCACATTAGGTTCATTCCAGCAAATGACTATATTTTTGTATTGTTGATCATTGTTAATCTCTTAGGGTATCAGAAATATGATTAAACTTTACCATATTATATATACATATATTATACATTTATGTGTGTGTATATAAAAGAACATAGTATATATGAGGTTCAGAAGTTCAGTGGTTTCAGATATCCACTCGGGGGAGGGGATAATTCATAGGAAGCATCCTGTGCAGATACTGAAGACCAGCACCTTAAACCACCAACCTCTACTAACGTTACTCATTTGAGCAACACAAAGACAGACAGATTGCATCTTTTGATTTTGATTCTGTGAAGAAAGGCTTGAGAACATGGAGACAGAGGTACTATTTGAAATTCTTCAAATTTCCACTCACAGCTTTCTCAGAGAAGACATTTAGATGCATGCTATTGAAGGACTAGGTTTTCCAGTATATTACCCTTGACATAAACATAGCAAACAGTGGGGGCTTACTGATAAAATTATTTATAAACTTGATAGGTCTGATGAAAAATATTAACATAGGGTTTGGAAAGATGGCTGGGCAGGTAAGAGCACTTGTTGGACCCAGGTTCGGTTCCCAGCACCCACATTGTTGTTCACAACCATCTATAACTCCAGTTTCCAGAGAATCCAATGCCTTCTTTTGACCTCTGTGGGCATCAGGCATGCATATAGTACACATATATACATACATGCAGGGAAAACATTCACACATACAAAAATAAATAAATCTACAAAGAAGTTAACTTGGAATTCTAAAGTGAGAACTCATTACTCAGATAAATGAATAAAAATACAAATAAAGAAAAACACACACCAAAAAAAAATACAAAAACAAAACAAACAACACTCACAAGTAAAGTACCAGGGATTGTTCCACGGCAGTATTAATAGTCTCGATTTTTAATGCAGTTTTTACAGAATAGACTAACTAAGCTTTGTTAGTGGGATAATGAGATTTTAAATAGAGCAACATCAACCATGTTTATCAAAGGGAAAGCTCCTAGACGTGGCAAGAATCCAGCCCATTACATCGAGACTCAGGCTGCTACACAAAATTCTATCAGCAACATGAGAAAAGGCCGAGTAGGTGAAAATTTGAAAGAGATAGAATATGAGAAACGGACAGAAACTTTTGATGTTGGGTGTCTAGTTGTCTTTGTTTTAATAATCTCATTTTATGTTTATTTCCCAAGTTTATTTGAAAAGGATCATCTACTCTCAATCGCCCCAGTTGGTAGACAAAATGCGTGGCACTCTTGATGGAAGATAAAGATTACTGTAAAATCAAATCATCTTTACAAAGGTATGCTGTTATGATTTTATATGTGTTACAAACACTTCTCAAAAGAAACATAAGTGACCAACAACAAATCCATGAAAAAAAATGTTCCGTGTGTACTCACTTGTAGGTGGATATTAGCTAAAAGATAATCATACTATGGTCCACAGACCCAGAGAGAATAAGTAACAAAGGAGGCTTAAAGGGGACACAAGGATCTCCCTGGGAAGAGGAAATAAAATAGATTTCTCAGGTGGACTGGAGGAGGGTGGGGTTAGGACTAGGAGGGATCAGATGTGTGCAGGGGGAGAAAATACTGAGAGAAATGACTGGAATGGGGGCCACTTCAAGGGTGAGGTGGAAACCTAGCACAATGGAAACTCCATGGAAGCTACAGTCTAGCAAAGACTCCTAGTAATGGGGGACATGGAGCCTGAACTGGCCATCTTCTGTAACCAGGCAAGGCCTCAAGTGGAGGGACTGGGACACCAACCCAGCCACATAACCTTGGACCTACAGCTTGTCCTGCCTGCAGAGTGTTCCGGGACCAGAGCCTAGCAGAATCCTCATCTAAGAGACCAGAGAGACTTCCTCCAGTAACTAACGAGAGCAGATGCAGAGTACCACAGCCAAACATTAGACAGAGCTCGGGGAGTCCTGCAGAGGAAGGGGAGGAAGAATCAGAGGAACCAGAGGGATCAGGGGCTTCAGGAGAACACGGCCCACAGAACCAACTGACCTGGACTCATGGGGGCCTTCAGAGATTAGGGAGCATTTAGGGGTCTGACCTAGGTCCTCTGTATGTCATGGCTGAGTAGCTTGATGTTCTTGTGGAACTCCTGACAGTGGGAAATGGGGTTGTCCCTGACTCTTTTGCCTGCTTGTGGGACCCTTTTCTTCCTACTGAGTTGCCTTGGCCAGCCTTAATGTGATGGTATGTGCCTAGTCTTATTGTAGCTCATTATGCCATGTTTGGGAGGCCTGTCCTTTTCTGAGGGGAGGCAGAGTCGGGGGTGCATGGAGTGGGAAGGGAGGTTGGGAGAGAGACTGGGGGAGGGGAAACTGCAGTCAGGATGTAATATACAATAGAAAAATGAAATTAGTAATAATAATAATAATAATAATAATAATAATAATAATAAATAAAAGAAAAATGTTCAACTTTTTTTTGCCATCACGGAAATGCAAGTCAAATTTACAATGTGTTATTAAGCTGGCTATTAATTTAAAAAAAATCTGAAATAGCAAGTGTTGGCGAGGACTCGGAGGAAAAGGAACCCTTAGACACTGTTGGAGGCAAGCAAGTTAGCATAACCAATACAGAGAAAAGTATGGAAATGCCTCCAAAAGCTAAAGCTGCAACTATTGGATGATCCAGTTACACCACATCTGTGTATATAATCACAGTAAATAAAATCAGCATAACATGCGTACATTAATACATCTGCAAATACATGTTCATTGAAGCACTATTTATAGCAGGTAAGATTGTGACAAAGCCTTGGGCCCTATCACCATATGAATAGGTAAAGAATTGATGGGGGGGATTATTTATCCAAAAAAAAAAATTATGCCCTTTGCAGGAAAATGGAACTGTAAATCATCATGGTAAACAAAGTTAGCCAGACACTGAAGTATCACACGTTTTCTATCATAAGTTTAAAAAAAAATCCCTGAAAAATAAAAGGGGACTACTAGAGAAAAGGACTGAAGGACCGGAAAAAAAGGAAGAGGAGGGAGAGGAGGAGGAGGAGAGCAGGATACAGGAGAACCAACAATAAACAATGAGCATACTATGTTCACATGTATGGAAATGTCACAACTAATAAACGTAACTGTGTTTTAAAAGGACTATATTCAAATCTGATCCCTATACAGTTTTTTGTTTGTTTGTTTCAGGATTTTTTTTAAGATTTTTTTTTTTAATGTGCTTTAGTGTTTTGACTTCATGTATGTCTGTGTAAGGGTGCCAGATCCCCTGGAACTGGAGTTACAAATCATTGTGAGCTGCCTTGTGGGTGCTGGGAATTGAACCTGGGTCCTCTGGAAGAGCAGCCAGTGCTCTTAACCACTGAGCCATCTCTCCTAATGCTATACAGTTTTTAAAAAGACTAACAAACTAACAGAAAGTTAGTGAACAATCTCAGCTTACAAAAGAATCTTTTAAAGAAGACTGTGGTGTGGCACAGTATAATTTTTGTCCTTCTGGTAGGTGTTTCTTGAAGTAATGGTGATCTAGCTCCATCTTTCACATTGCAGTCGGAAGATGCATGATCAGTGGGCAGGATTTATTGATAGGTGGGTTTTGATGTCTCATAAGCTACCTTGTACAAAGAGTTCAAGCTGTTATTAAAACAAATGATCTACTTGGAGAGTTTATGTGCATGCTGTCCCTTATTGGGTTGTACCAGAGGGTGAATTTCTGCCTGTCTTGAATGTCACAAGAGGAAATCTCACTCTCCATTGACTCTGGATTCTAGTGCTCTCAAGATCTTGTCTACACTTGAGTCTTCAGCAATGAGATACTCCTTTGAACTCTCTATAACTCAGTAAAGACATACAGCCACTATCCACCCCAAGTTATAGATACAGAAATAGAACCTACTCCTTAAATTTCATAACCAAATAATTCTTTGTTAATCGCTCCACAGCAGAGTATTTCACATCATGTACTACATTTAATCTTCATAATGATATGAGAAAAAGCTCTGCTAGGCCGTCATAACAGAGCGGAAAGATGAGGTGAAGTCAGCTTTTGATGTGTCCAAAGGTACTGTGTTAAAAATGGGGAGAAATGAGAATTGGATAAATCATCTGTGAAACCAGTTTATTGAAGCTGACTTGTGTTTTGTGCTATTCACACCCAGCAGTGCCGTCCCAAGAGAGCTGCACTGTTTACCTCTTCCTGAGTTTCCTTTAAAATCAGTGCAGCATGGCTCCTTGCAGTAGAAAATTAAACAGGCGACGACTCCAAAGGAATGTGTTCTTGAGTGCCTTTCTCTCCCCCACTGTGTCTGTGACCTCTTGTGTGATTTGACTCCCTCCTGCCTCATGCAGCTAAAATTAAACCAGTGGAAAAAAAATGTTTGCCTCAAAGTACGTGTTGCCTTCATGAAACACAACTGAGCTTAAAGGTCATTAGATTAACAAGGGAGTGGCGATGGCGGTCTTTATCTGGGCGGCGGAGAGGTGAGGCTGGCACCGGGCACTTTGGGAGACAAGAGAAAGGATTTTGTGGATCCTATGGACAGGAAACAGGAGCGAGGCGAGAACAACGTGAGCCACAGGGGGACGAAGCAGAGAGTGTTTGGAGGGCATAGGCAGGCTCATAGCAATCCGGGAACCAGATTAAGAAATTGTTTGACTTAGAATACCTGTAAAATAATAAACAATGCCAAACCTTCCGCACATGAAGCAGCGTTGTGACTTACAGGGTATGTTCACAAGCATTGCTTCATTTAATGGTAGTGGTAGCTGTGGAAACAGGCAAAACTGCCTCCTCTTTTACCTATGAGAAAACCAAGCTCCAAAAGCCCGATGATTCACCAATGCCTGTAACCGCTGTATATTCGTTAGATTTTTTTTTGTACTCTACAAACACAGATTCTGCTTCCCTGAAGGACATTTTGTCTCTCTGACATAAAACTGCAAATAAAAAGAAGAGCTTTATGCGGAGAGAAAGTCTAACTCTAAGGATTTTCAAAGGACCCACCCCCTCCCCATCTCTATTATTGTACATTCTTCCAGCTCATGTTCCTGTTTCGTCTGATTACGTGGAATGAATAATTCCATTTGGTGACTTCAGATTTAAATTATAAGGGCTCTCTAACAAGAGACAGTTTAAATAGAGGTAGAGACTTAACTTCTACTCAGGCTCTTGACCCACTGGTTTCCTGATGATCTATCTCTGAGTTGTCAAACCCATCTTTACTGGGTTTGATTTTTTTTTTGCTATTGAATCAGGTCATCTGAAGTATTTCCCACCAGGGATCCATGAAAGACATACTTTCCTTGTTGAGATCAGCCTCACAGAGTAAAAAGACAAGTTGGATTGCTTTTATAACCAAAAAGTAATTTATCTGCCAGCAGATGAGTCACTGAAGTAAGCCATTTGATTTGCAGCAATATTGTTTGAGATTTTCTTGCATTCCTAAAGGATCTTGTAAATATCAACAGCAGTACACACAGGGTAGAGCTGATAGCTACCTGCTCGACACAGAAGCACTGGCTTACATGTGACAGCTGCTGTGAAAACATTGGGAGAGTGCATTTCCTGCCAAAATGAGCTATATTGGGTCAAATTAGAAGCCCTTTTTGGTATATGAGGATTTTTTTTCTGAGCCTATAATGTCATGAATAGTGCCTTCTCTTATTCTTCATGGGAAATCATAGGAGAATGAATAGAATTTACCAAGCCAGCTTATAATTTAGAACTGGAGCATGGGAAGCATTAATTTGCCTTATGTGGGCTTTCAGGGAACACTGGGGATAGAGATGAGAGATGGAGTTTTATCTTGGCTTAATCCTATAATGACCTTTCCATGTGCATGAATATGTTACAAGCAAACACAAAAACACCCTTTCTTATACTGTATTGATTGAGAGATTACACAGGAAAATGTAAATTGCCCACTACAATATATTCTCCCCTTCTGTAAAATTAGCTTGGGGATACGTTGCAGCTCTCTGTCCCTCAGTCTCCTACACCTCAGATATGACCACAGAAGGCTATTTCTCATACACAGACCATTAAGGCAGGTGCTGACTATGATGTCTTCCTCTAAACTTTTAAAAATTGAATTTGAGCCTCTTCTCTCATTCTGCTACATACATGGACCTCTGTACCTGCTTTGGACCACAGAATTTTAAATCATTCTGTAATAGCATTGTAACCTATTTAGAAGAGTCTGACTACAAGTTAATCTACTGCCTGTTACTATCTCCATAAAAGGAAATGCACCAGGCTAGATAAAGGTGGAGACTGAGAACATCATCAGTGTCTCCCATCTTTATAATCAGAATTCAAAAAGAAGTCAACCTTCAGAGTTGCTACAGTTTGTATGTCTCTTATCCAGACTGATTATCATCAAAAGTGCTTTGGATTTGTTGTTGATTTCAGTTCAGGAATATTTGCATATACATAACAATACAGCTCAGGGTTAGTACTCAAATCTAACTATAAAGTTCATTTATGATTCATGTACATCTTGTACACATAGTCTAAAGGAAATTTTTACAAAGTTTTTACTGTGTTTGTGTTTTAACAGTGGCTGATCACAAGAGGTCAGGCATGGAATTTTCCACTTGTAGTATTATGGTGGTACTCAAAATATTTTGAATGTTGGCACATTCTGGACTGTTAATTTGGGAACTAGAAATGATAGATAGAGATAGATGATGATGAAGAAGATGATAGAGAGATAGCTCATAGATAATAGATAGATTTATAGATAGATAGATAGATAGATAGATAGATAGATAGATAGATAGATATGATAGATAGGTATAGATCATCACCTTGCTACTTTGTAGAACATCTTTTTTTTCTAACAGAACTATGTCCACTTAGAAACACAGACCAACCATTTGTTCTCCCCTTCACTCCTGGGCATGTGATAGTCATGCTTCTATACTGCATGCTGAAAATTGTGAGACACTGGAAATAGCACCATGACCTAATCTTCAGTGGAGACATTAGCTAAATTGAAGGCGATGGCACAGAACATCATTTTATAATGAGCTCTTTTTTAATAAGTATGTGCCAAGTGTTTTTAAGGAGAATCAGAAGAATGTCTTGAAGTCAGAAAAGCACTGGGGTTCAGTTCCTTATATGTAAGCCCTGAAAAGTCACTAGCCATGGTCCAGATTGCATCTGACAAATGAAGTCAACAAAGAATTTCAGTTATCTGCTAAGTGTTGGGCAGTGTGTTAGGTGCGAGAGGGATCCATGGCTGAATAAGACATTGATTTCATCATAAATGATTTATGGATTGATTATAATTTATCCATGCAGAACCACACTATCCATCACTATTTCTTAATGCTGATGTCAAAACTTGATCCATGTTGCCTTCCCCTACTGTTTTCTTCCCATAGAATGCTTTCTATAACCTCTTAACATCACAATACAAGATATCTGTGTATGTGTTTCTGCACCTCCACTTCACCACCATCGTTAGAACACAAGCTCCAGGAGGACATACTTCTTGTTCACTGAGGAATCTCAAGGGGCTTGTTAATGGCCTAGAATAGAGTAAGTAGTCTATACAAATAAATAAAGATTTATAGAACATATGAGTCAGAGCTTCTGGAGAGGAGTAAGACGAATAGAATAGATACAATTAGAAGAGAGATTTATTAGATTGATTTATATGATTCTATATAAGCTAGACAACTGGGGAATCCAGTAGCTGATCAGGCTACACTGAAAGGCTCAGAACCAAGAGGGATCGATGACACAGTATCTGTGTGAGGCTGAAGCTGTGGGAGCAGAGCCCCATGAATAGTTGTTGATGAAAGTCTAAATTGACAGCTAAAAAATCTGGGTTCTTGTAGTAGAAGTTTTCCTGTGTCCCCCACAGTCTGCAGCCACTCAGACCCAGGTAAACACACAGAGGCTTATATTAATTAAAACTGCTCAGCAATAAGCTCAGGCCTACCACTGACTAGCCCTTACACTTAAACTCAGCCCATTTCTGTTAATCTATATATTGCCATGTGTTCCGTGGCTTTACCTGTGTGCCATTACATGCTGCTCCCTAGACAGCAGGCTGGCATCTTCTGACTCAGCCTTCCTCTTCTCCAAATTCTCCTCATCTGTTTGTCCTGCCTATACTTCCTGTCGGGCTACTAGCCAATCAGCATTTTATTAAACCAGTGTACAAAAGCATTATCCCACAGCATTTTCCCTTTTCTGTTTAATTAAAAAGGAAGGTTTTAACTTTAACATAGTAAAATCACATATAATAGAACAGTTATCAAGCAAGAATTACAGTTACAATGGCTAGTCTATCTGTATTTGGCAAAATGAAAGAAAATATTCTATCTATCCTATATTTGTGACTCTAAAGTTTCATATCAAATTTATCTTTTATCATAACTAAGGAAAACCATAATTATAACTATCTAGTCTTCAACTATATCAAAGGCCTCAGAAGGACACAATATTACCTAAATAAACAGGAAATGCATTGTAAGCAACTTCCAAAATTCTGAAAATGACAGAGTCAGCTGCCTGCCTGGACAGTTACCTAAAGTTCCTCTGTAACATTAAGGAATCCATCTTCAGCCCATAGACCTAGTCTCTCAGTCATTTTTTTTTCTCTGTGTCCTGTAGAATGTCTGACAGTTTCCTCTGTGAAGCAGGAACATGAAGGACCATCTTACCATGCAAAGTTCAGTGGTCATCTTTCTATGGGTCCTGCATGTCCAGTCAATACAACATTTTGTCATGCAGTCTAGGCAGGAACAGTCTCTTGCCCAAATGGCCAAATCTGCCAAGAAGATAAACTCCATATTGAGTGTCTTCAATGCCCATCTTCCTCTTTGAAGTAAATTGGTGCTGCTAGAAGCAGACATGTCTCAATATCCAGAAAAGTCTAAGTTTTTAAAACATTTTAAATGCCGTATTCTGTAGGTCTTTGAAGTGTTTGAAGATTACCTACCTAATTGAAATATATCTATGTATACCTAGAAAACTTAACATGACCGTAAGTTTCACTATTGTATAATACTGATTATTAATCTGTATTTCTTAACTATCCATTACAACTTAAAGGAGTTACATAAACATAATACCTTCAATGAAAGTAGAAATATATATATAAAGCCAGGAAGTGGTGGTGCATGCCATTAATCCTAGCACTCGGGAAGCAGAGCCAGGCAGATCTCTGTGAATTCAAGGCCAGCCTGGTCTATAAAGCGAGATTCAGGACAAGTACCAAAACTACACAGAGAAAACCTGTCTCAAAACAAACTATATATATATATATATATATATATATATATATATATATATATATATATATATATAGTGTAACAAAGTCAACTTTAAATTTGTATCAATAAACTCAAATCCATAGCAAAGTGAAACATTTTTAAACAAGTTGTTGCTCTTTAAAAGTAGGTTCAACAATCCACCCTTTTATCCTATCATATCTATGTCCTATATTTCCATATCATATCTCCCTTTCTTCTTTTAGAAAGAGATTGCATTTATAATCAATATGCTTTAAATTAAAAAAAATTCATAAACAATATTTTGGGAATTTGTGTGTAGCTTCTCATACTACTTCCTGCTGGATGAGGGCGCTGTATTGTTATGGGGACACAAAGGAGATTTTAGGATTGTAGACTAGTCTGTGAGGGTGTATTCTCTGAGCCAGTTACCTTGAAGCTGTTTTTGGATGTTGGATCATCTGGGCCATGATGTCATCAGTAACCTTTCAGGGGGTCTTGGCTGGTCAAACCATATTAGCCTGGAAGCAATCCACAGGTTCTCTTCTTCTGTGGAAACAAAATCAGAACCTCTTTTCCAAAGCAACGTATCCTTAGACATAAATTTTGAAATCAAGATATCTTTAAAATGTACATATTGATTTAACTCAGCAGCTTTTACAATCAAATGTCTCTCTGCAGTTAAAAATCCCAAAGACAATATAATCTAGACTCTTTGTGTGATATCCATCTTTATGTGGTTTATTTTTTATATTACCTTTACTGTCTCTTTAAAGACTTTATTTTTTAAAACTATTTTTTATATAACTATCTGTATTCATTTTCTTCTCTCTTCTAAGCCTACATATATTTTTACACATATTGTAAACCATTTAAAGTCTTATTCCATCTGAATCTGCCTTATTGTGAATCTGTTGCTTTAAACTGCAGTGGTTAGTACTGAAGCAGCTGCCTTGGCTGCTAACTCCCCCCATCTCAGCTTTTCAACATGGTGGAGATAATTCACTGCCAGCTCTGGGAGCCATGCTGTCCACTTACCCTGGGAGGCAATGGGTCTATGCTTCTATTAAAGCAGCGTGTAGCCCAGAAACCTCTTTCTTTTTTTTTTTTTGTCTGTACTAGCAAAGCTAAATCCACCACGAAGTGTAATATGTGGCTTGGAGATACCTCTGTGTACTGAAATCTGCCATGCTGCAGGTCAAGCCCCCATGCCACAAACCTACCATAGAGTAGCTCAAGCCTGCAGGCTGTGGCTGGCCTGAGAGAAACAACTAGGAAGGTGTTTTCAGCTTTGTTTTAGAATCTTTTTTTTTTAAGCTTCTCAGGTTTTAGGTGGAAATTCTTGCCCCACATTTTTGGCACCTGGTTCTGATGTTCATGAGCATTGGTAGCAGAGGGGGGAATTTCACTGTTCATTATGTGCATTATTCCTCCTTGTCTGCATTTTTAAAATTATTCTCTTTTATTAAATCTCTCTGTCTCTGTCTCTGTCTCTCTGTGTGTGTGTGTGTGTGTGTGTGTGTGTGTGTGTGTGTGTGCTCACAAACAGGTACAGTAAGATACTGAGTATCTTGCTTTAGCACTCTGTGACTTTATTCCTGGAGACAGTCTTCCAGTGACCCTAGAATTAGGCTTGCAGCCAGAAAATGCCAATTAATCTCCTGTCTCCACCATCCACAGAACTTGAGTGTCAGGCATTCATAGCAATGCCCAGATTTTCACATGGGTGCTGGCAATTTGAAGTCAGGTCCCCATGTTTCTCCAACAAGAACTCTTACCCATAGAGCCACCTCACCAGTTCCCTCTTCCACTTTTGTTTATTTCCTCCAGGATGCCACCCTATTGGATGGTATAGCCCATGTACAGAGGGTCTCTTCATTTAGTTCTAACCCACTAGCTCACATACAAAAGGTCTCTAGAAGCATCCTCAAAGACACACAGGAAATGCTTTACTAGTTGTCTAGGCATCTCTCAGTGCAGTCAAGTTGACAACTAAGATTAGCTATGACATGGACTGAATGCCACCACTTTCATATTTTAAAAAATTGTGCTAAGTGGTATGTGTAAGACTTATGGGTGGACATTAGCAGAACAGTACAGTGCATACAATCCTCTAAACTGTATGATGTGCAGCTTATATGAGTCTAAAAATAACCCTAAGGTCTACATTGTAGTAAAAAAGGCTCCCTGTCCTATACTGTATCTACGTAGAGGTGATGGCTCCTCGGCTGGAGAGGTAGCCATGTTATTGAATGGCATTCATGGTGTCTCTGATGGTCATCTTATATCTTAGTGAACCAATCTCAAATGTGCTAAGCCAACTCTTGTCCAAGTTTCACAAAGTAGGAAGCTTTGAGCCATCTAGAATAATCTTAATTTCTCTTTCATTAGTAAAGAAACACATAAATAATGAGTCAAAGGATGAATTTGATTTCTGTAATCCACTGACTCTGGGCAGATACTTTTTAGTCTTCTATAGCACAGTTGAAGGGGAATAGAGAGTGAACAGATGCTAACTGCATCCGGTTTCTGGCTCCATGGTGAAGGTGGGCTGCCATTACACCATTACAGACAATCTACCTGCTGTGGGGGGAAAACAGCCCCATTCCACTGTCTGCAGAAGGGGGGTCCCACAGTTAATGCTCCCCTTGGGGAACTAGCAAGATGTGGATGCCAAGGCAATACTCCTATTCCTTTCTAGAGACTCCAGGGATCACACAGTAGCAGGGCCTTTATTTGAAGATGTTACAATAGCAGATCAAAGAAGAGAGGTGACCTGTGTAAGAGTAAGATCAAAAAGAAGAAGTTTCATTTTGAGTTTTTGATATCAAGGAATAAAATATACACTAAAGCCTATTAGTGGTTGTCAGTAAGTATAAAGCCAACATCAGGTGTGCAGGTCAAAATTGTTTCCTTGTTTTTTTTTTTAACTAATAGCTAATGCTAATTTTACCTTTTCTTTCTTTGTATGTTATTTTCATCTCCATCTTCACCATTAAAATTTTCATTATAACTGTATCAGACAGATTAAAAAATGGTCATATTGCCATAACATTCTGGCAGTGGGACTTTCACTTCTATGTGGAAGGGAACACAATTTGCATAGCGAAGAACTTGGTTTTAGTTTTTCAAAAAATAATTCAATGGACCTGCTTTGTTGTGGGGGGGGGGGAACACTTCCCCAAGAGACGATCTGGAAGCAAGGTACAACAGTAAGATACGATGCAGAAGCAGAGTACAAAACATTACGATGATCAAGTTAGAAAGGTCATGTATCTGCAGCAGCTCAGGTGAGAATGTGAAGAGCAATTGAGGAGGGAGAGAGAGAGACGTAAACCAGCAACTCCAGGGACAACCAAGGCAGGACAAGGCTGGGAGACAATCCTAGGATGCGAGAAATGCGTCTCGTTGCATTTGTACCACATGGCGTCTGACACAAACTTGAAATTAATGTCTGCTTCATTGATCAGTTTTGTTAGCCATAAGCATCAGTTTAAAACAAAAACTTCCCCTCATCCACAAGTTTGCAACAATAAGTAAAACTCTCTTCTCTTCCACAGTGGAATCACCACCTACCTCCAAAATTTCAGAAGTCTCTTCTACACTTCTCTCTGGCTTGGCTTTGCAGTAAATAAAAGTAATGAAGAAAAGGGAGTTGAGTGATGGATGTGCGCTGAGAAGAATTATCAAAGTATGAAGCTGAGTAGAGGGAGACATTCGTCAGATTCCCCAGACACGTGATCTCAAGTCCTGTGCCCATCAAGCCACCTCGCTGGGGGTATGCAAAGTGAGAAGCACATCCTGAGGTCATGGACGCATCTGACCAATAACCTTGTTTACATCAGGGCTTTCAATTGACATCTGGTACGTCTAATGTGAAAACAAACATCTCACCCAGAAATGACAGAGCTCTGCTGCGGAACCACCAACATCCTGAACCAACCAATATCCATGAGCTAAGCCAGAGATGCACCCTCACAACCAGAACCAAACGGTCATACAGCAGCATCATACAGTGATGACATTGATTCCTTTACTAGGTCCGTATTGGGGTATAGTTTAAAGAGCTGCCTGGAAGCTTCACTTGTATCTCACAACTCCATGATGGCCAATGATTCTATACACAACATTTCTGCTCTAATTAGCTGAAGTGGATTCTACTTTCGACTGTTTCCAGTAATAATTAACAAATGTAACGCACTTACTCTGAACTTCTTGCATGAGACAACACCCGGCTTGCTTCAACCTGCACACTGGACCTCTGGTGGAGGCAGTAACCCTGAACATGATTTCTGTAGAAGCGGACACAGAAGAACCTAATGCAGATTCACATGTGATTAAAAAACAAAAGCAAAACACAACAAAAACAACTGCACCACAGAGAGACAGCAGAACCCTTTCCCAACATGCTAATGTCGGAATAAGGTCTGTCTCAGACTTGTCTTCCTCCACCAATGTTCTGTATTTACAGAGTTCACCTTTTTAAACGATTATAACATATGACTTCTTCTAAGCCAGTCTTACCCTGTATGTTACCTCCTCTATTTTCTCATCTGACTGCTTTTATTAGTTATAGAATTTCTACAGTTTCAGGGTATATCATTTTCATATTCAGTTCTGTAAGCATCATCCCCAGAGATGTCCATCATTAGTTTAACATTTAGATGGAGTCCCTCTTCCCCACAATTCCACTTGTTTCAACTTCTAAATTCATATTTTAGTTGGCAGGAGTCTTTGCTATGGTAGTTTTGATAAGATTGTTATAGAAACAATATTCCTTGATTTTTTATATGTTTAAAAATATTATTCCCTGGTTTTTATTACTGCACAGTGGTATAGCTGGACGTGAAATATGACGATGTTCGTGTCTGTGAGAACACTGTAGAAGTTGCTTCCCATTTGCTAGCATTGGACGTGGTTCTGGCGAAGCCTGAAGCCAAACTTACTGTTTTCTCTTCTTAACTATCAGACTCTTTGTATGTTTTTCCTCTGCCTGGAGGAACACAGAAATGTTCTGATATGGTTACATTCAACGGCTTTTCTCAGGAACTACTTTCAGACTAATCAATCAGGGTTAACTTCTCTGAGGACATGTCTTACTCTTCATCAACTATTAGACGATCTTCCATTATTACATAAATATTTCTTTTGTAGTTATTGATGAAAATTATGGCTATTACGTAAGTGTTACATCTGCTCATGTTTTATGGTGTTTTTCATAGTTCTCACTATTCTTTAAACTTATAAAATTTTGTTGTTCACTGTCTTTTTATCTGCTTCCAAAAGTTCTTTATTCTGTAGTGATTTTATTTTTCTTTATTTTTCATGCTCGTAGTGGTTGCAGCTGTTTGTGATTTGATATTTACTTTTAAGATATAAAATATATAAGTAATCTTTCAATTTAGACAGCAAAAATATATACCTTAAACCCAATTTCAATACTTTCTCAACTACAAACGATTTTGGTATCTTCCTAGATATATAAACAATGGATGTATATGACTTTTTCTATTTATAACAATGTTAGTACACCATGTGCAATATTCTACATTTTGATTCCTGGTATATTTTAAATATATCTTGGAGATGCTC
Organism: Peromyscus eremicus; assembly: GCF_949786415.1. Lineage (NCBI taxonomy): Eukaryota > Metazoa > Chordata > Mammalia > Rodentia > Cricetidae > Peromyscus > Peromyscus eremicus. Next base: position 38,734,483 of record NC_081424.1, on the reverse strand, counting down.
CCATATTAACATACAATCTCTCTTTTCCTCCTTTCTCTTTCCCTACCTCCTTGTTCCTCCTCTTACTTTCCAGTCACACTTGTGTGGCATCGATATGAATTTTAATTTACTGTCTCATAAACAAATATTAAAGTTTCTTATTACTTTGTTTTTATAAACTTCTGTAGTGAATATGTAAGTTTATTATTCATATGCATACATGTATTGGTTGAATAAATTCATAAGATATAATTGCTGAACTGAAAGGTGTTTGCATTAGTAATCTGTATAAATACTGCCAAGTTTTGATCAGTAGAAACTGTCTACCAACCACATACCAATTTTCTCATATTCCTGCTAATGCCACGGATTCTAAAAAGCATAGTCAACAAAATTCTAGCAAAATACATCCATAAACCTGTAACAGGCTTGTACATCATAACCACATGAAATTAATCCCAAGAATACAAGGTTGTTCCAATATTAAAGATAATCAAAGTATACAACTACTTAATAAACCATATTAATAGAAAAGGACAAAATATATGATTAATAAGATGGCAATAATGCCCAATGTGGATTTAATACAATCTCTATCTAAATTCAACCACATTTTTAGACACATGGATAAACTGATCCTAACTTTACATGTAAATGCAAGAACCCCCAACTAGCCAAGCCAACAATGGAAAATAAGGCTAAAACTCACAAGCTCCTAATTTTCTCAGTTCAAGAGTTACCACAATATGTAACATTAATCAAGTCAGTGTGACACAGGCATAGAATGAAGTAGAACTGAGACTCAGAAAAAATTAAAAGCTCTATGCTAATGGTCAACTAATCTCCAACAAGGGTGCTGAAATAATTCAGTCAGAAAAGCTAACCTTTCAATGAATCATGCCCAGTAATAAAAGATATCCATGTACGTGGTCCCCTGAACACCCTTATATGAATATGACCTCAGAACAGATCAAAGATTTGAATGTGCATAACTAAAGTGTATAGTTAAAAGTACACAACTGCTAGAAGACGACACTGTCATAAATCTTTGTGATCTACATTACACAATTTCTTTGATAAGACATCAAAAGCTTGAGCAGGAAAAGAAAACTTTGATAAATTGGACCTGATGAAAATTAAAAACTTTTATGCTTCAAAGGGCATTGTCAGGGAGGTCAAAAGACTGTATGTACACAGAATGCAAGAAATAATTGCAAAGCATATATATATATATATATATATATATATATATATATATATATATATATGATAACTAAATGTTATCTTAAGACATATACAGAACTTTTACATCCTACAGTAAAAAGTATCAAATTTTTGGAATGAAAAAAGATTTGAACATAGATACCTTTCCAAAGTAATTAAACAAATGTCCAATACACACATGAGAAGAAAAGAAATCAAAAGCACAGTGAAAGACTGCTTTTAGAGGAACATATCTCAAGGAGGAAGGCAAGACACGAGAGCACAAAGGGGAAGCAGACTCTCCCTTTTATACAAATTCACTCTGATATGAAAAGCTGACCCCTGCATGATGGCATTAATCCATTCATAAAGGGAGAGCTTTGGCAGCCCGGCCAGCTCTCTAAGGACCCATCTTGTACTGTGACAATAGCAACCATCTCATTTTGGCAAGAATTTTAAAAAGGACATATTATTCAGTCTATAGCAAGGACCCTCAGGAATCCCAAGTAACTCTTTGGGGACTATTGCTTCGAGCTCTTATTTATTGTACAATATTCTTCTTCAACTTCTATACATTTCAATCCTAGAGTTCAAGGAATCTATGTCTCTCCCTCATATTTTCATTATTTTCTTAGTTTCAACATAAAAGCAGAGGAAATATCTTCCCAGAGTGACATTCTCATTATGTAATCAATCTTGTTAGCAGAAGATATTTTGTCATCTAAGCAACCCTAAGTTAAAAATAACTTAATATCACAAGATTAATCACCTTGAAGAAATTCCCATCCCTAGTGGAAAAGGCATCCTTTCACATTGCCCAGCTTAATTCTCTAGTAGCTTCCAAAAAAATAATTCATATTGTCTGATGGGCCCACCTTGCATGAAATATTTGGAAACAAAGAACTATAAAAGAAGATAACCACTTTGGGGGTCTGTTATTAATTATTAAATATCTGCCCTCTTCTGGTGTCTTTCTGCCTCACCAGGAATATTACCATAGGTCACTGTAGGTGCTGGAAACACCCGTTTTCGCGTGTCTTTCCCTTTACTGCTTTGTATGGTGTTCTCTACTGAGCACCTCGCTTGTAGACTTCTCTGCCTTCAAGTCCATGTGCACGTGCCCATGCATGCACACATGTGTGTCTATGAGCATTCACAGAAGCCAAAGAAAGACACTTCGTTTTCCACATTATCAGTGTCTCCCATACTCCCCTGAGACAGGGGACAGGGTCTCTCACTGAACCTGCAGCTGGATTGGCAGCCAAGGCCCAGTAATACTCCTGTCGCTACCCTCCTACACCGGTGCTGGAATTCCAGGCAGACGTGGCTACATCTAGCTTTTTAAATGAATCCTGGGGATTTAAACTCGGGTCCTCATACACAGCAAGCACTCTAACCTTCTAGTGGGGGGCCAGCCTCCTTTGTATCAGTTTTTATCCCCTCTTCCTCTACCTCCTCCTTTTCTCTTCCTCCTCTTCTTCTCTTCTGCCTCCTTCTTCAACACCTACCTGGAATCACCTTCAGTGTGTACACTGTCACAGCCCAGCTCTAATGCTGTAGACCAATTCACCACTATTTCCCACCCTACCCCTTCACCTTGCCCAGAAACACAGTTGAGAAAACCAAACGAGAACCCTGCCCCAAAGATATTTCATTCTGCTCATTGTCCCTCTTCCCAAATACCCAAATAAAGTGAATTTGATCAAAACACTTCCCTTGCCTTGAGGACAACCTTTTAGGAAGCTCTGGTAAAAGAGAGGCCAGCCACATGTCCCCCAACCCCCACCCCGCCGTTACCACCGATGGATAGCAGGGCTCACAACCTGCCTCTCCTCCTCCGTAGAAACTCACTGCATGTTTATTGAGTGACTAACTGAATGAAGATTTCTCAGCACCAAAATCAGGTCTAACCATAAAACAAAATGGCGTAGCTCTTTGGCTTCTGTTCACTGCCTCCGCCTACATTAATCAAACATGCTGCTTAAAAACAAACAAACAAAATCAATCTAATAAGGATTCATTTACAACATATTTCTATGGGTGAAAGCGACCAAAGTCGTGGAGTTGTGTGGCGATACTGCCTACTCAAAGTGTGCTGAGAAGTTAGCGGTCACTGTCATCGATGATGACAGAGAAAAGATTCCTAGCGCCTTCAGGATGGAACTCCCAGAGTTTAATCTTATGCCTGGGGAAATCCGACAGCTTCCTTTTCGGTTCCGTTTTCCTTGCTCTTCTATAAGATGCAGGCTAAAGTGTTGCTGTAGCATTCTTCTCTGTAGACTTCGGTTTCCCCCCGAGAACACCTGGGCTAGGCCTAGAAACATGGGGTGACACCTCCCTGCATACGAGCCAGTATCTCTAAGTGCTGTACCTTCATTGTTCAGAAATGTTCTTGTCATGGAACATTAGTGCTGCTTTCCTTGGCTTCCTGACCTGTAACCAAATACCTGTGGAAATCAACTTGGAAGGAACAAGACTTATTTTGGCACGGAGCTCTGGAGGCTTCCATCCATGGTTACTTGCCACAGGTGCCTTTGAGTCTGTAGGCAGGCAGGACATCATGGTAGGGAACACATGGAAGAAGCTGTTCATTCCAGTTGAGTCAGGAAGCGAATGAGAGAGCAGGGGGAAGGTGTGGGAGTCCCAATATCCCAATATCAACTTCAAGGGCACAACACCTGATTTCCTTCTGTCTCCTCGGATTCCAAAACCTCCCCCACCATCCTCATCAGCTGGTTTTCATGCAGGAATCTATGGTTTTAAGATTCAAACCATAACATGTGTCACATACCTCAAAGTCCACCAGGATTGTCTTTCAGTTTTTTTCTTTACAAAGCAGAAATTAATAACCATAATTTCAATTCATACTTTTAAGAATGATTGGTTTCAAAAGCTCATATGTTTATGTTTGAAGTAATAAAATGCAGTAGACATGGATAGTCAGAGAGCTTTGGATCACAGACCTGAGTTTTAACTTCTGCTCATATTGCTAACTCTGAAACTTGAGGGATTGGCTTTGTATCCACTCTTCTCAGCCTTGCTTGTAAAATCAGAATAATAATGGTGATATTGACTGACAGAAATAATGAGTGCTTTGAATGAAGTAAGAAAGTGTCTATTCCACACAAACTACAAGGTACGTCATAGAAGTGAATTACCTACCACTATCATGCATTGCACAGCTGCTCGTCACCTTATCTGTCGCTGTTCCGTTGCAAGTGAAGTGGCACTTCTTCTGTAGACAGTGGACTCTTCTACCCCGGGTTCCGGAGAGAACGGATGCTTTAAATCTTTGCTATGCATCTGCTTTACATTTTCTCAAGTTTTTGTTCTCAATTTGAAACACAAAGAAAGTGATATGTTTAATGAATGACTTTTCATAAGTGAAATGATGCATATAAAACACAGTGGTTGATGCATAATAATGACCGCCAGATACGTTGTTGTCATAACTCCAAGTACACTACTTGAAATATCACCCGTTCTTTCTTATTTTTAAACAAGAGAAAGGGGGGCTGGGGAGATGGCTCAGTGATTAGGAGCATACTGTTCTTGCAGAAGACTCAAGTGTGGTTCCTGGTATCCACATTGGGCAGCTCCCACCTACCTGTAACTCCAGTTCCAAGATCTCTGTGAATACTGCATTCATGTGCACACACTCACACATAAACACATGCACATAAGTTAGGAGGGAAATTTTAAAGAAAATAAAGACACCCAAAACTGAAAAGGATACTATTTTATATGCCTTTGATTTGAACTTTATTTACTTATTCTTCAAGGGGATCAGTCCCCACTTGGACACTTCATTCTTCAAAAATGTGTACTTCCAATATATCTTTGAGTTCATTTTTGAACATTATATCATGTGTCCGTCTGTAAGCATCCTGTGGCCAAGTTTTATGCCACTGACTGATGACAAGGTTGTAGAATTATCAAAATATCCCCCGTGTCTTAACTGTAAATGAACTAAATAAAATACTATGATTAAATAGGGTTCCACTACATGTTTTAACGTTTAACATGGCTTAACATTAAAATATGAAAAGGCTTAGAAGTGATATCTTTCGGAAAATTTCCAAATGACTGGAACCATAACCAATTAATTTATGTCATCAAAATCCTCACACAGCTGTAGGCAGGGAGAATACTTAATCAGTACTGCTTGATGATGGTTTGATGGAACAAGGCAAGGTGAGAACAGAAATAGGAACATGGAAATTAGAGGTGATGAGATCTGACCTAGATGTCTCTTCCGGTAAGTATTAAGCGTCTCTAAATTTCTGAATTTGGGATTGAAACAGCCTCCACCTTAACTTCTACTTAGAATTATGATTACGTGGCCAAGGTGCTGCTAATGGATCAGTGGACGCAGGCTTAGCTGAATACTAATTTCTACCATAGGAGTGTATGATACGTGTGAGAGAAAACCAGTGTGAAATGCCACAGATCACTGCAGGTTCACGGTGACTACAGCCACCTGAACAGGTTTGTCTGAATGCGACTGAAAGCACACAGAGGAAAATTAAGCCAAGTGGTCCACATATCTGTGCACTCAGATGACTAGCTCGACTCTTTCTTTGTGTCTTTTAAACAAATCAGTTCTGTATATCATTCAATGAAATTTCCAGTTCCCCCCTACTCCCTCTGTTTCTTTCCATCTCCTTTCTGCATGCATGCATGTACACACATGTGTATGAGGATCACATTGGGTATATGAAATATGCCGGAGCTCCTGTGATTGGCCAAGTCATAAAAATCAGCCTAAGAGAAGCTGGGGGTGGGGGACCAGAATGGGCAAGGAAGCAGAGGCAAAGCAATTCAAAACTGAGTTATATGAACTAGCTCTTAGAGCGAATCCCTGGCAACTTCTCCAGCTGTGGCTCTCCAGAGCTGAAATGTCTCTGGTTTTGTTTCCTTTTGTTTCTTTCTTTCTCTTCGCTTTTTGAGATGGTGTAGTGTTCTGAAGCCTAGGCTGGGGAGGAACTTCCTATGGAAGCCAGGCTGGCCTTGATCTCTCAGTGATCTTCCTGCCCCAGGCTCACAAGTCCCAAAATTACAGGCTTGCACCACCACACTCAGCTATGAGACTTTTTTTTTCCCCCAATGGTGGCCTGAATTGAATCATGTTCTTAATCAACAGCACAAGATTCTTTCTGTCTCGTTCAAAAAATATTTTCATTTGCCAAATTAGAGCAGGTTGGAAATATCATCAAGACATAATATTTTTCTTCCATCAGCCCACTTGACATGAGGATTATCTCATTTAAAGCTCGCGGCAGCCTTGTTAAGTGGGGATTAATGGTATCCCCATCTGATACATAAAGAAGCCAATGAACAAAGTACCTAAATCACACATCCCGCGTGCTCAGAGCCGAGAGTTGAACACAGACAAGGCCCATGAACACACTTTCATTTTAATCAGTATGTTTATAAATCTTACAACAAAAGTACAAACAGCAGACTCCTTGGCAGTATGTATGTGTCTTTGAGTTTCTGCCCAAACCTAAAAATTATCTACATTTTGATATCATTACTTTTTTATTACAAGGTATTGGACATTCATCCCCCTTTCTCCTTCTGTCTGCTCAGTCTCATTCTCAGTGTGATGAATCTACAGCCATAATAAATCAAGGTTCTAATGTAAAGGGTAAGAAGGAAAAGGAAATAGGAGAGAGAGAGAGAGAGATTAACTCATGGCTGGATGCTGAACGTGAGAGCTCGGCTTCCTGCTCTGTTGTATATGGATGTGATTGCTTCAGTAAAATGACTCACAATAACTGGAAGGCCATCTCAAATGAATGGCTAACAATTTCAGACATTGTCTGCTGAAACACTGGCTTCAGAAGTAAAGAATCAGTCCCAAATTTCCAGAAAGATTAATGTTAGCCTCTTTCTATCACTAAGTGGGAGTTAAATAAAAATTCACGGCGATGGGGAGTGTTAAGTAAGAAAGATGAAGCGGGTACAAAAGTCAAAAAGAAAGATATTATGAAGAAAAGCCTGGTGGAAATAATCTATGAAGAGTTGGGTAAAGTTTGACTATTTATGACACACAATCCAATCTGAGTGTTTTGCATTTTCTTTTGTCAACTTATTCAGGCAGTGAATGGTAATTGATGCAAGATGAGTTGGGTGGGGGCTAGAGTGTCGGTCCGCGTTGAGAACACTTGTGCAATAAAGATATGAGATAAGAAAGATTTTGAGCACAGTGGTTGTAAGGGGAAGCAAGACAAATTTTTTGTTTTGGTTTTGTTTTTTGGTTTGTTTTTTTTTTTTTTAAAGCAGGACTTTGTAATAGAGCAGGAAGAGTGGGAAAAAATGTAAAAGTTCACAAACAACTTGAAATTTAAGGAGTTGGTGAAATGTAATGGTGCGTTGGGTAGACCACAAGAAGAAGGAATGAGGCTTGAATTGGAAATAAGACCAAGAATTGCAAATGACAGCTTTGACAGGAAAGAAAGAAATTCATGGGAAATTGACCAATATAAAGTGGAAATCTGCAGTGTGCTTGAGGGCCATTTTTGAAAGGTGACTTCATAAGTGTGTCATATTTGTGTTGAATCGAATTCAATGACAGATGAGAATTCTATTTCTGGCCAGGATGGTTCAACAGAGTCCAGATTTATCCTCCTAACATCAAACAAATAACTAATATAGTCCTCAGCGTGTACTTGAAGACTATAATTCCTGAAAGAAAGGAAACAAATGGAATAATCTCTACAATTGCTTCTTCATTACAAGCTGTAGTGCAAGTAGGGTCTAACAGGCCAAGTGAGCCTGCCATTTGCTGCTCAGAGTATCATCAAGGTGGGATGCAGAGTGTACTCCAGAAGATTCTAGAAGGACCTTTATCATGCAATATTCCAAAAGTGCCAGAATAAATTGATCAAAAATGAATGGACAACCTCTATACTGGATCTTATCATGGCTGGGAGAAACACTTTACAGGCATAATGCAGAGCCATATAGGAGTGGATTAAAAACATCAAGATTAAGATGTCAGGGCTTCCAAAATAACTCCATAGAATCAACATAAGCTAGTCTGTGCAGATTGGCGAGTCAAATCTGGTGCTTAAATGGAAAAACAACATTGAAGAATCTACACCTGCTGGTTTCAGGTTTTACTATAAAGCTTCAAGAACCGAGAGGCTATGGTGTGGTATTAGCCTGCTGATAGACATAGACTTAGGCAAACTAAATAGAGTCTAGAAAGAGGCCCATGTTGATATGGTCAACTGATTGTTTACAAAAGTGCTAAGGTAAATCTGTGTGGAAAAGAAAGACTCTTGTAACAGAAGGCACTATAATAGTTGGCTACATACACCACACACACAGACACACACATACAATCATGATATATACAAAAGTCAACTCACACCGATAATAAGCCTAAATTTTATTACTTCTAGGGAAAAAATCCTTATGATCTTGTGATAGGCACATTTTTTTTTTCATACACAAAATAGGCTCCTTCAAATATACTGACAAGAAAAGAAAAAAATTAGTTATGGAGTGAGTGAAAGTATTTTCAAAACATGTACACATATACCTCATATATGACTTACAGTAAGTACAACAAACAATTCGGATAGTTCAATAAGGAGACAATACAGTCAGAAAGTAGATAAAAGCTTGAAAAGACACTTCTTTTTTGTTGGTCTTGGGTTTGTTTGTTTTTGTTGTTGTTGTTGTTGTTTTTAGGGGAGGGGGTGTCTGTGTAGCCCTGGATGTCCTGAAACTCTGTAGGCCAGGTTGACCTCAAATCACAGAGATCCACCTGCCTCTGCCTCCCAAGTTCTAGGATTAAAGATGTGCACCACCACAGACCAGCTGAGAAGACACTTCTTAAAAAATTACCCAAATTGAAAGTTGGGTATGATGGCACATACCTAAAATCCCTAGCACTCAAAAAGTAGAGGAAGGAAGATCCCAGAGCAGAGGATATCATGGACTACAAAGTGAAATTCTGCCTCAAAAACTACCCCCCATCATTTCTCTGTCTGTTTCTGTCTCTGTCTCTCTGTCTCTGTCTCTTTCTCTCTCCCCTGTGTGTGTATGTGTGTACATGTGTCTGTGTGCCTCTGTGTGAGTACATAAATTATCTAAATGGTATCAGTTTTATTTTAATTTTATCTACTTGAAATTAGCCCATCTTTTAAGGAATAACCTGACACTGAAATCTGGCATTGAGAAGTATAGGCAGAGGGTTTCCAAATGTGTCCTTGAAGTGGGGTGCAGTAAATACAGGGATCCAGAGACAGAAGTCTGCACCGGAGTCCGATGAGGGATGCCCAGGTACCCACATGTAGAGGAAGGAAGTAGAGGTTTTAAAAAGCTAGAAGATATTACAGATAACCATGAGACCAATGTGTGTCCTGAGTTAAAAGCATGGGAACAGCTCTTGGGCAGAAGGTTTCATTTTGAGAACTTGAGGATGGGCTTTATGTGTTCATAATGTGATATGATCTAAAGACTGTGATCCCCAAATGTCCTCATCTTCTCAAGATGCCTAGTATCCCATAGCATGTGGATTCTTTCCACGAAACTCATCAATAGGTAAACAAAAAAGTTCTTAACAGAGCCAACTTTATTCAGAGTTTTACAGTTCTGTTTATTAGGCTCTTCTCTTAGTTCAAATTTTTTTTCAAATAATAAATCCAGTGGTAATCCAGGGATTCTTGAGGTTTCTGAGATGGGGTGAGGAAGCTCTTGAAGGCTATAAAGGATGCAGCTCCAAGCCAACTCTCAGAGCACCCAGCCATTTCACATAGTAAGGGCGGCAAGGAGCTGCTTCTCCTGAGGAATGGGTGCAGGGGCAGAGCTGGAAGGCATTCCAGAAGAGACATGAGGGAAGGCATGCTGGATGATGCCAATGTTCTCGGCGAGATATAGGACAGGATCTTTATCGATCACATGGGGGACTTTACAAGCACATGGCCTGAGTGGCACCTTGAAGGGGCCAGAAGAACTGAAGACAAGGAGCAGAGGTTCCTGCTCAATTATAACTGGAGTCCCTGACGTCACAGATGGCTCTCCATCTCCCTTCAAGTTGCCTCTATGTGAAAACAAAGGCAGCAAGTTGTGAGAGATATGGGAAGCAGAGCACATGCTCAGTGGGTCTCAGGGGTCCGTGGTAGGGATCAGAGTACCAGCAAAAAAGACAGTGGGAACTGCATCGGCCCTCAAACAACAGGACCATCACTCACGTCCGCAACTTTCGACTTATTCAGCCTCAGACGAGCTGCCAAGGAGAAGTCTTCTAGAATTCGTGTCATATTTGACTTGAACATAAAATTTGTTTGAGGGAAAGGAATCAGAAGGAAAAGGACCTGCTCGTCCAGTGGGATTAGAAAGAGACGAGAGCCTGGAAGCTTCTTTGGGGACAGGAGTCAACAAGAGGGGAAGAGAAAGGTCCAGGCTGCTGGGGTTTTTTGGTCTCTCTTTACCAGCAGATTACAGATGTGGCTGCAAGTTTAACTTCCTGCTTTGACTCATTAACTGTGTGACTCTGGGCAAGTTACTTTTGTCTCTGGGCTTGGGGTTCTTAACTATAACGTAGGGATGACAATATAATGATACATGGGTCCTGTAGTGTAGATTCCAACATAGATCATTCCTAAAAGTGCTTAGTACAGAGAGAGAGAGAGAAAGAGAGAGAGAGAGAGTATGTGTGTGTGTGTGTGTGTGTGTGTGTGTAGAGGTGTGTCCATCTGTCTTTCATCTCTTTAATAAGACTTCAAGCTTGAAGAGAATAGGAAAAAATATGCCCAATTCCTTGCATATCCCTTTTAGCTTCTAAAACATAAGTCTTACAGCACTCTGTAAATACTTGTTAAGCAAATGAGGTGGTTAAGACCTGGTTACAAAACTTCCCTCTGCTGTGGATCAATTACACAGAGTAGGAGGGAGGCAGGTGTGGAATAATTCAGCCAGGGTCTGGGCGTTTGTTTCCAGTTGGTCTGTGACTATACATAGGCTTCATCACAATACGGCTGATAAAGGAGAGATGACATTTTGGAAGGAGAAAAGAAAATTTGGGTACTACAGCCCAACGTTTGTCACACCTCGGGGCTGATAGCAGCACACATTCCCTTCCCTTTGGTTAAATTTGGATCAAACGCCGGCTGAGTGCGGTGAGCACGCCAGAACTAACTGCATTGTACCTCTCTTCTGTGACATATGAGCTCCCCACTTTAATCTCCCCTCGACTGTATAAAAAGAGGGTCCGAGGCCGTTAGCCTTCAATCCGGTGATTCCTGCAGCTGGCACACAGAGTAGATTCCACCTCTCTCCTCCCTGCCACACAGTACCAAGCTAAACAAAACGTCTTAGAAAAGCTCCAGTACATGTAGTTAGCCTGTCAGAAACCCCTCCCCCACGCCAGTCCTCCCCTCTCCCACTTTTTTCCCCCCTCTCTTTCTTTTTCTTCTTCTACAGAGCCAAAGAGTCCAAATGCCCAGCACCTGCCTTTTCCTGACATTTCCACAAAGGTAAGGAATGAGCCTTTTGTCACCCCCTTCCAAATGATCTGTTCTGAAACAATGAGATAAAAAAGCCTGGGCCCCTCTCCTTGATACTGGATTATAGCACAGAAGATTAAAATAAAGGACACTTGATTTTATTGATTTAATGAGGGATAGAGGCTTTTGCCCAGCACCCCTTCTGGCAAAGGGACAAGTCTTGCTGGCAGGTACCTCTGCAGAAATGTGTCTTTCACATCCACTGGGTTATTATTTTTTTTTTCCAGAGGTGCTTGTTTCTAGTCTTGGCTCTGAGATGACCCACAGTATCCTTTCCGGGGGCTACGGGAAGCAGTTGAATGCCTGCAGTGATTTCAGTCTGTCTTTCCAGGCAGGGAGAGGTGTGGAGGGGACTCTGCTGCTCAGCACTGCAGGGGGAGGTGACGGGGGAAGGCACTGTTTGAATAAAGAAGGAGAGTCGGGGAGAGGAGACAGAAAAAGAAATAACGCTTCTCCCTGCAAGAGACTGCACACCTATTATTTCTCAGCAGCATCTATGTCTATTTCAGCTCGGTTTCTCCCCCACCTCCCACCCCGCATGCCACCCTGCACCAGCCCTTCCCCCTCCCAGTCCATTACCCAAGTTTAAACAGTGAAAAAAAAGTAGGGAAGGGGCTTTAGGCACCATGTTCCCTGAGGTCCCTTCTCTGCAAGCTCGGTAATCTTTTTGGCTTTTGTTCTCTTCCTCTTTGGGGGGTCTCATGATATTATTATTGACATTTTCATATGGTAATTATTTGAATTCTCTGGGTCTTCTTTTCGAGCTGCCCTATTTTTTTTTTCATAGCATCTGACTTCATTGTCCACTGAGCCGTGTGAAAGGGACACTGCCAGTCACCTGCTGACCAAATTTAAGCAGCCATCTACTGTTCAGACCAAAATAGGCTGCGTTTGTTCGTGGACTGGACAGCCAGGACTCCTGTTAATACAAGCATATGTCTCCATGCACTGTGTACGTTTATCTAAATAGATGCATGCAATCCACCCATAGATTAAACACTCCCCCCCTCCCAGTTCCCTCTGGTGTTCCTGTCTCTCTGATGGCTAGCTTAAAAAAGAAACAGTTCCTAAGAGCTTGTGGTTTCCAAAACACAGCCCTTCCCCCCTCCCTTTCAGTTTACACAAAATGAGGGGCTGCCCCTCCCCCACAGCCGCTCTGCTCTTTGCCACAAGCTAGTCTGAAAGCAGGGGGCAAAATCATTACTTCCCAATTACCTTAAGCCATGCAAGATAACCTCTCTCAAGGGCTGCTAGTAAAATATGCGCATGGTTCCAGTGTCTAGACAGTTATGAAATATAGGTGAAGGGCTCGGCCGCTGCCGAACCCTGATGCATCCCAAATGAAGTGCTTTTATTAAAGAAGTATAATCACCATGATAACTAATTACGTCAATACCACATAGTTAATTAAACCCATTATAGTTACTACTCCCGTGGGGGAAAGGTCAAATAAAGCCACTGTCTTCTTGATACTACTGTGATAACAAAAGAAGGAAGAATTAAGGGAAACAACACAGATCTATTGTCTTCTGTCTTTCCCCTACCTCAAAATTCAGTAACTGCCTCCAAAGTCCCACAAGAGGGTTTTTGAGTATAACTTATAGCCAAAGACTGCTGGGTTTTCAAGAGACCACTTCCGAACACACCCCTCCCTCGAGTAGGAGCCTACCAACTCTTTGCTTGATTGTTGCAAGAAGCGATAGGGAAACCTGGAAGAGAGGATGAGTACCCTTGAGTTTTTGTTACTATCTTGCCAAGAAACATGATGGAGGGGAGGACTCATGTTTCCATTCACTCTAGCTTCACCACAGACACCAGGAATGTGGCCCCATGCTCGCAGTCAGGGCCTGGTGGGGACTGGGAGAAGGCTAGGGGTTAAAGCCCCTTTGCCAGCCAAAGGCACACACAGATGACAAACCCTGCTGTTTCAGCAACAACAAAACCTTGGTGTGCTGATATGAAACTATGAGGGATGATTCAGATAGGAATGTGGAAACAGAATTGCAGAAGTGCATTGCATAGTGACGTGGGCCTCTAGGAGAATTGGAATACACATAGAGAAAAAGAGGAAAAAAGGGAGGGAGGGGAGGAGGGGGAGAGGAAGAGGGAGGAGGGGAGGAGGGAAGGAGAAGGGAGAGAGGGAGAAGAAAAGAGGGAAGGAAGGAGAGAGACAGAGAGGGCTAGAGGAAAAGAGGAAGAGAGAGAGCGACAGAGACAGAGACACACAGAGAGAGAGAATCTCTTAAATGCTAATCTCTAGACAATAAAACCAAGATGTTTTGATCCTCCTCATCTGGAAATTCACCAGGTCATCATATCAGTGTCCCCGCGCGCGTCCTTCCCAAAGCAGCTCATTGTACATAGAGCAGATTTGCATTTTACTTCTGCTGATTAACAAAGAAAACTTTGTATAGAAGAGCTGGGCACTCAGAGTACAAATGTGGCCAGTCCGACCCCCTGCAGGAGAAGGCCGCCAAGCAGTAGGGAGAAGAGGTAGAGGAGTGAGAAAGAATGCTTTGATCCTAGCGCAGTGCAGCGCACGCATGCGCACAGCGCGTAGCTGGCCCGAGGCACACTCCCAGCCCGCTCTGACCTTGCCCTGGCTCACGTCTGGAAACGAGTTGAAGTGCCAGGCAGTGGTGAGCTACGGAAGGGTCCAGTGATGTGGTTATTGAGATTATGACTGCCACTAATGTTATCATCATTGTTATTTTCAAACTCCAAAAAATTGTAATATTGCTTATCCGGCAAGATGGGCCTAATTATTTGAATGTGCACCGAAAGCAAATGAGGCATGGAAAATACACATAGGTCCCAGGAAAAAGGAACAGTCAAGTGCCGAGTCTTTCATTTGCCCAGTGGTTCAAGTTGATACCTGGACAGAAGGAAAAGAAAAGAAAAGCTCTCATCTCGACCCCAGAAATCTCCCTCTCAGACATTCTTTGTTTTACTTATGGGTCTACCACGGCATCAGTGAAATAGGCAGAAAAAGAGAAACCAAGGGGAAGAAACTTCCATCAGATCAATTGTCACATCCTGGAGACCCCTTGCCATCAGTCACACCCCAGGTACCCTCCCAGGCTGCCTTTATCACACCTTTCTGTTGCACAGCCTTGTCACCCTGCCATGGCGATCCTTGTTACACAACCCACTTTCAGATTAATCTTTCTAAATATTGTTCCCATCTGGTGACTCTTTGCCTCAAAATGCACATTGATCTGCAGATTTGCCCATAGAATGGCATTAAGAAATCCTTCCCTTCACCCTGAAGGCCCTCTCCACACTGACTCAGCTTGACAAGCCGAGCAGGGCCCAGAGCTGGCTCCCCTTGACTGGTCTCCCTCTCCAATTGGGTCATGGGCTCCAGCAGACACACACATTTGCTTCCTGATGCTCTTCTGATCCTTATATTTACCAATGCCTCCTCCAAGAAACCTTCTCTATTTCATAATTCAAAATCTATCTGAGAAACATAAGGAGTTTTATTATACTACATCAGAAGGGCCATGAAATGTTACATGGACTTTTAATATAAAGTTATATAAAATTTTCTTGATGATAGATTTTTATTGGACATACAATAATAACATGGTATGACATTCTAGAAAGAGTCTTACAGAAAAACAAGACTATGATAATCTAAGACTATTTACTGAAGTCTAGCCCTTTCTATTCATTTTTTTTTTTTTATCATTTTGTTAAAGGGACTTTAGGCAAATGATTTGTCATGTTGAGGGCTCAGTTTTATCATCTGCAAAATGAACCCGTCTTGACATGTCTAAGTTACATATTGTTTTCCTTTTTTTTAAATTCGTATTTTATGACCTGAGTGTAATAATCATAGACATCTGTCATGTCATTCTTCAGAATAAGCTCTATAAAAATTCAGAGATAACTGAATCAAGGCATTGTCCTGATGGTCTCTGGAAGACCTTAATTAAATATCTGAAATTGAACTCAGAGGACAGCTGATAGCATTTTGGTGTTTTCTCAAGCACAAGATAAGGACGCATCTACTTCTTGGAAAGGTCTGTTCCGTTGTGTTTAGACTGGGAAAGACCTGAGTATTTTGGCATTTCCACGTCACCTCTTTCTGACCTAAATAAAATTAGCCAGTTGTCACTGTGTTTGACTATGTGGTAAGGTCTGATCCCCAGGGTGGTGTTGCTGAAAGCTACTGGTCTATTGGAGATAGAAGACCTAGGGGGGGTTTTAAGTCACTGGGGGCATGTCCTCAAGAAGAATAATAAAAACAGTCTTGTAGCCTCACTATATTTTCTTATTACCCCAGCACATGCCATGATACCTTGCTCCCCTCAGAGGCCTGAGGCTGACAGGACTGCCTGATCTTAGACCAAAATCTGATGAACCAAAATTAGTCTTTGGTCTTTCCTTTATTAGTTAATTGCATCAACTATTTTATTATAGTAATGGAAATTAACTAAGACATTTATTATTTATTCAAAATAAAAAAGGACTTGAGAAAGTCAGCCCCATAATTATACAAAAATTATTTTGACCCAGTAGAACCACTTCGTTGGCAATTTGTGTTGAAAGTCGTGTTATTTTAAATTCCATGATTTATATCTTGATGCCCAAGCAAGCAGAAATATTTACCTTATAATTACAAAAAGTTTAATGCTGTCCACCTGCTCTGATCCATGCCTTTGCAATTCTCTCAGTAGACTATCTTTCACAGCCCAGGATTATTCTGCTGATCCTTCAGAACGCAAGGCAACTGCTTTAACATTTTAATTACATTAAAAAAAATAAAGATCTGAGTTCTAGTACCACCCACTCAAAAGCTGGGTGAATAAATTATCTAGCACAGAAAAAGAAAGATGGACTTCCAAAGATTTAAAAATAAAAGAGAGTAATAGCTTTAAAATTATTAAAGTAAACAAATTGAAACTAACCAAATGAATCTATTCACAATTTTTAATTGTAGGATATTACATTTTGCTGAAGGATAAAATTTTCTGCTCTTTTGATGTTATAATGCAATATGATTAAATCAAGAAAAAGAGACTGGATAAAATTAAAAATAAATAACTACAATACAAACTTGGAACAATAAAAAACAAAGCAAAAAGTACAATACAAAATGTCATCTAAACTTAGAACAATAACCAAGTCACCACTACCATTGTATATAGCTATAGAAGCACATGGAAAAGTAACAAAATAAACCTAGATCTAGCCTCAGTTCATATAATAACAATACAACAAATACAAGCAATTTGGAAACACTGTGAAAAGTCTTTGGCTTTTCAAGACTGTGGTGCTTATGAATTTCTTTAGTTTAGTGGATAGGGGAAAATAAGTTGAGGGCTAAAAATGACTTTATTGTTTCTTTCTGTTCAATAAATTAGTTAGAAGCTACTGACATGCAATAAACTCTGAGCCAAGAACTTGACGCCTCGACTCTCTGAGGATGGGACGAAGCCTGCTTCTCTCGGGATTTCCCAGTGAGCACCTTCTCAATGGACACAGAGTAGATGTAAAAGGGTCAGGCAGAGGGAAGCAAAAATACATGCTCATGTTCTGTATTGAAGAAAGAGAAAAAGGATACAGGAGAAAGAAGGAAGGATAAAAAGGACAGAGCCAGAGAGAAGGGCACAGAGAGAGGAAAGAAAGATGTGGGGAGAGATTAGAAACAATAGATAAAAAGAAATTTTCTGGAAGATGAGAGGCCAAGAATCTGGAGGACATACCTGTCCCCCAATTCCTCGCCAGATCTCTGCATACCTCTTCACTTCTTTCTTAAGTGGGTTCTTGACACTCCTAGCAACCTTAACTAGGAAAGCAACAGTACACAGATAAGGGATAGCCATGGATAGAAAGAGATGAGAGCCCTTTGCCCAACAACAGCGAGAAGCATCCCTATAAATACCCTAGAGCAAACAAGCATATCCAGTCTGCTCAGGAGTGTAATGACATCTCAATAGACTATGTCACCACACCACATACACATAAACAGTTCCCTGTTTAAGGCTTTAAGGTATTAGCAATCCACAGGCTCCCCCAAAAAGCCAACTACAGTAGCATCTTTTACAATCAAAGACTCTGTGCTGTTCCCCAGAGACCTGGGAAGAGGTAGTCACAGTGGACGTACTGTGCCACTGAGATGTCACACCTAGGATCCACAATATACAGCCCCTGGTGACCTTGGAGAGCCACTGCTTCCTCCAGCACAAAGCCTGTCACTGTGGCTTGCTTCTAGGCTGGGCTCACTCTCCCAGATTTCTCATTTGCATGTACGCCTCCTCTTCTGAGAGAACTGGGGATATTTAATCCTTTCTGAAGTAGAAAATGCTAACTGTGTCTGATACGTGTTAATAGCAGTAATAGTTAATTGATGCATCAGGAATTCTGCTATTGTGAACATTGTAATGAACTCTAATAAGGAGGACATTTATAAACCACTTCATTGTTGAAAGGCACTTTCACAAATATTACCATATTTTATCATAAGGTCTGTGAAGACAGTTTTATCCCCAGTGTTAAGTGGAAAGAAGTGTTGGTGGAGCCCATTAATAAGAGAAACTACATTAACTAGTTTAGAAATTTAGAGAGTTCATTCGCTTCTGCTTCTGCGGGCCTTGGTTTTTCTATGGGTTAAACAGAAATCTTCAGTGTGGGGCTCTTTAACGTGCCTTTGCCTCTTGAAGAAGAAGCCAAATGGAAAAATATAAACATTGTCAATCCATGGAAAGAAAGAATGGCTAAACAACTCCCAGAGTGGAGAACTGTCCCAATGAGTTAGCCATTAGCTCTGTAGGCCAATTCTATAAATGTCACAGTAAAGAAATGAGATCTTTTAGATTTAATTGTTGAGAGGGGAACCATGAAGGAGGAGAAAAATGGTTTCAAAGAAAACCAAAAATAAGAATGATTTGAGAATCAAGAAGTTTGGTTTACAGTTACCTAGAATATTGTTCCTTGATAAGCAAAGACACTTTTTTTTTTTTTCAACCATAGACTATGGCTGTAGCTAGAATTTTCCTGCCTGGCCCACAGTCAGGACAAATCTCTATCACCTGCCAGTCCCACAGCCGCTCAGACCCAACCAAGTAAACACAGAGACTTGTATTGCTTACAAACTGTATGGCCATAGCAGGCTTCTTGCTAACTGTTCCTATAGCTTAAATTAATCCATTTCCATTAATCTATACCTTGCCACGTGGCTTGTGGCTTACCGGCATCTTCACATGCTGTTTGTCGTCTTGGTGGCTGGCAGTGTCTCTCTCTCAGCCTTCCACTTCCCAGCTTTATTCTCCTCCTTGTCCCGCCTACACTTCCTGCCTAGCCAATGGCCAATCAGTGTTTTATTTATTGACTAATTAGCAACACATTTGCCATACAGAACATCCCACAGCATATGGCTGTCCCCACAAAAACCTAGTGGGGGGGTAGACCACCAAATGGCTTCCTTCAGACCCAAAGAATAAGTATTGCCCTCACTTTCTGACGTAATCACAATGCAACAAAATCAGGACCAGATAGAAAGAAGCATCTTTAAATATTTCGTGCTCCATATACTTGAAAGTATTGAAAATCGTGGACAAGTTTTGTTATTATTGTCAAAGAGAAAAGCAGGAGGACAGAGGAAAAGCAATAATTATTAGTAGTTAAATAGTAATGAACCCCATAAGACAATGGTGAGAAGGGTCTTAGGGAGAGAAGAGACAGGGAACAGACGGGAATACAGTAAGGAGACATCAGAAGAGGAGAATGGGGAGAATGAGGAGAACATGATTTCATGAACTGCGGTAGAGGGCTGGCCTGCTGATCGGGCTGCACAGCAGCTGAGCAACTGTCCCATTGCTTGGCAAATGCATCATAGGTTTCTGGTGATTTCAGCACCCTGCACTCTGGAAAGCGTGGATAAAGGGAACTTAAACAAGACAAAGAGATGGGTGAACAGTCCCTATTTATAGACTATCTTGCCATGTAGAGTCCTCCATCCTAAGCCAGCCCCATCACTCCATCCAGTCAAAAATGGTAGGAAAACAGTGACTCTATATGGGGGGACACCATGCCTCATAGAAAAAAAAACACATCTTGCAGTTTGGAGGAAAAAGTAAAAGGTATCTGCTCCTCTTTCCCATTCAGTCTATCGTGGCTCATGGCCAGCCTTGTGTCGCTAGCCTAGAGATGCACGGATCATTTTCTGGCAACACTGATGACTGATAGAGGCTCATAGACAACAGCAGGGCAGGAAGCATCAGTCCAGGCTGCAAGGAAGCCCACATTGACAATTACTACCAGCGACACACAGCTCCCAATCATCCTACCCATTCTCCACTCTTAAACAGCACCAAGCACTGGGGACGGGATGGAAGTGAGAAGGAAGATAGAGGGGACAGAGGCTGTGCAAGAAGAAAACTCAGTCTAGAAGCAGATCTATTGATATTCTTACACAGATGAGAACTTCCATCCACAACTCAGAACCAAGACACTGCTACAAACACGTGACAAAAGCATTGGATAGTAAAGTTATAATAGGTAATATAAAACGTAATCGGAGATCTGAAGCATGCTATGGAGAAAAATCTGAGGAACAGCAGAGCAAACAGACTAGAAGGAGAACACAGGAAGAAGTGTTCTGAAGGCACAAGATCCATCTCCTGTTAAATATTACTTGAAATACACAGCACTACTGCTGCATGGTTATCATTGTGTCAGACATATACTAAAAAAAAAAAAAAAAAGTGCATTAAGTGGAATCTGGTAGAATGGGGTGGGCGGGCTAAATGATTTTTTTCCCTTACTAGAAATTGTTCCATTGCATTTCACAATCTTTTAAACTCCAACTTTAGAAGAAGAAAAAAAAAATACCCAGGTTTCATCTATATTTCCAGATAACGGTCATTATTCCTGCCCTCTTCAACAGACACTTATGACAGTGAGAATTAAGCCTGTAAATTATATATATTAGACTTGACCATGGCATGATACATCTTCTGCTTATAATTTAGGTGATCTTATATAATGCAACAGACAGTAATGTTATCATTATTTACAGAACCTCGGAGGCAGCAGTACTCATCAATCTAAATGACCATGCATTATTTTTAACAGTGAAGTGTCGTGAACTATTCCAGGTTAATGCACGTTAAGTGGGACAGAGGGATTAAATTGGGAGATAGAAATAGAGATTTGTCTACATCAACAACGGTGATCTCTTGGGCCCTCTCTTCCCCACCCCTGCCTGAACCGCTCTTCCTCAGCTTTTGCAGATCCATTAAACTAACTTTTGCAAATATCAATGTACAGTTAAATTTTCACAAGTAATATTACTGAAGATTCTAATTGCTCCATAAAATGTTTGCACATCGTGTTCATAATCTCTTGGATAAAGATTCAACAGTTGTGCTCGCATTCATCTGAACTGAAACGCCTTTTTTCCATGCTAATAGGTTTTAGTATTTAATTTGATTAACTTCTTACTGTGGTGATATAAATAGGTTGTTTGTTTGTGCTAGCCTAGCAATAACTGCCAGAGGAAGCCCAAGTACTCAACTGTGTTCTACAGTGGGAACCTTTGAGTCCTCACAAATAATTAAGGCAAGTATCTGTCATCATATCAAAGCTGGGTCTCATTTGGCAGCTTGAGACCCACAGGAAGAAGGTGGCAGCTCTTGGATATTTTAGTTTAAAACCTGCGTTATCTTGATTGAAGTCCCACGGTGGCTGATACGCCCCCCCAAAAAAATGCCCACTTACATGCAAAACTAGTCTCCCACCATGTTAAAAAACTGTGGTTGAGGCCGGGCGGTGGTGGCGCATGCCTTTAATCCCAGCACTTGGGAGGCAGAGCCAGGCGGATCTCTGTGAGTTCGAGGCCAGCCTGGGCTACCAAGTGAGTTCCAGGAAAGGCCCAAAGCTACACAGAGAAATTCTGTCTCGAAAAACCAAAAAAAAAAAAAAAAAAAAAAAAAAACCAAACTGTGGTTGTTCCATAATTGATGGAATCGAATGACTTATCAATTTAAATTATGTGTGTCTTTGGCTCTACTTAACCAAAGAGTCTCTCATCTGCTGTAAGGTAAACAGTGATACTTAACAGTATCCTGAATACCCTGAAAACCTGCTTCCAACACCTTTTGAGTAACTCACAAATGGATGTATGATTTCTTATTAATTTGGAACTTTTTCTGTGCTGTTCCTCTTTACATATGCAGATCAGCTCTTCTGGATTCAAGGAAAAATAATTAGGTTGTAGATCTACACTTTTGCAAATTACATGATTGTTTTCTATGTACTTTCGGAGCCTGAGGAAAGACATAGAGGACAGGAATCCAATGACTGGAAAGAAATTAAATATACCTTTTTTAAAGCCTTTCAATTAAGCTCTCAATATATATGTATGTAAATAAACCCAGGCTCTGCTAATTGCCAGTATACTTAATCTCTCTGAACCTTAGTGTCTTGGCCTATAAAGTAGAGATAAAAGCATTCCCTTTACGGGGCTGTAGTGAAATTCAAAGGGAAAAAAAAATGGGCATAGAAGTTGCTTGTTCTAAAGTCCTATGCAAATGAAATTAGGGTTTGTATGTACCACCTATCATGTGTCCAAGATGACGCTTTGAGTTTAGAGAGAATATGAGAACTAAAAGGTACATTCTCATCCCATAATACATTTGATATCCATTGAGAAACCAGGAAATAATTAGGAAATGAGATGAGCCTACATAAAACTGAGTTTCACCGGCCAGGTTATGTGTGCAGTTAACAATTCTAAGAAAGGAGTTTGGCATGGGCCTGGAAATTATGAGTGTTTTCTTTCCGAAGGGAGCAGGCTAACTAAGCTCTGCCTGAACAAAGAGGCAAAGATATCTAACAGCTGCTGACGACTTTCTGTTGCTTAAAATATCTGAAGAGTATGAGGTTTAGGCAGCTCTGAGTCATCTTCCCCTTAACTTGCTAATTTCTTCAGGACCCAGCTCTAGCCATGATGACAACAGCATTCCTGACCTCTGAGCGGCTCAAAATGCTAAGACAGGACTGGAGGTGAGAGGGACACCTCATCCACACCCCTGTGCCACCAACACCCGCCACAGCCTTGTTTTCGTTACCGTGTTGGTTCTCAGCGAGAGACATCTGGACAGCTGAGGAAGAGGAACTGGAAGGAAACAAGAAAATCTCCTATGTGTTTTTCTCATCACAGCACTCAAAACTCACAGCCGAGGTAATGGTAGGAAGGGCCAGAGACTGAGCCCATCCCCTGTGACCGTGGGTACCAGTTGAGACCAACAGATACAACTCAATTGTTCCAGTTCCAGGAGGGCCGATTTTAAACAAAACTCCCTGAGTTTTCCACATGAGAAATTTAACACAGAAGAACAGTTAAAGCTAGGCAAAGGGGAGAGGCAGTCTCACACAGCATTGTGATGCTCTCAACAAACCCAGACGCATGATACCTGTCAGGAGAATTGACTCCACAGGTGAGAAGTGCAGCCAATTCAATAATTTGCAGAAGGAAACAGTAGATGAGCTTGTCTTAGTTAGGGTTATTATTGCTGTGAAGAGACACCATGACTTTGGCAACTCTTATAAAGAAAACAGTTCATTGAGGGTGTCTCACTTACAGTTTCAGAGGTTCAGTCCATTATGATCATGACGCGGAGCATGGCGGCATGCAGGCAGATGTAGTGCTGGAGCTGAGAGTCCTACATCTTGTAGGCAACAGGAAGTCGACTGACTGTCACACTGAGGGAAGCTTGAGCAAAAGAGACCTCAAAGCCTGCCCCCACAGTGACACACTTCCTCCAACAAGACCACACCTACTCCAACAAAGACACACTTCCTAATAGTGCCACTCCCTTTGGGGGCCATTTTCTTTCAAACCACCACAGAGCTGCAGAGAGAAAACAAAAACTAGCAAAGTCTTGGCCCCAAAGACTGTTCTTTACAGTTAAGTTTTCACAGAGTAAAATATGAGCACACACACACACACACACACACACACACACACACACACACACACTCATACATGCACATGCATGCTTGCACATTTTTTAAAAGGGAAGAAGGCTCACAGTCTGTACTATCCTAGCTGATACATAGAGGAAAGGGGAAAAGGAGGGTGAGGGCATGTTATGAGGAACTTCATGGAGGGGAGTCACTGTGTACTCAGCTGTCTACATCTGGGAGATTGATCAGAGCTCTAGATACTGATACTAAGGGACCCCCTGTCTATAGAGATTTAAAGCTATAACAACAGCCAGGTATTCTGATTCTGACCATCATCTCTTGTCTACAATTCTAAAGAATGAAATGAATTTAAAAAAAAATCCTCAAAACCGTTTGTTGCTCTTCCTCTTAAACAATTGTTTCCATTAATGTTGACTTTCTGTCATGCATGTTTTGAATTAGCACGTTTCCTGGGAGCCCTTCACTGATCACTATCCTGCAGTAGACACTGTTGAGTAACTTGATGCAGGAAACCCCCAGTTTTAGAGGTGGCCTCCACTCCCCCAGATTCAACTTCAATCTTTCCAGAGCAAACTGGGACTGTTTTGTGCTTCCCAGAAGCAGACACAGCTGTGATTAAATCCAAGAAGTAACCTGAGTTGCTCTATGCAGAGTTTCTCAACCTGTGGGTCATGACCGGGGGGGGGGGGGGGGGGGGGGGGGTCAAACAACCCTTCTACATGGGTCGCCTAAGACTGTCAGAAAGCACAGGTATTTACAGTTCATAACAGTAGCAAAATTACAGATATGAAGTAGCAATGAAAATAATTTTACCGTTGGAGATCACCACAACATGAGGCACTATATTAAAGGGCCAAAACATTAGGAGGATTGAGAATCACTGCTCTAGCTAGGGTCATTGGAATTTTCCTTTTGTTTGTTTGTTTGTTTGTTTAAATACAAAATGTGGGTTTACTATTTTTATTTGGTAAGTGTCAACTTTAGTTCACACATAAATGGTCTATGAACCTCATTAATCATCAAAATTAACCCCATTCTCTTTGTAAGTGTTACCTTAAAACCTGTCAATCACAAATTCCTACATGAAAATAATTTTGTGATATAGCAGAGATGTGGGTATTATAAAAAATGATCTAGTCAAAGCTTCAAAAACTTGAGGAATACCACTGAGCATTTTTGAGGGGAAGAGTCACCCAAGAATGGGCAAGATGAACCGCAAGAGTGAACACTATTATGCAAGTATAGGGTTGTGAATAGAAGAAGGAAAGACTGGGGTATAAGATCTCAATGACAATAAAAAGTTTTCGGCTGTGGTGGGTATTCTGGCCTTGGACCTCAGTATGCTGCTGTTCTTTGACAGAAGTGTCTCCGCTCTCCTCCAGCTGCCCTTTCTGCCCATGAAAGCAGATGGCTCTCATTTGCATCACCAGCAGAGAACCTTGCACTTCATGGAGTCAGTAGGAAATAATGCAATTTAGAGGTTTCTGTCACCCAGTATCTTAAGAGATGTCAGCTGAGAAAATCATTCTTTAAGGGATTTTGCTAAGGGTACACGGTTGTCACAGTCTATATAATTGTTTGTGATAGTTTGCGTACTTCCCTATGGGAGGAATGCACAGTCCCATTCTGTGGAATGCTGCCCTGGCCTGGTGACTGGATCGCTTCAGCCATGAAATGTCTGTAGACATGACGAGTGTGTGATACAATGGTTCTAAAAGCTAGCACATGTCCGCTGTGTTCTTTACTCCAGTCTCTGTGATCATGAACACAAAGGGTTCTGTTCACCCAGGTTCCCCAGTGACTGTAGCCAGCAGAACCTTTTTTCGACTCACAATGAGCATGTTGCATGAATTAAAAAAAAGCAATGTTGTAGTTGTAAGTCAGCGGGGGGGGGGGGGGGGGGGGGGGGGGGGGGGGGGTCTGGTGGTGTGTTACCACAGCCCAAACCAGCCTGACAGAGTTGGAAGAGCAGTTTCCTAAAATAAACAATAAGTGGCAGTTCACTATGTTCCTATCAGTGGATTTGCTAATGTGGGGAGCACTGAAACATCCTGCTCTCCATGCTGTCCTTGTTGAAGTTCATGGCACAATCTTAACTTGAATATCCACAACCGATCTATTTCTACCTGGACTTTGTGCTAGGAACTAACATAGTTCTCCTGGGAACAAAACTGTTCAACCACTGAAAAAGTAACCGGTCAAGTACTTAATACTTCCGGGCTGACTTCCAGGAAGCTTGAGACTTCGGTTTCGGGATAAGCATGAGCAAGCCTCTTTGAAGGATCCAACTTTTATTTAATTCCATTTTATGTGCTTTTTTTTTTTCTTTTTCCCAATTTTTTGGTGAATATTATTTAACTTTATTTTAAGTCCTTTAAAGAAAAAGTTGAAGGGAGAAGGAGAAGGGAAGGGAAGATGCCAGAGAGGGAAGAGTGGATAAGTTACAGGAAGCTAGAGATGTAACGGTTCAGTTGATAGAAAGCTCATCCGACATGCACAAAGCCCTCAGTTCAGTCCACAGTACCACACAAAGTAGAGCCGATGCCTACAATCCGAAAATTCGGGAGAAAAGGCAGAAAAATCAGGAAGGTCAAGTTCAAGGTCACCCTCAGTTAAAGGTGAGTTTAAGGCCAACGGCCAATCTAGAATATATAGGACCATATCTCAGGGAAAGGGGGGAGAGGGAGAGAGAGAGAAGAGAGCGACTGTCATATCACCATAATAGCTCCTAATGAATATAAAATTTTAGTTCTAGTGAATGAATAACTAATTTATTCAAAATTCCCTTGAACCCAACCAATCAAACAGAAAGGTTCTTACTTGAGAACACTTCCACTAATTATATTTGTTTTAACATTTTCTTCTTCTTTCTGAGAAGCTTTGTAGTTCAAAATATACCATCAAACTCTCTTAATAATTAATATTTTAACTTGAGCTGTGTTTCATACTGCCTAACATAAGCACTATTAAGTCACGCAGAAGAACGGATGATGTATTCCTAGATTGCTGGAAGTTTCCATAGTGTAGCTGCTCCGTTCAGTTTGGTGACTAAAACAACAAACAAAAACAGCATGGGACAGAATAAGTTTCTGTAGGCCAGCCATGTGCCAACCTAGTGGCTTAGGGAACCCTAAGAGCCACAGTTAGTATGGAAATAGCACTAACTGGAGTGCTTTCGGGAGGAGGTGACAGTGAGTTGCGTCTGTTCATCATGGTTCCTTCAAAGCTTTCCTTATCGTTTCCTTCCTCCCCTTGTCCACGAAACACTTTTTTTTTAAAATCTGGCAATTAAACTGTCTGGCTAAGGAGACTAGGCTCAGCCTCAGCTCCTGTCCCTAGGAGGGACTCTCTGAAGTTGGCCCTCAGGACCCCTAAGGCTTTCTTCTGGCTTAGGTACAGATCTGCCATTTGTTAGAGGACCCTTTCCCAGCACCAAGTATGTTGGGGTCACTGGGAAAGAGGAAACTTATGAATAAATTTGAAAGGGGGTCTGAAAATTTAGATGAATGCCAAAGGAGTCCTTTGTGACTAAAATTAAGTAGTCATCGCCATCAAGGACAAACAGTTAGCAGACGCCAGCCCCCAGCAGTCTCCCAAGGTCTCCTCCAGGAGGTAGAGGCATGGATCTGTGCTAAATGGCTTAATTTTCTTAATCAACTATTTCATTGTGAGTTTTTAATTTCATTCCCATGCCTATTTTTTTTTTCATTTCGCCATAATGCAGCTCTAAGTACCGTGTCGAACATTTGACAGTTTTTCTCAGCAGGTGCTGGGCTCTTTGGAGCTGGCGAAGCGGTCTACCTCTTATTAATTGGGTTTGGAAATGCGTTCTTGTGTGAACAGAAGCTAAGATGGGACTGTGGTACCTGTCACCATGAAGCTGGGTGAACGAAAATATTTGGAACGCGTTTCAAAATAACTCATTGTGGAGCTTGATCGTTAGTAGAGGTAAAAAGTCGAAACACTCTGTAATATTGAAATAAATAATCACACAATCCGAGGAGCAATGAAACGAAAGCCGAGGTGAGGTTTGTTCAAGGTTCTTCCGGGTTTGATAACAAGAAGGACACTTTCTTTGTGCCCAACAGGTTGTGCATTGATGGTGTATTTCTCACACAGCGTCTTGACGTGTCTAGAAAGCTGGGAGGCACTGTGTTAAAAACTAACAAGTAAAGCCATCTCAGTGCCTCCGGAAGTTTACAATTCTTTTTGCCTTAATTCGAAAGATCTTTTCCCCCCTTATTAAGCAAAGCTCTCAATCTGGAATTTCACATTCCAGCTTTAAAACCTCTGCCCCACCTTGACCCTCAAAGGAATAGATCTTCCTTGTGGAAAAGCAGAAGTGTCTGATCCGACTTCTCTTCCGTTTTTCATGTCTCATGTGCTTCAAGTTAAATGAACTTTAATGGCACACATTCTAAAACTCCCACATAGGGTGGGAGATCAAAGGGAGGCGAGGGGACAGCTGTCACAGTTGAGGGCAAGCTCAGAGAGGCAGAGAGGCTCTTGTCACAGCCGCCATCATTGTCGTCATTAACTGGCCTTGGCTGAGAATCAGTGAGTGCCGTGTCCTCCCGAGAGACAGTGCCTCTGAAGAAGTCTTTCCACAGAGCATTCTACCATGCTGCAAAGTGGTGGAAGAAGACAAAGTGACAGACAGAAAGCCTCTGAGTTCTACTCCCAGAACTGGCTCCCGCTCAGAGTTTAGTCTTTTAGCTAACTGAGCTGTATTTACTTGGTTGCTTGTTTGTTTAAGCTAGTGTTAGACTTCATAGCCCAGGCTGGCCTCAAATTCACAGTTCTTCTGACAGAGTTTCTCAAGTCCTGGGGAGACAGCTGTACACTGGCAAGATCAGGAGTGAGCTAAACTTTCTTTTCAACATTCATTTTATATACACACACCGTGTGTGTGTGTGTGTGTGTGTGTGTGTGTGTGTGTGTGTGTGTGATGTACAAGTTGACTCATCTACACATCCTCATGTAGAGGCCAAAGGGTGACACTAAGGTACCTTCCTGAATCATTTCTCTACATTATTTTTTCAAGCAGGGTCTCTCACCGTACCCAGAGCTTGTTATTTCAGACTAGCCGACCAGTGAGGACCTATCTATCTCTGTCCCCTAGCAATTAAAGGTGTGCACTGCCCTTTCTTGCCTTTTCCATGGGTCCTGGAGCTTTCAACTCAGAGCTCATGTTTGCACAGCCAGCGCTCTATCCGCTTAACCATATTTCCAGCGCTCTATCCGCTTAGTCATCTTTCCAGCACAACACTTTTTTTACAAGCAAAGAGCCACTCCAGACAGCGTGTTTCAGTTTATTTGTGTACACTTGTCATTGGATATGTTCAGCTGTTGCATCATTTTATATCTGCATAACATTTCCCTGAATGGATGGAAAATAATTTAAACTCAATTTCCATGAATAATTTTTATTATGGATCTGACACGTCAATATTTCAGTCACTTAGAATGACGATTTCTGTAGCACAGATTTCTAAAGCCAGAAGTGTTGACTTGGGAGTTTAAAAGGATGCTACACATTTTTTAATTATCTTGCAAAAAGTTGTAAAAATTTATAGTCCTATCATAAATAATGAGAAAAAATTGTTCCATATACTTTTTATACTTTGACAATTTGAAAGAAAATGTAATCTCATTATTGTTTAAATTCTCATTTTTAGAAAGTTGAGATTATCTATATGTTTACTTGAAACTTTTGCAATAGTGAGCCAACCCTCCAAGGAATACAGCACAGCTTTGTATTTATGAATTCCTCCTTTATGTCTTTCAGGAAGATTATATTATTTTCCTGACAGATGTTACACAAGTTTTGTTATTAAATTTCTTTTTTTTTTTTTTTGGTTTTTCGAGACAGGGTTTCTCTGTGTAGCTTTTGCGCCTTTCCTGGAACTCACTTGGTAGTCCAGGCTGGCCTCGAACTCACAGAGATCCGCCTGGCTCTGCCTCCCGAGTGCTGGGATTAAAGGCGTGCGCCACCACCGCCCGGCTTGTTATTAAATTTCTAACTAAATTGAAACTTTTAGTATATTTTCAAGTGATTCACTAATGTAAATGAATTCTCCCCTGACTTTGTTTGTTGTCTAGCTAACACCTTGCCTGGTTCTATTATTTTTTATAAAGTTTAGTTGGTTGGCACTGCCACCTTGCTCTGTTTATAGGGAGACTATCATAATACTGCAGACCATACATTTGGTCTTTTATTGTCCAATAATGCAATAACAATATTCATCATCCCATTCTAATTTCAGAACACAGTGAGGAAGCTGTCAGCTTTGCACTGCCTACAAGAATGCTTTGCTTTTATCAATTGCTTTGGTCTTCAACCACTTTGAGAATCTAATTATAGACCTTCTTTTTCCTCTCTCCAAGTGCCCAGGCTACATAAGCAAGCAAATTCTTCACATGTTTTTAAGTTGATCGAACACACACAACACCAGGACCGTTTCAACTGATACAACCAAAGCTGCCTCAACAGGACTGGCCAAAAGGAAAACTTCCAAGTGGGTGAAGGGTGTCGACTTAATGCAACAAGCATTTGTTGATCTTTCTCTC
The DNA here is from genome assembly GCF_949786415.1 of Peromyscus eremicus. NCBI lineage: Eukaryota > Metazoa > Chordata > Mammalia > Rodentia > Cricetidae > Peromyscus > Peromyscus eremicus. The sequence continues at coordinate 38,704,268 of NC_081424.1, read as the reverse complement.
TCTCTCTCTCTCTCTCATTAGGGGTTCCAGTTACTCAACAGAAGGATTAGCTTTCCGGTGCAATTAAAAACAGACACTCTGCAAGGAACCAGCTTGTACACTTTCCTCAAATTACCCTCAGTCTATCCAGAAAAAGGGGCCGCTAAAGTAAACACACAACACGAAAGTGATATTAAATATGCCTGTGTGCCGGGCGAGGGCATACCTGGGTACTGTTTCATCCGCAATGGGGTGTTTTGCCGAGAATGTGAGTGAAATTCTGGAGTGAGATTTTAAAAAGTGGTATTTAAAGATGGCATTGAAGGGGCATAAACAAGGACAGCAGAAGCTTTGTCCTGCCTGGTATACTTGAAGAATGATGGGCTGCCCCCTGTGCTCGGAACATGGAAAAACTGAAAAGATTTTCATTGCACTGTCTGAAGCGGCTTTGTTTTTCTGATAGCCTTGGCCAAAAAAACATACTGTCATAAATCTTGCAAAACAGAGATTCCTCAGAAGCCTTTCACAAATTGCATAACTTCAAGTATTTTGTTTCGGAGTGGAAGCCTCATGGTCTCAGCCTTACCACCAAGCTCACCAACTTAGTGCTTTTGTTCCTTCTTTGCTTATTTAAAAGATCTAGAATACTGTGAATACACTCTGCTGAGATCGCCTCCGGGCTTTCTTTGTCTGGTATCAATCTCGAGGCTTCTGGCTGCATGCATTGTGGAAATTGTTAGCAGTTGCTAGAAATTTAGTGTGAAAAAGCCAGCTTTGGGGAGATTAACCAGAAATACCGATTATGTACTTTATATCCATGCAAAGGGAAAATGGTGTCTCTTAGGAATATTTCCTCACCTCCTGTTTTTCTGTTAACTTCCTGGGATGTGTCTGCCCGTGGACAGCACGTCTCTTTCCTTGCTGCTTCCACACTGTATTCTTTTTCTTGTCTTGGAGTCTTGGGTCTCCTTGTAATGGTCTCTGGGATTCCTCTCTTTTCCACTATTTCTAAGGCAATTACAGCACTCATCATCAGACAAATTTATACACTGAAAAACTACTGTGTCAGGCAGAGTTTTCTAGAGGACTAGAACCAGCCGCACATGTGCCGCCATATGTGTATGGTGTGTGTGTGTGTGTGTGTGTGTGTGTGTGTGTGTGTGTGTGTGTATGTTGTGTATGTATACATACATGCATACACATACATACATATATATGTAGAGAGAGTGGATTTATTACATTGCCTTATACAGTGAAGGTTGTGGAGTCCAACCACAACCCATGCTGCCTGCACAGTAAAGGGGCAGAGAATCAGTTACTAAGCAAAGCTGGATGCCTTGGCATCCTAAATCAGTGCTGTTGGCCTGCACGGTCCCTGAAGAGCCCTGGTGTTCAAAGGCTGGAGAAGCTGATGTCAATGAGGAACAGCAGCACTGGGGGCAGACACACATGTCAGGAGAAAGGGAAAGCAGACAGGTACTACTGACACTGCTTTGCCCTTGACCTCTCCTTAGAAGGCGTTGCACACTCCCCAGGGCGGGGCTTCCACACAACTCAGTCAACCCTTTTTGAAAATATCCCCACAGGCACACTCATTACTGAGTCTCTTAGATCGATTATAAATTCCATAAGTTGACCATTAAAACTAACCATTACATCTGCCATCACACACACATACTGCACATATATATATGTGTGTGTGTGTATATATAAATCATACATATACATTATATACATGTATATGATCTACATGATATCACATATATAGAGAGAGAGTGTGTATGTGTATTTCCTGTGTATATACTATACATGACCTTTACTCACAAAGTTTACTCTTGAGAACTTCGTGATTTAGTTGCAAAAAAATAAAATTCACAAGAAAATCTCATATTTTAGGTAAGTTTACAATGTTGTGATGGATTGCATTCACTGCTATGCCGGGGTACACAGGGTCCTTATGCAGCATGTTGGACATAAAGACTACCCCAGTCCTTTAAAAAAATGCTTACACGTGAATACTGCCCAACTCACTGTATTTATTCGGGTTTTCCCTTTCTTCTTAGTTCCTTAGATTTATTTATACCCTTAAATTGGTGTTGTTTTAATAAGCTCCTCGTTAATAGCTGTCAAATTATTCCTAAATGCAGCCACTTTCTGTTTTGTTATTATTGTAGTAATATACTCGAAGTGTATTGGTATTACGTTATTTACAGATGATCCTAAGACAAGCTGTTATTAATCACATAATTATAGTGTATACAATAGAAATTTTATTCTCAGAAAAGTCTAAGTAGTACAAGGCCCCTGGAGAATTCTTATGTGTGTACATGCATGTGTGTGCACACACATGTAGAGGCCGGGGGTTGACGTTAAATGTCTTCCTCAATTGCCTCTAACTTGCTTTTTGAGATAGAGCTTCTCACTCACCTGAAGCTCAATGAGTACAGGTAAGGCTGGTTGGCCAGACAGATGGCCAGGGATCCATCTGTCTCCACCTTCTCAACACTGGGATGAGAACCACGTGCCACGATGCCCAGCTTCTCAGGTAGGTATTGGTGATCAGGTCTTCATCTTTACCACAGGAAGCACTTTTCCAAATGAGCCATGTCCCTGGTTCCTCTCTGTAGAATTCTGAGAGACAAGAAGCCATCATGAAGTTTTTCTTCTTTCAAGACCTTGCTCGTCTTAGTCCAACTGCTCAGTGACTCCTGGTTGACTAAGTTGCAGCCAGACTCCTAGACACAGGACAGTGGAGTCTTCCTTGTGGGTGTGTTGACTTCAACACATTCCCTCTCAGTGTCCTGGTGGATTCTGAATTGCACTGAATGACTTCCAGTTAAATGACACTGCTTTAAAGACAGTATGTCTGCCTAAACCAGAATGCCATACTTATGCTTTAAAACAATTTACATCATTAAAATGAGTAGTAGGTCAGAGGCAATTTTCCAAATCACAGTTGATATTATGACCACAAATAGCACAAATTTACTTCCATGTGAAAGGTCTTCAATCTTAAGCTAAAAACAAAAAGCCTTCAATTCTATTTTTGGCTCGGCACTGACTTCCTGCTCCCAGTAGCTCTCGAATTTGTGAATCCCACAAGCTAGAGAAAAATAAAACTGTTGTATCATTGGGACCAAATACCTTAGGAATTAATGAGTTCATCATTTATACACAGCCTCAAAACACACCACAAGGATAGAAAATAACTAATGATGCCATAAGTAGCAGACCTATTTGTTCTGTGAGGTACATGGCATTTTGATCCCATAACTTCTGCCCTAACATGTGGTAACATTTAACTAATATTCCTAATAATATTTATAAGTGGATAGAGGATTAGCTTATTTATATAATCCATGAAGTTTATTTTGATGATCTCTTTTTCATGTTCTGCGAAATGGATTGCATGAGGAGGCTGAGAAAGTGCCATAGGGGACATTTCTTTAACATTTCATTGACGCTGATCTAGTTGAACTGTGAGGATGAGAGGCACACAACCGTTGTCTCCCTTGGGAGTGCGACTCTGCGTTTCTGACTTTGGCTAGCCAAATTGTTGTGTAATCCACAGAAACATGGCAAAGGGCAGAGGAAGCCTGCTCTGCGTTGACTGTTTCTCATTTGTAGCTTTTGAAAAGAGGTGACTGCTACATGGAAAGACAAAGCAGGAACAGGGGCCTGGCTCCCTAGCTGGCCAAACCCACAGTGCTCAGAGTGTGCACTAGAGACCCATGAGATTCCCACCAAGCACACTAAACTGATCTGGTGAAATTTTCACCTTATTGGTGATTTAAATGGGTGAATATAAGGAAGAAAACTGAGGGCTGGCTGTCTGCTCTCAAGGCTGGCATCAACTCTTCTAACACATCACAGAGTATGTATTTCCCAACCCCCATGTCCTCCTCCACAATGCACCCTCAACCTCTAACTACCCCACCCACCAACTCACAAGGTATGGATGGAATCATACAACCGCTCAACGGCATTGATACAACAACCTAAAGAGATGAAAATACTGGGAAGGTTGAAAAGGAATCACTTAAAATACTTTTAAAAGAAATATAAAATCACGTGTACATTCCTTGGGCATCTTTTCAAAGCCATGAATGACATCTACTTGAAAGAAGAAACAAAATACTTTGTGTAACACATGAGTCTGCCAGAGCCATTGTATAAGGTCTTAACTTTAAAGTGCAGCCTAAGCTCATTGGTGACTTAGTGAATGAGCTTCCTACATGGGGATGTTTGTTAAGAAGCCCAGACTTAGAGAATGAGCTTCTTGCATGGGGATGTTTGTTAAGAAGCCCATATGCGCCTTACATAGCAGAAAGCCTTAGAATTTTAGGATGAAGAGTTTTCTTATAGAAAAGAGTGGATGCTATGGTGAAATGTAGCACAAATCTTAAAAAGTCTTATTAATAAAAACAAATCTGAATCCAGGTACTGGGGTCAACGCTGGAAGATCAGAGAAACAGAACAAGCCACAGCCACCTCACCTCGCCAATTCCTCAGCTGATCTGTTTCCTCAGACTGGAAGCCTCTGAGTCCTCATCCATATGAATCTCAGCTGAGCTGCTGCTCAAAAGCCTGAAAGCTTAACCAGCTCTAGTTCCTGGTCCTCACGCCATATATACCTTTCTGCCATCACTTCCTGGGGTTAAAGGCGTGAGTCACCATGCCTGGCTGTTTCCAGTGTGGCTTTGAACTCACAGAGATCCAAACAGATCTCTGCCTTTGGAATGCTAGGATTAAAGGCGTGTGTGCCACCATTTTCTGGCCTCTCTATCTAGTAGCTGTTCTGTTCTCTGACCCCAGATAACTTCATTAGGATACACACTATTTTGGGGAACACAATATCACCACATTGGAACTAAGAACAAAAGCATACATGAAAGTGTTCCATTTCTCTCCAACAGGAAAATTTCAAATTCAAGTCATTGACCATTAAGAAAAATTTAAAAACTCAGGAAGAAATTTCAAGGACACTTCTAATTCTTGAAAAAGTTTTGATTTTTTTTAACACCCCTCTATGTGGCAGTTAATTATCCATCCTTAATTTTTATCTGGATCACTTTTTCTTTGCTAGTGAATTTTCTTTACCCTCTTGTTTTGGAATGCATAAGCAAAACAAACAAAAAAATCATAATACTAGTTAACATTGCAACACAACGACACCTTAACACTGTGTGTCATCCCTCAAAACATTCCTTTTCCTTACAGGGACATATTTTTCTCACACCACCACGACTTGAGAATATACACTAGTATGTATGTGTATTTTGCATGCTAAAAGAAAGTATTATGATTGCATTTATTTTAATCTCCCCAGGGTGTCTAAGCATTTGGAATATTAGCGGCAGAATTATGTAGTTGTTAAGGAATTCCCCATAAAAAGAATCTAGTGTCATTGAAAAGCAAATAATTTTTGTCCCTCTATTACGTAAGTAAATAAGGCCTCTGGGCAACAGAAATAGTTTTCCTGACATCTAGACAGTAAAGCATATTTACTACATAAGGCATTTTTCTCCAGTTTTCACAAAATTTTAAGAATGTTAGCTATGTACTTCCTAAACCATAGGGGATTAGGAACTAGAAGGGGGTAAAGGATAGATTCAAGTAATGGAGCAGGCACTTCAAACACGACAAGGATTAATAGCTAACAGAAAAATACTAAGAGCCAACCAATAAAATACAGTCATTTGAGATAGCATAGAGATTTATCAAAAGGGAAAACTCCAAACTTTTTAACAGGCCACAAGCACACTGATATTATATTTATCCTAGTACCTTAGTCATAACAGTAATTATATTTAACATGCTATTTATGCTGTTTAAAGAAGCAAAGACAAGTCAACTATAATTATAGATGTTTTCATTGAAGTTTGAAAATATAAAATTTTGGATATTTAAAAAATTTGATTTTTCAGGACACGGTCACAGAGGAACTGGTATTCAACACCAGTATAATGTTAAAGTTTGAATGAACATTTCATTGCAATAAAAGTTATCAAGAATGGAAGCTCAAAGACTAGGAGAAATGTTATCTAGTAGCGAGGAATCCACCATGAAGAATGTTCATTGAGTAATGTGCAGTTTTGTTAACTGTCTTATGATAACCAATTAGTACTCCTTACAGACAGAAAACCATAGTAGAATGAATCCCAAAGATATTTAAATCAGAAGATCTAACTGGGTACTAATTCTTCTTTCCCTTTTGGCTAGAGTGTGCACATTTTTGTCCCACAAGAGCCTTTGTTTAAAAAACACATCCATTCTATTTAGTCAATCTACTCATGCATGCCAATATAGAAGGGAGACCATTTCTTGCCTTGTATTTTTTGCAAAGGGTAGGGAGGAAAGCTTGTGCAGGATGGTGGCATCTAACTTTAAACATTTCAGGAGGCAGGAAAAATGGTTCACTATCCATTCATGAACATCGTTGGTCAACAATAATTGATTAGCTGATGAACCCAGTCCATAGTAAACATTCACTAGCCGGCTGTTTGACTTGGCCATTTTTTCCTCCAATGAGAAACCCTGGCTGCTGAACACTATTCTACCATCATCCTCACCACAGTATGTGTGCCTAATTCTGTCATGCAGGTTACTGGCAAACTGTATCACAGAAAATCAAATAACACAAGGCCTAATGTTTGTTGTTCAAATGACAGGAATGTTCCATGGATAGATCCCACTGGCCAAGCTTAAGACTTATATCTGATACAGATACCTGAAGCCGCTGATAGCCAATCCTCTAGTCTTGCTGATTAGTCCTAACACGGAAGCAATTGACTCACCCGCTGACAGTCTAAATCAACACATAATTTATGACTCAAACATCTGTGATTATTTTAATAGCCTTTTCATACCTTCCTATTCTATTTATCATAATAGGAACATTTAAAGTGAGAACCCTCCACTAAGGGCAAGGGATGTAAAAGTTCTTTTATTTTTTCTTTCTAGTTGCAGTATCAGGGACTGAACCTTTTCCTCAGACATGCTCAAGCTTTCTAACATACTCCTGGTGGGATCAAAGTTCTTAAAGAAATCTCTTATTTAAGAAATCGGTGGTCTGCCCTTTTTAAAAGGTCCATATTGAAAAATTCCAATATTTCTCCTTTGGGCTCATTAGTTTGGAAATATATTGAACCTTTTTTCACCATTCAGAATTATCATTATCTCTTAAATTACAACTTGTCAATCGACTGTACTGAAAAGACCTCCAAAGATCAACACGCTCTTCATTATCTTGCTATTACTAACATTGTAAGCTGAAAGCTAAGCCATCAATCCGGCAAGTGTGGTTTCCCCTCGATAATCAGGCCAAGGATTCTTGACTTAGAGAGGCAGTCTGTAGCTTTGTTCTGAGCTGGCCTGAGACCACCGTTCAGCACATCCTGCTGTAGGGGTGAGTGTATTTCCAACATTACTGACAGTGAATGAGGACAGGCAGATGCTACAACCACACTGCTGTGAATGAAGGAAGAACATAGAAGAAGTAAGAAGGAAAATGAATAAATAGTTCAGTTCCTTCACCTCACTGAAGAAGCTTCCGCTGTAAAAACTGCAATGCTTTACGACAGACCACAGACACAGAGAACACCGAGGAAAATACTGCCTGGGGAGGTGTGTGTTCAGACCTTGCCATCTGCAGCTGCTATCAATTTCTCTACCCTAATGTGACCAGAAATCTCAGTTTTCAATAGAGAAATATGAGTCGCAAAGGAATCCTCACCGGCCACCCCTGCATTCCTTCTCCACCCTTACTCACCTTCTGATTTTTTCTTCCTTTTCTAGCATTTGAATGTCCCCATACTTTGTAGCCTGGCCCACTAGGAAGTTAAAATTGCAAACTTAGCTAGTTTCAGGGCCTGGGAGAGATTCTGGGGCTTTCAGAGAGCCTCTGGTGGATTACAAAAGGCACCTTTCCCCTCCTAAATGTTATTTAAACAGGATGCCATCATTGTGTGGGATTTACACCCTTACAGAAAATCTTGATTCATCCTTCTAGCCATGCAGGGAGCTGAGTGAAGGACAAAGGCCTCTTAAAAATGGTTAACCTGATCATTTGCAAAAAGACATGTGCAAAGCATCTAGGCTAGGATCCCTTTGGCAACTAAATTGTCAGGGACTAATTTATTACTGACAAGAACAGAATGTGCAGTGGAATCTCCCAAACAGCAGCATGCTCAATGAGCCAGAGGCTTGCTATAAATATCTTCTCCAGGACTGCATTTCCTAGAGTCTCAAATTATTCTAAAAGCATCATGGTCTGCGGGAGGGAAAAGGGGTGGTACTGGGCACTAAGGTAGCAGGGACCAAGGAGGCAGGATTTTCTTGGGATTATTCGAGTGACTAACTTTATCAAGTTACCTCTCATCTTGATTTCATAGAAATAAGTAATGGGGGAAACCTCCAAATTCCTTTCCAGATCTGGAGTTTGACACTGACCACATTGATTACCTATACATGGAACTCTGGCAGCAGACGCTCTGCAAATTAATCTAGGCCCATTCGAAGGAAAAGAAAACAGAGTGTGGGAGCCATGAGAGATGGCTCAGTGAGTAAAGGACCCTGCTACGAAGCCTGACAATCTGAGTACCCCAGAGTCTCCAGGACTCACATGATAAAAGAAGAACTGACATCCCCGGGTTGACCTCTGACCTTCACATCCACGATGTAGTATGTGCGTGTGCATACATGGAGAGTAAATTTTAAAAACTCAGAGAAAGCCGAATTTGGAAAGGGCAAGCCAAGGCTGTTTTCAAATAGCCTTCTGATTTTCATGCCCACTATAAACGCTGAAAGTTCTTCCAGCACAGTGAGTATGGTAACATGAAGAGTCAAAAATATGTTTAAAAAAAAAAAGACACTAATTAGGACTTCACTTTTCAAAGCACAAATTCTTACAATGTTTATCATGTTTGTTTATTCACTGCAGTGTGTGTGTGTGTGTGTGTGTGTGTGTGTGTGTGTGTGTGTGTGCACGTGTATGTATTCATGCCCAAGTGTACCACAGTACATATGTGGAAGTCAGAGGACAACTTCCTAGAGCTGGTTGGTGCTCTCCTTGCTTCCTTCATCAGGTCCCAGAGATGGAATTCAAGTTATCAGGCTCAGCAGCCAATGCCTTTACCTGCTAGGCTATGAAAAACAAATTCTTCAGAAGATGTGGTAATAATCTAAATTCCTCTTCCCTAGACCTCTCCATGTTTCACATTCCACCTTCTTTTTTAGATCCCTCTGAATGTGTTCCCTTCTCTAGCTAGTAAGCGTCTCTAAGGCAGGATCCATATTTTATTAATGTTTTTATTCTTCATAGTGCATTGCCCAGAAGGACACTCAATACATGTGGGTTGAATTAAATCTTGTTTTCAGTGTCTTGAGTGAGTGAGGTACATACTTAGCAGAAGCAATCAATCAAGCTAAACTTAGCTTTTTATAAATCTGAATTTTAGATAAACCTTCAGACTTCTTCTTTGTAAGTGACGTAGAAGACAATGATTTCATGTAGAAGCTGCAAAAAGAATCTAATAAAACAGACATGGTGTTTTGTTTTGTTTTTTAGTCTACAAAGAAAGAAAAATATCATCCTTAGTATATAGTCTTCTTTTCCTGTTATTCTTTCCTGTATTTATCCACCCATCATACATTTCATGAGTCAGACACCCAAGTCCCTGTTTATATACTCCTGTGAGTAAGATAGGCATGCTCCCTGCATTCATCAACAGTGTTTATAGTCCAGAGAGAGAGAAGCTCACCTGTAGACAGCAGACAGTTGTGGTCATATTGATAGGCATGCAGATGATTGACAGTGTTGTTTGAATGAATGCTGTGGATCTTTGGAAGCCTCCCAGGAGAGGTAATAGCTGAGGTATTTCTGAGCCAGCCAGAGCAAGGGCCTTGGAGAATCATAGTCAAAAGCAGTAGCATTTTATCTTATTTAAGAAACTGGATACAGTACTTCTGTCAGATATTCTTCTAAGCACTTTAAAGAAAGTGTCTTCCTTTACTCGAACAACTTAAGAGGGATCCATTATTGCCTTCAGGTTGCACATCAGGAAAACAAGGCTTTCTCCAATTTGGATTCAAGAGTCTCAAAACCAAGTGAAAAAATTCTTGCAGTTTTCTAGAATGCTTTCAGAAAATTGCAGTGAGACCACTGGAATCTATTTTTGTTTAACCTGGAAACTATATTTTTTTTCAAAGACGCATTATATTAGTATATTTCTGTTTCATGGGGTAAATGGCAGAGATTTCCCATTTTCTATCATTTTTCAAATGAGACAAATTGGGTATCCCAAAAGACAAGAATTCTGTGTCCTAAAAACATTTTTTTTCTGGACTTAGATGCTTCACATGAGTTGAAGAAGAATATGCTGTGGCCATTGCTTTCGTGACTTTGGACTAGCATGCTGGTAATGTCTGTTTGCCCCCTTCTAAGCTGAATGCTTAATAGAGAAGATGGATCATGACCAGGGTCAGAAGACACACTTTCTCCGTGACTTTGCCTATCTGTGCTAGGTCCAGATCCCCATTCTTTTTTCTCTGAGTTTTACATTTAAAAATCAGTTCTGTCCTGATTAGCGTTATTCATGCACCCAGGCTGTTTTTCAGCTCTAGGCCTGGTAAGCATTTGGAGCTGCTTTGGTTGATGTTGCTAATGGTCAGTGATGGTGTGTCTCTCCTTCCATCCCACTTGTACAAGTCTCTTGAACTCTCACCTTCGTGGTGGATGACATCACTCAAGTGAAAATAACTCTGCAAGCTAATGGTAGGACAGTCTTTAACTTAAAGAATATGGTCTGATTCGCAGAAGAACTTGGGCTTGAGAGTATTGCCAAAACATGACATTAGCACGTCCTCCTCTGTTTCCCTTCCTCTTATTTCTCATTCCTTGTAATTCATGAACAATGACACTGAGAATTAATCTTCCGCATAGAGCCTATCAACAGGAACATTACTGTGGGAAGAGGGCATCTGTGTTTTCATAACCTTTATAGTCGCTCATCAGATGCATGCAGACAGGCATGCTTTTTAATTGTCAAGTAGAAAGTTGGTATTCTTTTTTCAGGGATGGACTAATTTGTTTTGAAAATCAGAGTCTGAGGAGGCAAACTACGGAGCAGAAGCAGATCATTTGCCGGGCTGAAACAATTATTTGTTGCCATGGGGACAGGGGCATTTGCCTTCTTTCTTCTTCCTGTGTTACCTGGGACTCTGTGAAGCCCCTCTCTCCTGCACTGGCTGTCAAAAAATCTCTAGGTAAAGGAAAACCACTAGGAACTCAGTAGATTTAAACCCCCAAAACCATTTGGTCAGGCCACTTACTTTTCACAAAGAGGCAAATAGAAAAGCTTCAGAGCAGCACAGTTCCAGAACCAGAGATAAATGAACGAGTTCTAAAACTTACTGAGAGACACTCTCTTCACTGTACTTTACCCAAGCAGCCACATGTTGATTCTCAGCTGAGATATCATCAGCCCTGCGTTGGCTTGTCCTACAACCAAGCAAGCATTTGCAAAAGGATTAAGAACATTCAAGACCTTACATGAAGTCTGAGCAGCTCTCTTGACTCGGGCACTGACTTTGCCACCAAGTTCCCTGGGCTGGATAGATAGTGTCGTCTTCTTTGTAAAGCCCTTCCCAGACCCGGACACACGTGGAGAGGAAAGCAGATACAGCATCAATCCAGCATCAGTTCCATCATCTCCTCCCTGTTCCATCATCTCCTCCCTGTTCCATCATCTCCTCCCTGTTCCATCATCTCCTCCCTGCCAAATTTCCCTTCTACCTTGATCTCTCAGTTCAAGAGGAGTCTCTCAAGGAGTATAAAGGAAAAGTTCATTAGCAGAGAAAATATATATTTCCAAGACATACTGTGTATCTCCCGAGAGAAGAGATTGGCAGTAGTTAATGTCTAATGAAGGAGATTGCTCTTTGCACTGTACTATATCAAGACCACTGTAGAAATGAGTCATAATTCAATTCCTGGGTTTTATATATGTTTATAGCTTTACAACGTGCTGATTTCTCTAGGCAAGCAGCTTGTTTAACACCAACAATGAGAGACGGAAGAAAAGAAATCTTTACACAAGCAAGTTAGTTTCTTTCTTACCCATCAAGGAGCAGCACCCTGACTGGAACACACTATGTTCATGAAATGTATTCTACTCTTGGTTTCTTTTGTTCCCAAAATATAGGGAGGGGAGAGGGAGGGAGGGAGGGAGAGAGGGAGAAAGAGAGAGAGGGAGAGAAGGAGCTATCAAGGACTTTCTAAATCTAAGATACAGATGACCTTCTGTCACTGAAATTCAAAAATAATCAAAACAGGTTAACATAAACAGATTTAAATTTCCCAAAGGCTCGTGGCTTTGCAAATTTAGTCCTAGCTCTCTTGCAAATGTTTCTGTAATTTTGAAGAGAGCAAATGCATTGCTCACATAATTTGGCTTTCTTTTCCTAGCTATAAAATTAAGAGGTCAGCCCAGGGTGTCTCTAAATTGCCTCTTATTTCAAACACAGTCCATGACTTAAGCAATAGCTAACATCATCCAGCAGTCATTTTTATGAGAATCTGTTCCTTTGAAGAGCATACATGTAGAAAGCTACTGTGTTTTAGAGCCCTACATTTCCTCCCATTTCATGACTGTCTCTTTCCATATCTTCCTCCCTTTGTTAGTATTTGGTTCTTTTAGGAATCTTAAAGAGTTAAAAATGGAAAAGTGACCTGCCTAAAGCCACACAAAAGTATCTCGAGATGAGGTTGAGATTTTGTGTTGTTTTCTTTCTTGGGTTTCTTTGTGTATTCAGTGTGGCCTTATTTAATGGTGTCATATTTATCACCATGACAAGACTTTCTGAGCTCCTGCTGGGTACACAGCAAGTTACCAGACCCCATGGGAATTTAAGCAGCTCACAAAAGGCATGACTCCCACACATGCGCCTTCAATCTAAAATGATCCCATCTGTTTGACCTTTCAAGTATAGTACATAAACATCTTTGTCCTTCACTGAGTAAATAATACCACCATAGTTCAACTTAAATGGTGTATACAGATGAAGAGACCGAAATTCAAAAGAAGTTAATTTGTCCAAGACCATATGTTTGAAAATTAGTGGGATTAGAAATAGAACATGGGGTCTTTTTCTTTCTCAATTTAACTTGATTCAAACCATTTCACTTCTGAGCTGCATGGTACAAAGGGAAAAACACCCTCAAAATCCTATATAACTCATAATCATTTTTCTTCACACTAAAATGAACTTCCCCGGCCTTAAAGACTGCAGAAGATCCATTTTATATCCAGCCTGGGAATTTTACAATCTGTCCTAGGTGAAACTGGATTTCATCCATCAGTTGAGTATTTTCTATGACTAGATAAATTGAGGAGATCCAAGTCTCCAAACCTGGGTCAGTCTATAGCAAGCAGCTGAGATGCATCTTTCATATGAGACCTTATAAGAGGTTTCTCAGAACTATCTAAGGAGAATCTAAGAAAGACAGACAGCCTCAAGAGTAAGAGACAGCTGCAGATAGAGAATGTTTTAGTAATGCTGCTATGGTCCTCTCCCTATGAGTCTGAATAGGACCAGGAAGGATCATAGGCACACACAATCCCTGCGATTACAATACTGAGTGTTCTTCCCCTTAATGGGGCCAAAGTAATTGGCCCTAGATCCCTAGCTTGTAAAATGTAAAATACAAGTCTGATTCTTCTTATTACATCACACTTTCTTCTGGAGTAGCATGAATCATCAAAATCTGCCTCCATGCATTTTCTACCCACTGGTTTGCGTTCTACATTGTGGAAAACATTTAGCCTCTCCATGGGCTTCTCCTTTCACAAAACAGCTTCTGGGAATTGGAAAGTAGCTGGTAAGGTCCATGGACTCTTCTTGCTGACCGTGGGTAGGTCAATCTCCTCACCAACCCGATCATTCTCTCATAAGCTTGTCACCGTAAGATAGTCTATGATTGTTACTGAATAGAATTCCCACAGTGACCTGATGTCTTCCTGATCTTTTGGATCATCTAAATACTATAAGAGCTCCTCATTTTCTCAAAGTTTGATGAGAAAAAGCATCTCAGCATCACCCTTCAAAGGCTCTAAGGAGGTGGGAAGGTCCCCACTGCCCAACAGGCTATGAAAATGAATTCTCTAGGGCCCAGATCGCTGCCATCCTAATGTAAATGTTATGATAAAATATTAAACTGTATGTATAATTGATGCTTACTTTATAGTAATTCAGGGTCTTGCTTGTTTGAATAAAATTTATTATTTACAATCCTCTGCTAGAAGTGATTCCCCTTTGCTGGTGTCTTTTCCTAATTGCTTGAACTGCATGCCACATTTTCCTAGGCAGCATTTAAATAATTATTATACTCCTCTTAGTTCAGAGTCAGCATCTAAGACTCTGATAGATAGTATTATAAATACCCTTTGTGCATAATGAAAAATGTCCATATCTAGGTTGCTCAGGGATATTTACAGGAAGATAGATTCAGCACGTATTAGTAAAGGAAGCTGGCGGCCGACTCTGCATACCTGACCTCCGCTAAAAGACCCGTTCTCTGTCGAAGCGTTGAAGGATATGTGTAAGAATGGTACATGTTATTTATTCAATTTAAAAGTTTTAATAAAATGGGAAACTTTGTGATAACTTACATCGAAAAATCAATATAAATGCTGGAATGTATATTCCTGACACCACTGCCTTTGTGGGGAAAAGAGGAAGTTAGATAAATCGATGTCATCTGCCAAGCCATTTGCTTCAATAAAGGAATACATCAGAAGAGGGTACCTCGCCATCAGCGAGGCCACGTAATTCACAGAGTCAGAAGGAGACATCTTCTGAACTGAGTTCTTTTCTATCATACAATAGCCATCTACTGGGTATTTTGTTTTTGTTTTGTTTTGTTTTTAATCACTGTTTCTAACTTTTTCGTAGATAATGCAATGATTAATAATGATTAACATGCACATAATTCTTCCCAAAGAAGCATATATTTAGGAAAAGACATTTAATTTTATGACCTTAATAAGTCAACTGAAAGATTGTTCATTATAAAAAGGTAAATATTCCTTAATAATTCTAAGATTTGTGTACATAGAAGTCACAGTTATTAAACTATGTATAGTTTGATCATTAAAAATTGTAAAATAAAATTAAGTAATTTAATTATATGAAATGTATACAAAAGCCATTTCATATCTCATTTTCTCAGCATTTCTGCTTTCTACAGGAAAAAAGCATTAATCATATGTTGCTATTTATTCAACAAGCACATTGAACCATGTGCCATCTATTGCTGTCTTTTTTGTAGTTTTTAAATATCCACTGTTAATTAGTTTTTTGCATTACAATTATTCCAAAGATCCGTAAGGGCAAATACCATTTCTTTTCCTGTTTTATCTTCCTAAGGCACGTAAACCTTTACGTACAACTCCTTTATACCTGTCAATTTGCCTACGTGCTCACTGTGAGCCAGGAATTGAGGATATAGTCCTTGTCCTTAAAAAGCTCCCAATATATGATATTTACAAGAGAAAAAGGCACTGACCTGAGACAGCAGAGAAGTCTAGGAAGTCTGTGCAAGAGTGTTTGACTCATTCCTGAAAGAACAAATGGGTGGGGATTGTCATCGCAAGGTAAGAAAGGGAGGCAGAGCAGTTTTTACACACAGTAGGCACTCAGTAGATAAGTGTCTCTTTATTCTGGAGTAAGTGGTATTGACTAGAAATCAGTGACCTTTCCACACCACCAATCTATGGGTCCATGACTTTTTAAGCCATTAGTGGCCTATTTATGAAGTGAATGCCTCGGGCTTTCTCTTCTCCAAAGAGTGCTTCTCCTTACTTAGTAGAACAGAAAACAGGGCTGCTTTTTAAGGAAAGACAAAAAGAAAACCCTCAGGCTTGATGTTCATATGTCTATTCTAAAAGTAAGAAACACTGATTGGGGTATATTTTTAAATGAAGAGAAGAGAAGGATGAATGGGCCCATCTCACTGTTGATAGCTAACCATCATTAACAAGATAGTTTACTTCTTTCCAGTACTTTTCATTTTGAAAAATGTGGGGTTGTTGTTTTTACATAGTTGAAATAGAATTAAGAGTGAACAGTAAGAACCAGAACACACAGCACTACACATCGTATGATAAGATGTTCAGAATTGTTAATTAACTAGGGCAATGTTACTAATGTCTTAGGACTTGTTCCTGTCACGGGGAATCAAAATTAAACATTTATGTTAGCAGTGACACAAAGCATCATTACACACTGGTTTCATCAGTTCTATCTGGCCCTGTATCTCAAGAAGATTTCATGAGATGAACATAATTGAATCCATTGTTTTATTGAAGAAGCCTGGGGTCACTTTCAAACTTTCAGCGTGCTCTTAATAGTTCTACAGTGAGTACATTCGTTAAGATTTCTCCACTGCATGCTTCAGGCGCACTTTAGGACCAAGCGTTAGGATTAGAATGAGTGAATCCAGAGACAGGATGTTTTCCAAGCCTACAATACATAGTGCCAACTAGGTTTTCTTTTTTTAATCGAGACAGGGGCCCATTAGGTTTTCAAAAGATCTGATCAACTTTTATTCTTGGCTACTATGAATGGCTTCTGACAGTTGTCATCACTGACGTTTTTCACTGAAACTTTTGTTATATTGATCCCTTTTAGAAAAAAATAAATGCTGACATTTTCATTTGTTTGATCATAGTGAGGTTACTCCTTTGCAGCCAGTTTTGGAGAATTAAGACTGAATTAAAATTGGTTCTAAGTCAATAGCTCAGACTATCTGCACAGAACAAACACTTCTGGGTCTCAACTAATTGCAACACCATTACTCTTTGTATACTGTTCTAAAATGGAAACTAAAGGAATCCCTTTGATGGTAGATTAGTGATGAGAATCCTTCTGGGAGCTTCAGAAGGACTCTGGGCCAGGTATCCCAGACCTTCTGAGGATCATTTGTACTAGAATTTCTTTAGTTTGCTGAACTTTCACACTCATGTCTTTGTGCGTGTTTTTTTTTGTTTGTTTGTTTGTTTGTTTTTGTTTTTTTGTTTTTGTTTTTTTTTAAAGACTCCATGATCCATGAAAGCTAGTCCTGTCAGAAAAACTGCAGAGCCTGGAAGATGAGGATCACTTCCCTCAACTGGTCACCCCAGATACAGAAGAGAGTGGCAGTCTGGGACATAACACAAGAGCATCCCTAGAGACACAGAAGCCCCGAACTATCTCCTCCCAATCATGCCATTCAACGTCTCCTATCATGTGTCCTCTGCTTGCGGGGCACTTTCTCCCTTCCTTTGGAAGGTATTTTGGCACACTGAATGCTAGCTTCTATTTATGGGTAACTTCTATTTGACCCTCCTAATCATCAATACAGAGCAATCATCTCTGCTATTGCTCAAGACGTGGGGTAATCAGCAAGGAGGAAATTCTATGAACAGAAAATTTGCACTTGACTTCTGGGTTTTGTCCAATTATGACACAGTTGGAATCCAGCTTCATGATAATCCACAGACATCTTTCCAAGCCCAGATTTAATATACAATACACTACTTTGAGAAAGCACACTGGTTCTAGTGGTAGAAGCTATTTCCAGTTTCAATAAATCCTGTCCAGTCGCTGCTTTCCTAGTGCACTGATCATGAAAGTGCCCCTGGGGAAGAGGTGCTCTGGTGAACTAGTCATATGTATATTGAGATGCAGTGAACATGGATTCAGCGTTTGTGCATGCTTCTCACTACGTCAGTGGCTCTCGATTGTTTTTATACTTAATTCTTAGAAAAATCTTATTAAGTGAATATTATTTCCCATTTATTCTAGATGTGGTTTAATGTCTTTGCCCAAGGTCGTCCAACCAGACAGGATTCAAGCCAGAATATAAATGAGGCTCTCCTCATCTTCATTCCAGGTCCTCTCTTCTATATCTAAGCATGACTTTTCCCCACGTACCTCTGAGATATGATAGCCCTCCACTGTTTGACATGGTGTGCGATATGTGCTATGGAGTGTTTATCATGGCACATATATAACACTGAAATTGTTAAATTGCTGGCCCACCTCTACCTATCTAAGTTCATTGAGGACAAAATGTTCATTTTGATATTGTATCCCCAAAGTCCATCAGACTGCCTAGAATTAGTGGGTGTTCAATATTATTTTTAATTAATGAATAATTAAATCAATAACACATTTAACAACTGATAGAGCTAGTAATACTCAGATTAGGTACTGTTATATTTTCTGCATAGAAGAGTAAAACTTACAGTTAGTTCATTTTTCTTCACCTATGGAAAAGTTTTTGCAACTGAGTTATTTGTATACTAAAGCATGTGTTAAACTACTGCCTTAGTTGACCATGCTAACTCCCCTCTCCAAAAAGTTGTAGATCTCCACGCTGTCTTAATCCATTTTGGGTTATTGAAAGAGAATACAGAATGGGCAACCTATAAAGAAAAACAGTTATGTCTTACAATGATGGAAGCTGAGATGTGTGAGACCAAGTACCCACATTTGGCAAAGTCCTTGAGGCACCATGACATGGGGATGCCGTACATGGAGAGAGAGCTGGGCTGTAACAACTTCCCTCTCTTTCCCTTTTCTTTTCTTTGCTTTATTTTTGTGTGTAGTTTTGGTGCCTGTCCTGGATCTCGCTCTGTAGACCAGGCTGGCCTCGAACTCACAGCGATCCTCCTGGCTCTGCCTCCCGAGTGCTGGGATTAAAGGCGTGCGCCACCACCGCCGCCAGGCTCTTTCCCTTTTCTAATAAAGCCATTGACACCACCTTCTCTTCATAATGCCATCCATCTTAATAACACTCCCCAAGTCTCATCTCCAGTGACCATAAACAGCAACTTGGAGACTAATTTTCAACCCATAAATTTTGGGAAATACTTTCAAATCACAGAACCCTAGTTATATACCTGTTATGTTCCTTATTTTACATAAACTATCACCTTAAAAAAAAAGCCTAATTTGCCTCTTGATAAAGCCTAAGAAGCAAGATTTTCCAATATTCCTCCACCTTTCTTTCCCTCCACCACCAACCTTAAATCCGAAAAGAACCCTAAAACCTCAGAGACCTTTCAAAATACTAAACTAGATTTCACTCAGTAATAACCTAGTCGAGCAAATTCCTACCACCTACTAACATGTCTCCAGTGCCAGAAAACTTGCCTGTTCTTCATGGACCTTGTTTTAAATTTAGTCTTCTTTAAATAGAAAGTAGAAATGAATCGGATGTCTTCATTGACAGGAGCATGAAATGGTAGAAACAAAAAAAACAAACAAACAAAAAAAACGTAATAACATAAACCATGTATCTTGAAAGAATTAATCATTTTAAAAGGTAAACTTCAAAATCTGTCTAAAGAAAATTACTAGAACTGTGTGATATGTTTCCAAGGATGTTCTTTGCAATGTCATTTATAATCATGATTTATGAAAAGGAAAACGGAAAGCCATGTGAATTCCCAACTGTGCAGAATGATTTAATTGACGGATGGTTCACATGTATAATAGTCAAACCATTAAAATATTGTTCTGTCTACTCATTCATGAAATGAGTAAATATTCATAGAACACCAGTGTGATAGTTGATATTGTCAACTTAATAGGATCTAGAATCACATAGAATATGATATTCTGGGCCTAACTATGAGGGTTACTCTATGTTAAATTAGCCTCTGGGCACGCCTATGGAGAATTACCTAGATTAGCTTCAATGAAATGGGAAGACCCAGCTTAATGATGGGCAGCAGCACCAGATTATGGACTAAAGTCCCAGACTAACAGAAAGGAGAAAGAGAACTGAATGCTAGCCTTCATTGTTCTCTGCTTCCTGATTGCTGATCCACTATGACCATCTGTCTCGAGTTCCTGCTGCTGGGCTTGCCCTGCACAGTGGACTGTTATGTCGTGGTACTGTCCATCAAGATCAAGCCCTTCCTTCCCTAAGTTGCTCTTGTCAAGCATTCCACATCAACAACAAAAGTAACTAACACAATTGGTAAGTGAAAAACTCTAGTTACAGAGCAGCATGATGATCTCTGCCTACCAGAAAATAGTCTATTTTTAAATGCATAGTTGTATACAGAAAAGAAGGTACAGAAGATATAGGAAAATGTGGATAGTCATTTCTCAGCCGTGCAACTATTACCAATGTATGTACATTTCCTCATCTTAAAATCTTTCTGTAGAAACATCCGCTATGTCTGTAGTCAAAAGAAAAGTAACTTTAGTGTAGGTCCTGTCTCGTACTGAAATTGCCCTCATTTTCAATAATAGTCTAATGTGTACATGAAGAATATCCTTCCTACTCAAAGAGTACTTACAGCAACTACCATGCATCCTCTGCCTGGGCACCCAATGCCTTCTCCCAGCAGTCCAACATCTCCAGCCTCTCTAAATCTTCCCCTCCACTAACACACTTCTCTGCACACTAGTTAGAACGACCCTAGTGACAGACACATCTTTTCCCTGCCCCAGACCTTCCTGTGGCTCCTTGTCTGTCACACTTGAACAAAGCAGAGCCCATGCTAGGGTCCGCCCGACTCTCTCTGACTCCACCTCCTACCACGGTTCCTTTCTCCTTCCCCTGTGGCCTCTTGCTTCCGTGGCTCAGGACCGTCCCCTTCTATTCCTTCTGCTGGCAATCAGTACACCTCCAGCGTTCCCTTCCCATTCAGGTCTGCACTAACATTCATCTTTTTTAGAAGGATATTCTGTAAACATTCTTTCAAGAAGAGCTCTGCACAACTCCAGTCTCCTCGCCCTTCCTTGTATCTCTCCCTAACACTTACACACTTACTACCGTACAACCTAGTCATCTTTCCGTTTTGTTTCATTTTGTGTATTTTTGTTTGTGTGCCTGTCTCAGTTTTGAGGCTTCTGCTATATAGAACTGGCTAGCCTGGTACTTTCTATGTAGTCTAGGCATGCTTGGGACGTATGGACACCCTCCTGATTTTATCTCCTGGGTGCTGGCCGGACATCACCACAACGCTTGGCTACACATTCTTTCCTTATCTAGTTGTCTATAGTATGTGGACTTTGACCAGAATGTAAGCTCTAGACAGGCGAGGGTTTTGCTGGTTTGTTTGTTTTTTTTGTTGCTATAATAACCGTTGGCCAGAGAAGGCACTGATTAGGAATTCCACGCATAGGTTTAACCTAATGAAGAAAGTTTTCAAGAATAGTTTCAAGTTTTTCTCACTTGGCTCCTGTAAATCCTGAAGTCCACAGCTGCCCAGGGGGAAAACGAAGAAGAACCTTTTCATTTCAGCTATGGTCTAGCCATGAGGACAGCATGCTTTTCGTCTTTACCTTTCCCTGCATACTGCTTTGACTCAGGTATGCATATTTCTTTATGCTAGCAAAAAAATGAAGAGACCTGGAAATACACATGTTAGTTTAAGGAAAAATGCACACTCAGAGAGATTTCTCTTTAGAAAACTATCTGAAAAGATTTCTCTTTGAGGTTAAAAAAAAAGAAAAAAGAAATACACAGCAAAAGAATGAGATAGAGAGGGAAAACTGAATAATTCCTGAAGTTTCTAGAAGCTTCAAGTCCTGGTCCTACTGACAGAAGAACAATGAATAACTTGTTTGCGCACTATCTTGGCAAAAACACATAGCTTGGGCAGGCATGACTCAGACCAAGAAACAGGACATGCAACAGTTATTCAGGCAGATCCACCCAGACAGGCAGACAAGCACACAGGTCTCTAGTTTGTCAACAATGAGGAACAGACAGGTAGATGCAGAAAAGGCCAAAATTTAAAGCAAAACACACACTAACCCTATGACTGATTAAAAGAAACCTGAGTCCAGGAGTGAGTTGCTAGAGAAGGGAACCCACCCCACCACCCTCACCCTCATCCTCCCCCCACTCTCCCTCTACCCTCCGCCCACCCTCCCCCACCCTCCTCCCACCCCCTCACCTCGCCACCCCACCCCTGTGATGCCCTTGGTGGCTCAGGCTTCCTTGAGATCTTAAAGTGCTCCAAGTTAATAAAACAACAGAACAGTGTGAGCATGAAAATATGCTCAATTTAGGAAGTTCATGTGGTACAAAACATTAAAAACAGAGATGTGGCTCACCATCACAAGTGGGATTCATCCACCTGGCCTAACTAAACAGCAATGGATAGCAAGAGAGACCCTGCAAAGATGAAAGGTGGGGCCTGGTACCTCAGCTCATCTTCTGACCTCCACATGTGCACTCTGGCACACACACACACACACACACACACACACACACACACACACTGAAATTTTTCATTTCGTTTTTTCAACAGGAAAGAGGACACAAAGCTGTAGGTAGGGAAGGACAGTTGGGTCTGGGAGAAGGAGGAGTGGAGGAAAAGGTGACTATGATCAAAACACATTGTATGAAATTTCCAAAGAACTAACTAAAAACTGAAAAAAAAAAAAAAAGTCCTTTCTGTTTTCAGTCCCGAGGAGCACGCTGAGGGCCTGATGCACACTAGGCATGTGTTCTTCCACAGAGGTGTGCTCCAGACCAAGAAGGTGAACTTCAGTGAGACATAGCTGCTTTTCTAGAAAGTTACAAGGTCACACAAGGTGACGCTGTGGACTTGGCTTTCCTGACGTGTCATAAAAGGCAAACAGGCATGAGGAGAGAAACAAGACACGGGAGTGAATGAGAAGATTTCCATTTTTTGTTCCACTACCTTTAAAACGTTATTTCATTGTTGCTAAATAAAAATACATAGAATTTTCCATCTTATTTTTCAGTCTACTCCTCAGTAGACCTGCCTCACTGAACACCCAGTCTCCCTCTTGCAAAGCTGTTATTGATGACCTTTAATTAACATGTATTGTGTTAGCTCTCATATGTCCAGAATCTCTAGCAATTATAATGTGGTT
The DNA here is from genome assembly GCF_949786415.1 of Peromyscus eremicus. Classification (NCBI taxonomy): domain Eukaryota; kingdom Metazoa; phylum Chordata; class Mammalia; order Rodentia; family Cricetidae; genus Peromyscus; species Peromyscus eremicus. The sequence goes on along the minus strand of NC_081424.1, from coordinate 38,681,378 downwards.
TTCTAATAAAAATATAACAGGAGTAGAGGCATGTGCCTGTAGTTCAAGCACCTGAAGAGACAGAGGCATGAGGAACAGAAAATCAAGGTCATCCTTAGCTACATTGCAAGTTGGAAGCCATCTTGGGATGCGTGAAACCCTGATTCAGAACAAAAAGAAAATGCAAAAAACAATCTCACATTCCCAGGGTAAAGGAAGATGGCATTTAGTTTGTATTTGCATAGAAAGTTCAGTTCTGAAACAAATACCTCAATGAGACTAGCCAAAATCTGGGGAGAAAAAAAAAAATTTTTTTAAGTTGGTCCAATAAATATACCTCCAACCAGAAGTTATCTGGGCTTCTAAAGAAAACAAACTACAAATTCATTGGCAGAATAAATACCAACCCATTGTTCCATTCTTCCAAACGCAAGGCCAAATTCGCTAGCACTTTCCACTGACTCCAATTGCAAATAGGCAGATATTTGAACAAAAGCCTATGACACGTAGTAACTTGAGCTCCAGAGCTGACGCAGCAGAACCAGGGTCAAAACCTCTCTCAGCTTGCACACATGGCCTCTGAAAGGACGTCTACTTATCAGAGGGCTTTGCTCACTAAACCTTCCGAAGAATTTGCCTTGGAGGAGAAAAGACCAGCCATGGGCCAGGATTCAAAGACCTACTGTGGATTTTTCCCTTGGTGCCCAATTTGCCTGGAATTTCACCAAACACTAAACAATCATTTTCTTATTGCATCATTTCTGGCAAACTCTCTGCATGGTGATATCACTTTGTTGGGATGGAGAAAAGAGTAGCATATCTAAATATATCCCTAGAATTCAGCAATTTTTGTATTCACTCACATGGTATTTGGATATTTAAATCCTTAATTAGACCCACAGTATTGATTTTTAAAAATTCAGTTTTCATTCCTGTCTTTTTTTTTTTAATCAAATGAAAAGAACATTTGTATAATAAAACCTCCACAGCATGTCTCTGACGAAGAAAACATGGTACTGGGAGAAGGAGGGCAATTCACGAACAGGCCCCTAAGTACTGGCACCTAAGACATGATCATGCACACTACCCATTCTAATTGGCAATGTCTGTTCAACAAAATTAAATGATGATTTTTTTTTTTCTTAAACTCCATGGGAACTTCCCACTCAGTCCCAGACACTCTTACCTCGATTTCAAATTAGCGAAAACAAAACTATCAGTGCTGGAGAGGCGGCTCAGCAGGTAAGGGTGCTTGCTCTTCGAGAAGATATGTGTTCAGTTCCCAGCTCCCACATGGTGGCCCACAACTGTCCATAACTCCAATTCTATGGGGTCTGATGCCTTCCTCCAACCTCTGCAAGTACTAGACACACATATGGTACACATACACACATGTAGGAAAAACACTAAAACATATAAAATAAATCTTTAAAAATTAAAAAACTCAAACCTACCATTGCATACTTACATAGACTTCCAGTTTGATTTGGTGGTTTCTTTTCAGGGTTTTGGTAAACACGGTCTAACGTAAGTCATCTAAGTATGTAGGGTGGTGGATACTATCGGTTCTATCTCGCTAATGAAGAAATTCAGATGCAAGACTTCATAAGTAATTGTGTACTGACATATGTGGAGCCAGGCACTACTCTCCCAGAAATAGCTCCTAGGTCTTACCACACTCCTCATCTCTCTTTGTAGGTCAATGTATTAAATGTTCATTTGGGGTGAGTTTTCACAGCATTCTTAATCGGCAGGAAATAGGTATGGGATTTTCCCCTTCAACTCTATCATCCATTGATGTCATTTATAAACTGAACGGCATAGAAGAAAGCAATCTATTATCCTATTGACTTCCTCTGCTTTTGTCAAATAGGCTGTCCACACAGCTGATTTATGCAGATGTTATGTTTCATATTCTCCCCATACATTTGAAATTTGTTTCAAATGTCAAAGAGTTTTGATATTTTAGGTTTTACACTTCATGTATTTCTCCTTGTGTGTTACGGTGTCTGCCAAGCACCAAATTTAGCACCTCTCAGAGCTTTTTTGAGCCTGCCCCAAACAAGAAGCACTAGAAATTACTGCAGACGAGTTGGCCTTGTGAGATTTCCAAATGAGTTCCCAAACCAGAGAAACTGAGTGAGATAAATTTAGAACACTTGGGGTCTTTGAGAGTCTATTTTGATACGTTTTGGTGACTGGCACCATAAAAAGCATGTCCTGGAAACAGAAAGGGTGACCGATGTCTCACCTCCAAATAACATTTGTCCCCAATGAGTTGTACAAGAGCAAAGTCTGCTTTGGTGAGAAATAACTTCTTTTTTTCATTCAGAAGTCAGGGCAGCTTCAAGTAGGTTGGGAAGGGGTTTTATCTTTGTCATTTTTACGCTATTACTCTACTCGATTTTTTTTTCTTAGCAATTTATATTTTTCTGAGGTTTTTACTGAGACCCAAATCAGATCAATTGTTTAAAATGAGTATTATCATAGGAAATAACTGTTTTGTGAATTACAGGTTGGAGAAGGTATTTGTTGCATGGGATTACTTATAGTAGTGAATTCATTACAGGATAATCAATACAGCACTATATCTATGGCCCATCAATCAAAAGTAGGAAATCTTTTCAATGAAATAAACTGTTTATAGAATACCAGGAACACCATGGGTATTTCTGGAAAGCAAAACGTCAATATGTTAAGAATTCATGGCTTTTGGCATGATTCATGCCCCATAATGAATTCCAAGAATCTCTTACAATATGTTATCTCTAAAACAGGCAAAGGCATATATTCTCAAGGTATTCAGAATACCAGCATGTGTATGGGTGAAAAGTTACAAATTATCTAGCACTAAGGAGTATCTCAGTAAATCATGGTATCGTCACTCAATGAAATATTGTATAGCAATTAATTGGCATACTGAAGGTTTTAAAAGTTATGATGATGAATTTTGGAATCAAACAGACTGAGTTTGAATCTTGATTCTAATGTTTTCTTTAGATGAATAAAACTAATCTAACCTTTAAGTTTATACACTTCAAACACCCTGTTAAGTGCTGTTAGTATATAATGTTGAGGAAGGAAGGAGGCAATGTAAAACCTTTCATGTGCTACAAAGTATCTATGTGAAAATGCATGTGGATACAGGAGAGACCCGAAAAGAAGATAGGAATTAGCTCCAAGAGAATCAAAGCCATAAAGTACACGTGCATGAACTCTTTTTAGATTTCTCTGAGATAGCATTAGCTTGTTTTTAAGAATAAAGCAATACTTTAGCCACTTAGAGAAATGTGTACTCAGCTGTTTGGAATTTAAAATTAGCATAAACAAAGATGTATTTTTAGACTGTCCAACTTTGGGTATTTTCCCTTCCAACTCTAGCCATATTTTCCTTACATAGTAGCCTCTGAGCATGCTCATATCATCTTCTGTACTTTTCCGCCTTCTCCCCTCTGAGCATGCTCACGTAGTCTTCCATGCTTTTCCTCTCTCTCCCTTTACTAGGACAGACCGTTGCCATCATTCAGAGAAAAAGCTGTTTCTCACTTCCCTGAGCAGCCTTAGTCCATCACCCTCCCGCATTCCACACTCTCCTGCCTGGTATAGAGCTTGCTCAGGGTGTGGTGTGATGATCACCATAACAACATATTAAACATTTATTAGGGTTTCACTCCATCATATATACCATGTTATTAAATTCTCATTGAAGCTCTATGAATCAGAAACTGTCCTTATCATCATTTAAAAGATGAAGAACTGGCGATGAGGAAAAGTTGAAATATCCCAATGCCAAATCTCATGTTTTTAATCACAATGCCATGAGTACTTGTTTCTCTTTATGTCCTTAAGCTTGATAGTTTAGCATCCAGAAGAGATTAGTAACACCTAAAATCAGACAGACTGTTTCAAATAAACATTACCTGTATACTTTACATCATCGCTGTCCCTTAAAAGCTTTATCTCTGTTTATTACTTCCCTAAATAGTTCTATTTGATACCCTTCATGCTTTGGGCTAGCTTCCTAAGAAACTGTAGTCAATGGGAAGACTGTCTGTCTAGAGTACACACATTTCCCAGGATGACACATGTGGCCGTGGCTACATCTCTCCAAAGGCACATGGGGCCAAAGGAGAATGTTGTAGAGGGGTTTTGCTTGAGAAAGTGAAGATAAAAATGAGTTCTACACAGAATTAACTAACCAGGGCTCATAGTGGCTCACAGAGACTAAACCAACAACCACGGAGCCTGTATGGGTCTGACCTAGGTCCTCTGCATATGTGTTATGATTGTGTAGCTTGGTGTCGTGGTGGAACTACTAACAGTGGGAGCAGGGGCTGTCTCTGACTCTTTTGCTGCTTTCGGGACCTTTTTATACGGGAGGATGTGCCCAGTCTTATTGCAACATGATATGCTATATGTGGTTGATATCCCTGGGAGGTCTGCTCTTTTCTGAAGGGAAATGGAACTGAGGAGGAGTGGATCTGGGGGTGGGGGGAGGTGAGAGGGAAAGACTGGGAGGGGACGAGGGAGAGGAAATTGTGGGTGGGATGATATATATAGGAGAAGAATAAATTTTTTAAAATGAGCTCTATGTGGGGAAAGAGGTTCAGACACTCAGGCCTTGACTCTTACAGAGGTAAATGTGAGGTTATTTGCCATTGAGAAAGCAAATGTCCATGAATCTGAAGTTCAGCCAAAATGATCTAAGGTGAAGATATAAAGTAAGGAATGATCAGCACGGGGCATGATTTAAACATCAAACAGAATGAGATCTCCATAGATGTGACGGTAAAAGAAAGGACCTTGTTTTCACTTATGTATGAAGGAGATGAAATACCAGCCAGCAAAGGAAACTAAGCAGAGACCAGTGCCACTGGGAAGAGGAAGCGTGTCGTCTGTGGGTAACTGAGTGGATCAGGTCTATCAAAATGAGTGAGTGGTCAGGTGGGTCAGACACTGTCAATAGGTCCAATAAGATGGGGACAGGGAGCTGACTTTGACTTAACAACATGACAATCATGGATGGCTTTCAACATTTTAATGGAACGGTGAGGTCAAAGGCCTGCCTGCCTGAGCTGAGTTCAAAAGTGAATGCGAGCAGACAAATTGGCGATGTGAATGAAGAAGAAAAATGGAGCAGTGGTTTCTAGGAAGAAGTCAGAGAGAAGGGAAGTTTTCCTTTTTATTTTCTCAACACAAAAGCATACTCATATGTGCTAAGAATAACACAGGAGAAAGGTCCACACTAAGAATGCAAGACAGAGAAGGAGGAGATCGTGGGGCAAATCCTGTGGCTGCAGAAGAAGATAAGGAAACAAGCAAGGAGTGAAGGGATAGGACTGACCTTTGGTTGGAGCTCAGACAAGTCACCCATAGCAACAGAGAGAAGAAATAATATATACACATATGGGAGGTGATGAGATGGCATGGTAGGCCTTGTGGAAGGTCCCTTCTGGTCACAACCACTTCCCAAGTAAAGCAGAAAGCTGAATCAGTTGGGAATAAAGGTAAGTGGGAAAGTTTTTATAAACTTGAGGAGCAAAATTCATGCATGAAGCTATCATTCACAAAACGGCATGGATGGACTAGGGAAATTTATGGTGATTGGCTGGTAAACCAGAAGGACCCTTGATGCCCATCTAGTTGGGTTCAAAATGAAATATTGGGGTGATTTTCTTAAGCCTTTAGAGAAATGTATTTGCAGAGTTGAAAGATAGTTGGATAATAGTTGAATACTGGGGAAGAATAACTGAGAGGAAGGCAAGAGAGTTGGAGAAAGGTGAGCAGTAGATATGCAGAATAACAGGTTGTAGAAAAGGACAGATTGCATGTCCTTCTAGATCTGTATAGTATTGTTGAACTGAAAGTATTGGAGAACGTGAGAAAAAAAAAACAAGAGAGAGTACGTAGAGAACAACATGCTTGAAATGTTGATAATCAAACTCTTAGAAGTGACCATGGTAACGGGACAAGGTCAAGAGTTCAACAATGAGAGTCAGTTATCAGAGAAATAGTCCAGGGATGGATGGTTCTTCTAGGTAGTATGGAAATCATAAGGCGCGATGATGAGAACAGTGTCAGAGGGAACACAAGAGTGACATGCCATCTTCAAAGAAACTTTGGATTGAAAGGGGATTCTACAAATGATCGTGACAGGACGGGAGACGGACTGTTCAAAGAACTGGAGGTTCAGACTTACGGCTTGAGGAGGGGATGGGGAGGAAGGACAATGACTTGGAAGTTGAAGTGAAGCCGGGAACATCTCTCCCTCCACGGAGGCTACTGGTGCAAAGGTAAAGAAGAGAAGCGAGTCTGTGGACAGGAGCGATGCGATTATAGTTCTTGCTTTCAAGTCCTAACTCAGGTTAGAATCTCAGATTCAACTGGAGGCTGGTCATGAGCTGAGCTAAGAAGAAGCCCTCTCGTCAGTTTTGAAAATAAGGAAAGCAATTGCAACACAACAGTGGTGGAGAAACACTGTAATGTTGTGAGTGAACACACTAACATGCTGCTAATCCACGCTCTATCACAAATGGGAATGTGGAGACAAGCCAAGAGATGTTAGCAACCACTCACAAAACAAGCCAGAGGCTATACTCAGACTCTGTTTAGAGAAGGAGCTAGGAAAGAAGTTGGCGTGGAGGGGGGGGGTGCCCATTATTAGCAAAACAGTAACCGTTAAGGCTGGGTTTATGGCTTTGTCAGTAAAGCACCCACTTTGGAACCATAGGGACCGTGTTAAATCGCTAGCACTCAAGTTAAGACAAAAAAAAAAAAAAAAAAAAAAAAAAAAAAAAAAACCCAAGAGTGTGGTGGAGACACAATAAGATAAGGCTAACTGGCTAACCAGCCACCCCTGGTTGGTGAGCTCCAAACCAATGAAAGAACTTGTCTCAAAGGAAGTAGAGGATCTCCTGAGGATGATAACCAAGGTGGTACTCTAGCCTACATACATACTCCCATACATGAACATGCACACACATGTGCTCACACACAGAGAGAGACAGAGAGAACACAGTACTCCATGGCAAGCAGAGTCCTAATCTCTGAAGGAATCAAGATCACTCACAGAATGAGAATAGCGCCTTGGGTATAACATGTTTCCTACTATTTTTTCCCCCAATTTCGACCATTCTTTTCTATGCCATGGAGAAGGTGCTGTGTGACATCCTAGCACAAGGCAATGCAGAAGAACTTTCTGTGCAGAATCCTGGGCCCTTGAATATGACTACTTCTGCTGTGGAACTGAAATTTAAATTTTATTTAATCGCAGTTAAGTAAAAATATAAACAGAGTGGCTACCCTATTGAATAGTATAGTTGTAGAACTTTCTGGAAAGATAGTGTAGAGAGCAGAATCAGAAAATTCTAGGGTTGATATATACATGAGAGATCTGCGTTCTTACCTCTTCACTCGGGTTCCTGAGTTGGTGAGGTGAGTCCTAAGGCCAAGGTCATCACCCATCAGGAGAACGTTTGAATTTCCATTCAGTCCGATTCTAGATCCTTTCCAAGTACTCTATTAGACACATGTTTAAAACATCAATCTGGTTACCCCAACAAAGTTACAGCATGCCCTTACAGTAGTCCCTAGAAAATGCCCTTACACTAGGCCCTAGAAACTGAAAGATGTCCTAACCGACATCTTTCTGCAAACAGATAGATTACTCATGTGAATTATTGGAAAAACACTATAATTCAACTAGTAGTGACAGAAAGTCATTTTTAATAAAGGAAACAGAAGAAAAAAATACAGATTTTTAAATGAGAGTTTATTTGATTTTCCTTTTGCATAAATGGATTTTATGTACTGAGAAGGTAGCTAATTTTGATAGATCTGCCTGGACCTGGTTTTTACAACTGATGGCTATTGGAACCAGCCTTCTCCTACTGATTTCTTTTCTGAAACTTCCAATTGAAGATGACATCAATATTTATGGGAACTGGGAAAAAGAAACGAGGCACGAGGTACATAAAACTGATTAATGTAAACTGGAGAGGAAAACCCAAAAACCAAATCTAATGGTCCATCAAACAAGAATCACTCTCCCCTCTTAACAATGTGAACGCTGCCAATTGAAAGCAAGCGTTTAAATCATGCAAAAAAAGCAGAGGGTAGCAAATGTGTGGCTCTCGAAAAGGAAAAGAAGTCTAAAACCTCATTAAAATCAAAGAGCTAGAGGATGATGGTGAACTGGCATCATTCTCCAATTAGCTGAATACCTTAGAGAGGACTGTGTGCCTGTGTGCCATATTTAAATAAGCTTCCCTTGTAAAATTGCTATATGCCACAATTCAAAAATGCAGCTGAGAAATCACCCTTTTTAGCTTTACAGATGATAACCTAATTCCAACTATTTTTATCTACTTGGTAATTCAAGGGATGCATGCTATATATTATTTCCCTAAGAGTCAAAATTATATTTAGAATTAAAATTGGTTTTATGTAGTTCAAGTTATTGCACCCGAAAGCAATGAGTCACGCACCAGAAGTACACAGATTTGGGAGGCAAATACGAAACCATTAACTGCTCAGCAAGAGCTTGCTTAGCCCCTTAGCTTGAAGAATAAGCTTTAAAAATACTATACAGTTAATGTGGGCAGGAACAAGGTCACCTCTATTCTATTTCAAAGGTGCCATGGGCCTTTTGTCGTCTTTTTTCAGGCCCTTGGATAGAATGGTAGCAGAGGAAAGATTTAAACATATTGTAATTACATTCTACGTTATGCTTCATATGTAAAAGTAGTGGGACCGACCCACCTTCTGGGCAGTTCTTTCTCCTCTGAAAGAGGATTCCGTGGCTCTAACATATTTTTGTTCTATCACTTCATAACCATAATAAAAACATGTGTGTGTATGAGAAAGAGACCGGACAGACAGTGGAGGTGGGCCTGTTCTTGCAGACCTTTTGCACATGACCTTGGTCTCCTTGCCCCATTGTTCTCCCATCCTCAAGTCCTAACCAGGTCCACTCCTCAGTTTCTGAGACCAGGGGTGTAAAGGGCAGTATGGTCTAAGACAGATTATCACCCACTGCACCAACCATCCAGGCCTCACACAGACTGTGGGGACACTACTTTTCACAAGCTCACCTTTCACTGTCACACTCACAGACTGGAGGAGTTATCAAGCACCTGCCCCGTGCCATATGCTGGGCTCATTTCTTTTTATAGGTCTGTCGTTTAATCCTCACAGAAGTGCTGTGAGGGATGGCCACTTCACAGGTGCGAAAATAGAAATCTGAGCAACCAGGGATTGTTTCCAAGATCATACAACTGTTGGGAAAGGGGCCAGACTTTGAACATAGGCTAGAACAACCCGCAAGCCCCTGCTCTGTCTCCCACAGCTCATGCTGTCTGTGTGTGTGTGTGTGTGTGTGTGTGTGTGTGTGTGTGTATGTATAAGAGAGTGTGTGTGTGTGTGTGTGAGAGAGAGAGAGAGAGAGAGAGAAAGAGTGTATGTGTATGAGTGTACATGTGTGTGTAAGAGAGTGTGTGTGTATGTGAGAGAGAGTATATGTGTATGAGTGTACGTGTATGTGTGTGTAAGAGAGTGTGTGTGTATGTGAGAGAGTGTATGTGTGTGAGTTACGTGGTGTGTGTGTGTGTGTGTGTGTGTGTGTGTGTGTGTGTTCTAACCATTCCCACTTTGTTCCATCATTGATGAATAGGACAGGTAAAACTACAAGGCCTACTTTCATTGATATACATCCTGTGAAAAACGTATCAAAATATTTTAAGACCAAAAGGTCTCCATAAGAGGATTATTGATTTTTGGAAATTTAAAGCAACTTATTGTTTACCCTAGTTCCAAAATTTCTTTGCATTCAAATAACCCATGGCCCTACATAAGATGGCCCGCAGTTTGATCATTAAAATCAACATGAGTAAGCATTGCTTAGCTGTTACCAATGAGCACATGTGGGAAGGGAAAGCAGAAAAACACACTCAGGTAAAGCCATATTTCAGATCATGAGTTGGAGCAACAAACAACAAACAAATCCCAAAGGTAGTCAAAGGAATTTCTACCTCCAACAGTAGCACTGAACCCTTTGAGGCTAGTTGTCCTGTCCAGAAGTTCAGTTCCCAATTTGAAAATACATAAGATTAAAAAATAAAAAATGTTTAGAAAGCATTAAAGGGTGACCAAGACACAGGGGCTTCATAGGCTGATTTCTAGAGAGAAAGGTGGTCCAGGGAGATGGGTACAATCAACACTGTACTAGACTAGAATATATTCCTGTTTGGGAGAGAGCGAGGAGTAGTAGGCTGGAAAAACAAAGGGAAAACAGCAGCCCAGTGGTTTAAACAAATCCACAGAGCTGTAGAGACAAAAATGGATGATGAGGCCACTCAGTCAAAATGAGGGGCTGACATTCTGGAGAAAGAGAAAATCACAGAGAAGCGAGTTCGGCATTTCAACATCCTGCACATTTCCACTCTTAGCATTTAAAAACACTGAGCTGCAGAAAGTAGCAATCAGCCAAGCCAAGTGGAAACCCATAGCTTAGTAACTAAAATGGCAACTGGAGATTTCTGCAATAGCATCGTGCTGGAGAGATAAAATTTAGTAAGAGCCCGTACCCGGGAAAAGGACCTCAGAAAAGTCCCCAAATTGTCAGTTGAGATAAGGAAAGACTAGATCTAGAGACAGGAACAAGCCAGAAATACAGAAACCAGAAGGACTCAAAGATGATTTGAGTCAAATCATCAAATCATCAAAGATGATCAGCCTTGATTGGGTCAAAATGATCTAGTCCTCAAACTCGCCAGCAAATATAAGGTTAATCTTTTGTGGAAGAAAAGAAAATAATCTAAAATTACCATTTTATTTTAATGCGATCTAAAATTACTAGGCATACCAGAAGACAGGCCCCAAGCCAAAAATCTAAAGTAAAAACACAGACAATAGAAAGAATCACACTGCTAATAAGAGAAAAGTTGGAGCCAATGAGACACCGGTTTTAAAATAACTATGGTTACTATATTTATGAAAAAAATCAATAAGATGAACTCACCAAAGGAATGTAATCTACGCAAGCAAATCAAGTTGGAATTTGAGCAACAAAACTAAAAATAATGAAATAGCAGTTTATAATTACCTAAGAGATTGCATAACAAACTCAGAACAACGGAAGTGAGGCATACTAACATAGAGGACAGATTAGTGGAATTTATGCAATAAGAAAAGGATGGAAAATGGGGGAAAAAATCATATGCCGAACAATACAAAGACGTAACATACCTATAATTGGAATCCCAGAAGACCATAAAGGGCAGAAGCAATACTTCAAGAAATATTTGCTACAATTACATAACAGATAATCAAGCCATAGATTCATGAAACTATGAAGGGGAAATAGGCAGGAAAACCCACAACTAAACACATAAGTGTCAAGCCATTAACACAGACTATAGAGCCTATCTTCAAGAAAGTCAGAAAGAAAAAGACAATGATTCAAAAGGAGCAATAATAAAAATGACAGATGACTTTTCAATAGAAACTAAATAAAAGAGGATACATGAAATGAATAACTTTTAAATATTGAAACAACTGCCAACCTAGAATTCTACACCAGCAAGAAATACAAGCTTTGTTTCGGAACTAATTCATCTCCAGAAAACTGATATGAAAGAACATTTTTCTGGCAGGGAAGAAAAAAAAAAAAAACTCAAGTCAAAAATAGGAAAACGCAGGCAGAAATGGAGCCCCAATAAAAGCGATAAATAAGATATCAAGCACAAATAAACAATATCAGAAGTTCGAAGACTTGAACGTCACACACTTGAAAAGTAGGACAGAGACTGGAGGAAGTAAGAGAAATGAAAATGATGTAAGGAACTTGTGTGTTCTAGGAAACAGCAAGGGACTAAATTACAATAGGTAACCTGCTGTACTCTTTAAGGTAACTACTGAAATGACTGTTTAACAATACAACTAGGTTTTAGAATTAGTGCTGGAAAACGTTAAGACTTTGGGGATGAATGTATTTCACGTGTGAGAAGGACCTGATTTGGGAACTGGGAAGGGGTGAAATGTGGACTAAGTCGTGTGTTGCCCAACCCTGAATGGAATGTAGTTAGGAGTAAGGTCTGACCAGGTCTGAAGGCAACCTGATCTTATGGACTGAGACACCTCAGAGGAAGGGACACCAGAGAACTGCTTTGTCTACAGCGTGAGGAAGAGCTCTCTTTCTCATTCTCACTGTGATTGGACTTCCAACATCCTCAACTTTCTCACCTTTGAGAATAGAAATTTCCATTATTTTAAGCCACCCGGTTTACTGTATGGGGTGATGTAGGACCAAATTAAGATGACATTCAAAAATACAAGGTGAGTTTGTGTGCTGAAATTGACCTCAGATGTCCTTAACTCGTAATTGCTTCCTACGGTGCTACATTTGTAAATCAGAGGACAATGTGGAACTGATGCAACTCTGCATGTCTTCAGATGTGTAAGGGGAAGGTAAATGGGAGGTGGGGTGAGTTTCTTAACGACACCACTGTGTATCAAATTACAATTGAATGCTTGGTTTTCAAAGTTAGCTGTAAAACTGAATGTTTGTATACAATCTTTAAAACGATCCAAGTTTATAAGACTCAGAATTCAAACCATAAATTCTTTTTTATTATTATTATTTTGTTGTTTTTGTTGTTGTTACTGTTGTTTGAAACAGGCTTTCTATGTAGTCCTGGCTATCCTGAAACTCATTTTATAAACCAGGCTGACCACGAATTCATGGAGATCCTCCTGCCTCTGCCTCCTGAGTCAGAATATAAATTCTTAAGTTACTATCTCACTATTAAGTTTCTGAAGCCAGAAACTAATACATGCTATACTATATTTTTGCATTTTAAACAGTCCTAAGTTCATTATTATATTTTCTTAAAAACAGCATTATTCATCTACAAATAAAAGTGTATATATATATGTATATATAAAACTAAAGTACATATAGCTAGCTAATAAAGAGAAGAGAACAATGGGAAGTATTTTTAATTAATACAGGGAGTTAAGAGAAATAGAGGAGATAAATACAAATGAGACAAATTAATAAAAAGAGAGTTAATGTAAATATCAATAATCTCAAAACTTCAACTAAAGTACAGAGATTCTTTTCTTTTAAAACCCCCATATACAAACGTACTTTACTAAATACAAACATACAAACCATTAACAGGAAAAAAAATTTTAAATCTTATCTACGAACTCTGTTACCAGAATAAAATTGACATCATTTCACTACACAATGTAAGGCAAAAATTCTCGATGAAGAGAGACATGCATGGAAAAGAAAGGTTTCAAATAGACACAAAATATAATAATTCAATGTTCATACACAAATTAAAAATATGTAAAGCAAACTTGAATAATGTTGAGGGGGAAAGCAAGTATAAAAATTCACAAAATATTTCGACAGTTCACTACATCTCCTTTGGTCCATGGCAGACGAAACACACACAGAGGGGAACAAAAAAGTCAAGATTTGAAGAGTAAACCTGTCCTATTCCTATACATAATTATTGGAATATCATTTCCAACAGTTCTAGGATATGTGATTTCTTTCCCAAGCCCAGATAGAACACCTGCCAAAGTGAAGCCACATGCTAAAAAACTTATAAAAATTTTTCTCCAAATATTTCAGAAGAAATAATTATCGATTAGAGAAAAAAAGCCTAAAATATACTCGAGTGCTTGAAACTTCACCGACATATTTCTAAAATTTAAAAAATTATAAATAAACTATTTTGAATTGTCTAATTACCAAGAAACACATAGAATTTGTGAAGTGCAGCTAACACAGTTTTTATGAGGAAAATTACAAAGATAAATGTATATCTTAGGAGACAAGAAAGTGAAGATGAGTGACCCAAGTGTCCATTAGAAGAAGCATTGAAAGAGATGTAAGTTCAGTCTGCATAAGGCCTGAGAAATAAAGAAATCGGAACAAGAGCATTGATTAACATAGAAAATAGATAACCAATGGAGAACACCCATGGATACCGATGTTGCTTTGTTGAAAAAATAAACAGGTAGATATGAAGAAGACCAATAATAATAACAATAATAATAATAATAACCAAATTGCAGGAATAGAAGGGAAAGTATCCCTATGTAGTCTGAAGATACTAAAAACTACAAGGAGACCACTACTAACCATTTAATAAAAATACATTTGAGAAATTAGCAAAATGAGAAAAAAAAAGTCTTGAAAGGACATTTATGAAATCCATCACAGAGAAGAAAAAAACTTTGCAAAGCATCTAATTAAAGTGGATCCATAATCTAAAACCTCTATGCAAAGAAAACTCCATATGTAGGTATATCTTCACTGTTTAATTATATACAATATTCAAAGAGAAAACTAAATCTCATACAAACACATGAAATGAACAAGAAAAGAAAAGGAGAACACTTCCAGTTGGTTTCCTGAGCCCTCTATGACCTAGACTCTAATACCTGGCAAAGACATCAAAGGAAGAAAAAATTACAGGATAGATTCTCTCATGAGCACGGTAAAAATGTATTAAGTAAAATACTAGCAAAAAATCTATCTACATATACCAATAATTATAAACATCTATAATAATCCAGAACATATTTTTTTCAAAAATCAATTAATATTGCTTATACACTAACAGAACACAGAAGAAAAATCGCCATCACAAATAGTATAATTTACGTGACATGTTCATGACAAAAATGAGCACTACTACAACTGAAAATAATGTAATTCCAGTTCCTAACCAAGGGGATAGAGTGATAAAAAGAATGAAATGTATAATGCTTAGAAAGTCAGAAACAAGGTAACTCAGGACAATATTAGGGAGAGAGACAGCATGTCTGCGACGTCATCAACTTTGGACAATGTCAGTTGTGTCTGAGATGCCATCAACTTTGAAACAATGTCAGCTTTCCCCAAGGTAATTCATACATTTCATAAAAAAACACAACAAAATATCCTAAATAGGGTTGTTGATGTGGATATGCAAGTCAGCAAGCTAACTGTAAAATTTACAAAAATGCAAAGACAAAAATTAGCAAGACAATCTTGAAGAACAAAGAAAGTGTGGAAAATATAGGCTACTGCACACCAAAGATCATTCTAAAGGTCTTGGAATTAAGAGAGTAAGAACAATGGTACTGGACATAAACATACGTTAAATACATGGATCATAACAGGCTCTAAAACTAAACTTACACCATGGCAATGATAGCACTGAAAGAAGTGTAAAGAAGCATAATTTTTTCAAAAAATTGTAACAAAAGCAACAACAGCTGCAAAAGGCATGGACAAAATAAATAAATAAATAAAACCAATTTCTGCTCATTGTGGACCTATACTTCACTCCTTGAAGCAAAATAATAAACATGGTTTTATTCATTTTTTTCCCAAATTTTTACTCATATTTTGCTAAAATTAGCTACTTGCCTTGTTGCTACAACAAAATACCTGCCAAAGGACACTTAAGGGAGAAAGGGCTTGTGTAACCACAGTCCATCACAGCAGGGAAATCATGGCGGCAGAAGCTGGAGGCAGTCGCACATGGCATCTGCAGACAGGAAGCAAATGGAGATGACTGCTATCATTCAGTTTTCTTCTTTCTTTTTATTCAGTCCAGGACTCCAGCTCATGAGCTGGTACCACCCACATTTAGGGGGTGCCCTGTTGTTTTTCTATTTGATTAGCAGGCAAACAGAATAGTTGGGTTCCAGATGTTGTTTTTCTGTCAACTTAGTGGCTACACCTGAATCTACCACTATTTTAACTACAATCTGCAGCTGTGACCCCTCAGTCAGTGCCCCACTGCTCAGGCCACAGCCTGGAGGTCCCACCATCACCAGCTTTGATGCTGCTGCCGCCGAATACAGTTTTTAGCTAATTCTCTATTGTTCTCTTTACCAATAAAGACTCGGGAGTCAGATGTTGGGGTGAAAACCTGCTAGCTCAGAGAGGCCAAGAGCACCCAGCTAACCTTCCTTCTTGCCAGAGACCCAGCAAGAGAATGTCTTTCCAGCCATCCCAAACCAAAAAGACTGCCAAACTCCAAATCCCTCCTTACTCCTTCCTGTGTGTCTCTCTGTCCATCTTCCTGGTTCCTCCATACTCTCTATGGTTAATTCCTGTCAACCAGTTGTTGGCTCCGCCCCCTGATCCTAGGTTGATTTTATTAACACAGTCTTGGATTTCACAGTGCAATGAAATATCCTGCAACAGGGTATTTCTACTTAAGTTAACCTAATCTATTCCTGTTACCACCAAAGGCTGTGCAGATATCTTGGATCTGGGTTGACACCTGAGGTCATATTGGTGTCTGAGGGACATGCTGCCACCAGGACCATACAGATCTGGGTGGCCTGTGATGCCACCTGGTTGGGGCCATGGTAATGTCTAGTTTGAGCTACAGCCAAGGGCCATGTCTGCGTCTGTGGCCCTACCTCAGCCAGGGTCCATGTTGATCCATGGCTCCTGTTCCCATTGAAGGCCATGTGGATACCAGGGAGCTGGGCCACCACCTGGGGCCATGTTGGAGTCCAAGAAACACAATGTTGCTGGACCCATAAAGATCTGAGTGGCCTGCACTGCTACCTAGAGCCATAGTGACATCTGAACCCAAGCTACTGCTGAGGGCAACATCTGGTCCTGCTGCAGCTGAGGCCTGTGTTGATGTCTGTTTTCGGGTTAACACAATGGCCTATGTGAAGCATGCATGTTGAGGTCTCAGGGCCCTGCTGATCTGGCCTAGCCCCTTACTGGCTGTGGGAGAGCTTACCACTCCTCATGAGAGAGCTGCCACCCCCACCCTCTCAGCCCCCCCACATACTTCAAAAAGCTGGCCCCACCCCTCACCACAGGTGTGGGAGAGCTGTCTCCACCCCTCACCTGAGGTGGGGGTGTGGTCCCAGGGGCATGGACTGACCAACTCAGCTATCACTCAGGCACACATCCAGGGCTTGGAGTTGGCACACCCTAACATCTACCCGGGTCATTTATGACCTTCTGGAGCATGTGAAGGGTCTGGTCCTGTGGAACCGTAGCCACTGGATCTCCATGACTTGGGGCAACAGTGGGATGTCTGAGAGGAGGTTTGGTAAGGGTCCAGTAGCAGAAGCCAGAGGCCTTGAACCTGACTAACAACTCATTACCCAACGAACATTTGCAAGTAAAGCTGTTTGGACAAAGTGTACACTGTGTGATACACAGCAGCTCCCAATGCCACTGAGATGAATGAAGAGGCGATGGAGAGGCAGCAAAGACCGAGGAACAAAGTGTTTTGGTTTTGCTTTGTTTTTTGTTCATTTTGTTGTTGTTGCTTTTATCTGTTTTAATTCATTTTTTTAACTTCTTTTTAAATTTTCTTTTCGGGGGGACACTACAAAGATGAAGGGTGGCTATGGAGGGACTGAGAAATGAGTGGGATTGGGGTGCATGATGTCAAATTCCCAAAGGATCAATTAAAAAAAATTATGTTCAAGAAAAAAAATAATCTAATCTAGATAATCTCGCACAGACATGCGCAGAGATGTTTCCAAGGCGATTTTAAGTCCCATTAGGCTAGCACTCAAGATCGACCATCACAGGCACATTTCCATAGTCTCAGGTTAAACAAATCTTCTTAAATATAACCCACATATCATTATTCAGGAAATAGTTACAGTGGACTTTAATAAAATTAAGAACTTCCACTCTTCATAGTTATTATTAATGAAAACACGAGCCACAAAAAATGAAAATCTTTATAATACAAATGGTAAACAAAAGGCTCTTGGCCAGCCATAGGCCTATACACACACATTCTCAGAATGTCTGGGTCCATGTTGTGTGTATATTTTCCCTATAGAATTGTCTTACTTTGTGACTTAGAAATCCCACTCCTTCCTCTGTAGATACATAAGTGTGCCAAAAGCTTATTTATAGCAAGCTGCAAAGCTAGAAATGATTCAAATGTCAATTGACAGTGGAATGTGTAATGAAATATTACATAATGACAAAATGAAATACTCTTGTATACCACAATACAAATGAATCTTACAAGTGTGGTATTAAACAAAAAAAGGTACAAGACTACATATTATATTCTTGTACATGTATAAAATTCAAACACAAAGGGATGGAGAGGTAGCTCAGTTGTAGAGAAATTGCCTGGCAAATGTGAGGCCCCAGATTCATCCCCAAATGTAGGCAAAACCAGTATTCTGTGAGGGGAGATAAAATTTGAGAGGAGACCCTTGATGAAGTATGACCGATAGTATGCCAAAGAAACTTGTAGAGTTAAAAGATGCTTTTATCTTACCATCTGCGGTGTCTACATAGGTGTGTTCTCTCTATAAATGCATTGAGCTGCTCCATCATTATGATTTGAGTAATTTGCTGAATTCATGTTATGCTTTACCAACAAGAGGAGTTTTGTGAAGCCACTTACATGTCAACACATACACAGAATGGCTATAATAACAATAACAACAGCTTTATAAAGTGGAGCTTTGGGGTCCAACCCCACTACTTTCCATTGTCAGAGAACTTTATTTTATTTAGACCTTACACCAAAACCTCTAAAGTAAACCACACCCCATCCCACCCCCATGTTTGAGGTAAGAGTAAACAGAAGCACAGAGTTTTAATAATTACCCAAGATTCCAGTCATAAAACAATGGGATGAGGATTTAAGTGGGAGAGGAAGAGTTATTCAGTGGGCTTTTATGAAGTGAGACTTTTGTCTTATGCAAAGAACTACCTGCTGAAAACTTGTCTCTAGATCAATACTCCACAATACAAAGTAATTGAAAAATCATGCTTGTTGACCTTTAGATAACTTGAAAGCAACAGGTATTTACTGTATGGTTGAAATAAATATGAAGGCTCGTACCAGACCTGAGAACTAAAATGAAGGGGTGTGTGTGTGTGTGTCTCAATCCTCAAAATCTCTGTGGTACTTTTGGAACATCACCTGCATTTGGGAGAACTTCTATGTGAGATGAAGTCTACATCCCATAATTTCAGTGGGTAGGATTCTGACTACCTCAGCCATTTAGGTCTGAGCACACATGCATACATATTTCTAAGTGATTTTATTTATGTCACCAAGGATGGCTGGTATGTAATAATAAAGAACTAGAAGAATTTGTTTCCACATTTTTCTCCTATATACCTCTGTCCCAGTCACTTGAAACATCTGTAGAAACAGCAGATTTGGTGTTGGAAAAGTGGGTCAGCAGATAAGAACAATTGTTGCTCTTGCAGGGGGTCCAGGTTAGGTTTCCAGCACCACAGGCAGCTAATAACTATCTCAAACTCCAGTTCTGGGATATTTGATGTGCCCTTCTGACTGCTGCAAAAATTAGGTACTCACGTGGTGTACATAAACACATGTAGGCAAACGCTTATACACACAAAATAAATCTTTTAAAAAAGGCAAAGAAATATCAGGCCTATAGAGCCTCCTCATTACTTTTAGAATAATGGTTTTGAGAATGAGTTCCAGGAATTTGGATATTATCCAAAACCTGAACAGTTCATAAACTGAAGCATGATTGTCCTAAACCAGCAGGTGGTCAACCATCAGTGATCCACAAGTGTAAGTGTCTAAAATGTGGAGAGAAAAAAAAAATGGATTCATATACTAAATATAAAGAATTAAAGCTGTAGAAAGTCTAAAGATCAAAAACAATTTGTCGCATAGTGTATTGCCATGTGTGACAAAGAAGTATGTGTGGAGAACTGAAGAGGCAATGATGATACCTATCCTGTTGGGTTAGTGTTGTAGTTGAATGCTTACTGTTGCTCATAGATTCCTGTGTTTGAACACGGGGTCCTCAGCTGGTAGTCCTGCTTTGGAAGGTTTTAGAACATTTTCATAGTATAGCCTTTTTGGAAGACTTGAGTTTCAGAAGCCTGACCCTACTTCCTGCCCTCTTTCTGTTTCTTGACCTCACTTCCTGTCCTCTTTCTGTTTCTTGACCTCACTTCCTGTCTTCTTTCTGTTTCTTGACCCCACTTCCTGTCCCCTTTCTGTTTCCTGATCTCACTTCCTGTCTTCTTTCTGTTTCTTGACATCATTTCCTATCAAATTTCTGTTTCTTGACATCACTTCCTGTCCTTTTTCTGTTTCTTGACATCACTTCCTGTCCTCTGTTTCTTGACCCCACTTCCTGTCTTCTTTCTGTTTCTTGACCCCACTTCCTGTCCTCTTTCTGTTTCTTGATCCCACTTCCTGTCTTCTTTCTATTTCCTGCCTTTTTGTTTGTTTGTTTGTTTGTTTGTTTGTTTTCTGGCTGTAAATGCAATGCAGCCAGCATCTCACACTCTTACCGTCTGTCATTCCTTCTCCACCAAGGTTGACTGTATATCCTCAAGAAATGCAAGTCAAAATGAATTCTCCCTCCTTTAGGTAGCTTCTTATCAGCTTCTTGGCATGGCAACAAGAATGGCTAAGGTCACCTTCAGAAAACACAGGACATTATTTTGAGTCCTAAAACAGAGGTACTTAATCGTCTTCCAAGAGATTCAAGCCTAAAATACGTCCAAGTAAAAGCAGATCCAGCTTGATGTGAATGGCTGTGCGCACCACCAGACCAAGATGATGTGACAGACTTGAGGTGAAGAGGGGAGTTGGGGGAAAATAACCATCCGAAGGGTTTTTAATCAGAAAAATTGTGATCAAATTTGTATTTACCAAAATACAATGCTAGCAATCCTATTGTAGTAGCTCAGGGAGAAAAAAAAATGAAAATACCAAGGGCAAAATGGAAGGAGCGAGGAGGGCAAAATGATTGCTGTCGAACAGGAAGTTCCAAGCAACTTGACTTCTATTGAATGATGAAGTCAGAGACAAAGTCTGCTATTGTTTCTAGATCTCTCTCATAAAATTAAAAAGAAAAAGAAAGTTCAAAATGTAAGAACCCCCAAACCCCTACCCAGGGACCACAAACCCACGAGACAGGGAACCTGGTAAACTCTTCCAAATATGTAAAACAAGCAGGAATTTCTTGTTAGTACTGAATGGCATTGTTAGTCCACAACCTACACTCTATATACTTTTTGGAGAATTAAAAAACAAAAACATAAACATAAAAAAAAACTAAACATAAAGTATGGGGGTTTTTTAGGTGTTTTTTTTATTTTTGTTTTGTTTGGTTTGGTTGTTTTTTAATCACAAAGTCTAATGGAGTTCATTCCCTCTGCAGAAAGAACTTGGAATTAGAAAATTAAGCAAACAGTCTCCATTTGGAGACCCCATCTGACTGCTCCTCTAGCTGACACACTGTTTTTGTATAAAGCTGAACTCCACATGAGCTTTTGTTCAGATTACACAACAAGACAGATATGATGAAATACAGATCACCCTTGATTGCTCTATCCACACAGATGACTAAAAACAGGGTATGTATGTACAAAATCTTAAGTCTGTGAAAGTCATTGCTTCTGACGTCTCCAAGTAGGCAGCAGGCTGCCCAAACGGGGCTATTCACTCACAAATTCTAAGCCTAATGAAGTGAGAAGAACACAGTGTAGATACAAATTAAAATCTACTTACTGAGAGCACTCAGTATTTTTTTTTCTTTTTGTATACTTCCTTGTTTTAGGTGAAGAAGAAAATATCTGTTGAGATGAATGACCCTTTTATGTTTTAAGTCAACACAGTAAACCTGTTATTGACCACAAGAAATAGCCACCCAGTGATTCTAATCTGTTATTGAAACCTTTGGCTTCTAAAAGACTATTTTTAGATCCTTTGAATGATTATTGTTAAGCAGGTGAAGTGCTGTTGTAAGAGAAAAGGGACCTGCTTAAGATAATGATTAGCCAGCCCATTGCTTTGCTGTGGGTTTTGTTTTTGTTTCATTTCTTTCCTACCTTTGTCTCCAGCACATTTCAAATCTCTGGAAGTTGCATTTTCCTGCCAACCATAGGGTCATCGGGATTATTTACTGAGAAGAGACAGGACTGTAGAATGGAGACATTAGAGCAGAATTGAACTGCGAATGCCAATAACTAAGACTTGTGAAATCACTCGGCAATGAGCTTCTAATGTAAACTGTAACTTTGTTAACCTAAAAAAAAACTAGATAGAAAACTTTCAATAATACATGACTCAACCTAACGCCTGCTTTGTACTCTTTTATACCACCTCTGAGTAAAATAGAAGCTGAAATGCATCTTCTGTGACATAGAACCTTCAAGGAGAAAACAAGGCATTAGTCAACACATTCTAGCAATAAGTCATCTATCACTCAGCATCCACTTACGCTTTGGCAGCTCTCATTTACAGTGCTGAGGCTCAGATAAGTCTCTCTGGCTTTGAGCAATCAGATGAAAACTCATATAAACAATTCTACTTGTGAGCTGGAGAAAGCAAGGGAATTCTTTTACAACTATTTTCCAAAATGTGGTTGGAACAGTATGCTCAGTGCATTTTCCAAATATGAATTTAATTGTTGGATTGCAAGTTTAAAAAAAAAAAAAAAAGCCTGATGTAACCAGAGGAGAGTGGGATTGGAGACAGGTGTGTTGGATTTGAACCCTTGTCTTTCTGTTTCCTGAGTTACTATGAGAAAGTCCATTATCCTCTCTGGCATCAAGTGAGAAAATAATGGGTACCTACGTACAATGTAAGAAAATTACACGAAACTGTAGCATGAATACATCTGGTCAAAAAAACTCACTTTAAAAGTTATTATCAATGTGATAGGCTATCATGTAGGTGCTGGGAATCCAAACCCAGGTCCTCTGCAAGAAGAAATGCTCTTAACTGCTGAGCCATCTCTAGCCCCCCCTTTTTTTTTAATCCTATCCTTTTAAAGGTCAGATATTCCTCAAAGTCATTGGTAGTGTAATATGCACATATTTAGTTCAATTCTATAAAGAAAATAAGTTTCACATTACCCCTCACGAAGACCAGAGAGTCTCTGCCAAATTCTGTTATGGTCAGAAATTTGAGGGAACTGAGAAAACTAACCCGAAATAAGAAGCCATTTAATTTGGGAGGCTCCTTTTGTGCTCTCAATATACTAAGCCTTGGTGTCTTTCCTATTCACTCCGAGTGGTCATGAAAAAGGAACACCTGCTCTATGGGAACCATGGAGTTTCTGTCGCTCACGTGAGTCTGAGTTTCTCTCCTCTTAAGCTCCTTTCTGAGCTTCCGCTCCACGTCATAAACACTGACACCAAAACTTGGATTCTGGCCTTAAAGGGCTCCATTGCCGTCAAGATCATATTGATAACTAGGAAGTTAAAAAGAAGGGGTGATCTAGAAGTACATCGTGTCCCCCACACAAACTATAATTATGATGCATGAAGTGCTCGTGTTCCCCAAGACAAGGACAAAGAACATTGACACTTTGGTTAGAGAATGTTCCGTTGTCTGCGGGCGTTTGAGTTCTTCGTGTTCTTTCATTTCTTGTCTTTTTTGACTGCTGCCAAAAGTTCCTGTGAAAAATAGAATCAACTTTTCAAATGCTCGTGAAAATCTGGAAAATACTAAGACTTTTTTTCTTTGTCTTTTTTTTTTAACATTATGTGACGAAGAAAGTTAAGGTCTTGGTCTGGTCACCCTCAAAGAAATCTTTAGTGTAGCTTGGCTCAGGATGACATGTTTCTGAAAGTAAGCAGGTGCACAGTGATAGTTATTGACTATCTGTTCTGCCCTTGGTGCTCTTGGCCGAAGACATGTAAAGAACGACGAGCCACGATTGCTGCTTTCAACAACTTTGACGTTGAACAAGGTGGAAGCCACCAGAGGAGTTACTGAATTCTTCCTGCTCTTTAGTATACCAAGAACATGGCACACATTGTCCCTTTAAACATGACAGACACCGTAAGATAACCTAGAGCTATACAGGTTAGAAAAAAAACAAAAAAACCCTTGGCCTCCCGGTCCATACACCTAGTGCAGGGGTTCTCAACCTTCCTAATGCTGTAACCCTCCAACACAGTTCTTCATGTTGTAGTGACCCTGAACCATAAAATTGTTTTTGTTGCTACTTCGTAACTGTAATTTCGCCACTGTTTGTAAACGGTCATGTAAATATCTGATATGCAAAGAGTCTTAGGTGATCCCTTCGAAAGGGTCGTTTGACCCCAAAAGGAGTCTCAACCAACAGGTTGAGAACTGCTGACCTAATTGAGTGATATGTCTTTAAAGTGAAGGCTGTGACTCCATTGTCAAGGTCTTTAACTATTACTCTACGGACCACATTTATAAAAGTCTAATTCAAGTACCTCTTTGAAAACTCAAAAAAATCTTTTCCTAAACCAAAACAAGAGCATAAACATTTGCTACAGCCTCTCAGTAGCAATGAAAGAACACACTCCAAGAGGAGACTCTATACTATTGAGCCACGTCAGCCAACACTTTGAAATGTCCTTGAAGTGACCTGATCGCCACGTTCACCTCTGCCGCACATGCGGCACAACGGTCTTCAGGCAGACGGATCCGGCAGCCAGGCGACAACAGGCTAGCAGCCTTGAAACTGCTTGTGGCAGTCAGGCTCCTTGGCTATTCTGCACATTCCTGAAGCGTTGCCATGATAAAGTGTTCACTGATGCACAGATAACAACATGGCCAGCAAGAGGGAAACATGACTTTTAGAACAACCTTTCAAGGTCAAATGTTAGCCAACTGTGCAAGCCCACATTCAGCTGTAGGATTATAGATGTACAGACCCAGTTTCTCAAGGGCACCGGCGTGAAGCTGTTTAAGACATGGCTTTATCAGTTTTATGAGCAGCTTTCTCTCAAATTTAGCCAGTTCCTTTGATAACATTAAGCAAGAGGAATTTTCCAGAAACAACTACACAAACAAAACACCACCAAGCTAAGAGCTGTGCTCTATTCTGATGAAGATTTGACTTTTTTTCCCCCCAGCAACTCTTCTCCAAGAAACCAAGAAGATACAATTGGCCTGGGAGTTCCTCCTGACCCCATCAGAGAATCCTGTCAAGTGTCTCAACATCCTTATCCCCTCTAACTTTTGGTTTTGTTTTCATGTTGGTTTCGAGACAAGATCTCATTCCATAGGCCAGGTTAGCCCCAAACTCACAGCAACTCCCCTGCCTTCACCTCGTGAGGGCTGGGGTTTCAGGCATAAGCCACCACACCCAACTTTCTGGCTCTTACTATGAAGAGGGCATTGCTCAATACTCACTAAAGGAACTTTGCCCAGAGTAATAAATGGGTGTGCTCCAACAGTATTTATGCAGAATTTGCATTCTTTGACAACTGGACTTCCATCGCCTGCAAGTTAAACTGAGGATAGCTATTACAACTCCCTACCTTCAATGCTCACTTCAGAGTTCTGGGTTAGCACACTGAGATACCGAATCAGCGTGTTTTTCCACGAATTTTGTTTGTTCCTCCAACTTGCATTTCAAAAAGGTAGCCTTACCTTCCGTACTGCTGGCTTCAGAGAATGCGAATACATCTGTTTCCAAAATCACCTGAAAGCGTCCTTAACCCCTGTCTGACTCTTACACTTGACCATGTAGATTCCCTAAGAAGAATAAGGTAAGATTCATAGGAGGCCAAAAAGAAAGTGAGTGCTTTGGGTGGGGAGAGTAAGAAGTGGCAAAGGGAAGCTGGATGTTCTCTAGAGAGGAGAGAGAATGGAGGGACCCACTGGCGGTGAGAATACATGTCCCCCATTGGCAGTACAGGTGACATTTTATCTACTACACAATAGAGTGTAACCACTAGAGACATTGCACTATCATAGTAGTCAGGGTTAGAAACAACCTCAAGATGACTTGAAGTAGATGGAGGGCTATATAAGCTAAATGTCAATATGCCATTTTATATGAGGGACTTGAAAATGGATGGTATCCAAAGGGGCTTAACCCAATCACACCTCATAGGCCCAGAGGGACCACCGCACTGTGAAAGAAAGTGGTACCTCCAGGTGAAATGATGGCCTGGTGGATCCAGAAACTTGGGGCTTGGGGAGTAGCACTCCCCATTCCCACACAAACACTATGGCCCACTTGGCATTGCCCATCAAACCCAAACATGCTCAAAAGCAAGTAGGAGCCAGGCAGTGGTGGTGCATGCCTTTAATCGCAGCGCTCGGTAGGCAGAGGCAGGCGGATCACTGTGAATTGGAGGCCAACCTGGTCTAGAGAGTGAGTTCCAGGAAAGGCGCAAAGCTACACAGAGAAACCCTGTCTCGAAAAGTCAAAATTAATTAATTAATTAATTTTTTAAAAAAACAAGTAGGACACAGACAGTGAGGATCCCAACAACAAACCGTGACACTTCTTCAGTTTTTAAGAACCCTTTTAGCTTTTTCATGAGGGTATGACTGTCAATTGTTGAGTTGCAAAATGGCTGACATAGACTCTATCAATTGGAAGGAGTTTTATTTTCACTTGGGATTTAAGATTATTCTCCCAAACTTGAGCTCCTTCTGGCTCTAACAGTAATTTGAACTTCAATATTCTTCTGAATCTAGTCTGGAAAGCACACACACACACATACACTGCCTCTGCCTTCCTGGTCCCAGCCTAGCTACTCTAGCATCCTACCTCACACAGTCTTGCATAGAACAATCATAGCATCTATCTCACACTCTTTAAAGATTTACTTGTTATGTACGCATATGTGTGTATATTCCTACATGTGTTTATATGCACCAGGCCATGCATGTGCCCATTGAGGAGAGGCATCAGATCCCTTAGAATTGACATTACATGGGGCTATATGCCACCCGATGTGGGTGCTAAGAACCAAACTCCAATCCTCTGTAAGAGTAACAACTACTCTTAACCACTTAGACATCTTTTCCTCCCCCACTTTGCTTATACTTGATAAATTGGTGTTTAATTTCCAGTGTAAAGAGTCACTCATGACTTGAATGTGAAAATTGTAAAGGTTTATCTTCACTTAAGTATCGAACTAGAAATGCCCAATAAGTTGCCAAGGCATTACCTTTTGAAGAATCTCCTGGAAAATTTGCGCTGAAATTAAGTAAAACTTTTGCCAAAAGGAACATTTAAATTTTGCTTTATTGAGCCATTAAACTAATATATTCTCTTCTTTAAAGTTTCTGCCATGGCATGTTTGATTCAAAGCAATCTCCCAATTGTTTTACCATTAGCTTGAAGCAAAGCAAAATGAAAGGCATGACAAAGCATAAAATTGGCCTTAGCAATATCTAAACTTGGTTCAGCCGTGACCATAATCCTCAATGCTCTCACAGTCTGAGAAAAACAGCCATAAAATCAGGTTATTGTTTTTAATTTTATAACTCATGATTTATTTTGTTTAACCTCAGTGACAGCCTACAGTCCCAATAAGTGTCTTCAGTTAGCAAATGCAAGCAGGAAATCAAGGCCCAGAAGTCATTACTTGTAGCAAGAATTCATCTCCTTTATCTTCCTGTGTAACTACCAGAGTGTGAGCCATGTGATTCCTATTACATAAACTAACAATAGCAACCCGAAAACAATAGCTCCAGATGAAACAGATCTTACACCATTGTAAATCTCCCTGGTACTCTTACTGTACACCTGGGGCAGCTAGAACCTCTGTTCTATATTCTAAATATCAGGCTTCCCCAAGCAAAATTTTTAGCTAGGAGGTAATATCGCTGTCAGTAAAGGGCTTGTCTTGTAAACAGAAAGATCTGAGTTCAGTGTGCAGAACTCCTTTGAAAAGTCCAGGCACTGTAGTTAGTTTATTTTCCCAGTGCCAGTGAGGTGATAGTCCCAGGGCATCATAACCAACCAACCAACCAACCAACCTTACTTGTTTGGTGAGTTCCAAGTCAATGAGAAACCCTGTCTCAGAAAGAAAGGAAGCAGGGGAATACATGCCAGAGAAATGATACTCAAGGATTTTGTATGAATTCATCACTTATATGTACACATATACAGGCATACTTTTACACACACACACACACACACACACACACACACACACACACAAACACGCACACACACACACACACACAGAGAAAGAGACACAGAGATACTGAGAGACAGACAGAGACAGACAGACAGACAGAAAGAGACCGAGACAGAGACAGAGATTTCTGTTTACAAGTTCAAATTTTGTAGCCAGAAAAACATGACCTTTAATAACTGTGTGATATTGAACCATTTCATTTAACTCTTTTAACATCAGTTTACTAACAAAAAAAAAAAAAAAACATGAAATAATAATATTATCTGGAATCGCTCACTAGAAAGAATAAGTGTGACAGTGCACACAAAGCACATGATCTGACCAGCTCTCAGTGTTTGTCATTATTGCTATTTATTTTCTTTGTGATGGTGATTATGGTAGCACTGTTGTTGATGAATGAGTGAACTACTCATCCCTGGGTAATGTCAAATTAATCAGCGCCACAACAAATACTATCTCTCCACATCATAATGCTAGTGCTTCTTAGCATCATAGAAGACTTTCTAGATTACAGTGAATTAGTTTGAAGCAAATAAGAAATATATGGATATCCTCTATTCTTCTTTACAAACTACATAACTTATCTGCCAGAGCATAACAATCACTACACTATTTAGTAGCATAAAGTAGTAACATTCATTTAACCATGCTTCATGGTTTCTCTGGGTCTGGAGTCCTTGAGTGGCTCAGTTAGACAGTTACAGACCAAGAAGTCTTCTGAGGTTGGAGTCAGGGGGCAGCCAAGGCTGTGGTCACTCAAAGGAAATGGAGGACTGTACCTAAAAGTTTCGCAAGCTGGTATTGGTCGGTCAAGTCCTCTCCATGAGGACCTCTCCTTAGGACTGTTGAGTGCCCTTCTGTGGCACCATGTGACTTCCCATAGAGCTACAACGCCTTTAATGACTTAGTCTCAGAAGATGCATGCTGTCACTTCTTACACAATTTTTGTGTCACACAGGTCAATCCTAGTTCAGTGGTGGGGACTGAAATCCAGAAAACAAAGACTGTAGGAAACCAATGACATGAACACAAAAGTGTCACCTAACTTCTACTCTCCTGTAGCAGCATCTTCTTGGGCTCAATGCTAAGGTCTCAATGTCTACATGAGGTCCAGGTACAGATGAGAATCACCCGGTGTAGCTCTGCAAATGATTCGCAGATAGGGTTCCTTTTCATGGAGATGAATGTGACCTCTACATATACACCAGGATAGAATCACAGAACAAGCACAAGATGACCACTGTAGACACTCTAATTCCAGCAGGATAAAACAGAAGGTACACATAGGTCACTGATCCATAGCGTTTCCAAGAGGTGAATGAGCACTAGTTGCTAGTTCCGTGATCGGCATTCAATCCTACTTCCACCTGGGAAGAATTTTCCATAGCTGCTGGCACCTCCCTCCAGATTCCAATTTTATTGAACCATCTCCCAATTCAAAGCCCCCAATTGTAGATTGGGAGAGAAGTACAGCATTACAAGTTCCCCCAATGCATGTTGGCTTAAAAGAATAGCATTTATCAGTCCTTGTGACTTTTTTTTTTTTTGAAGTACTAAATTTTAGAGCAGATTGTCTAGGCAATCCTATCCCAAAAGTACCCAGGGAAGTGTGGTCTGATGTCCATAAGGTTATAAGAATCCGAGAGTTTGAGCCGGAATGGGGAGATGTACTTCAGAGGTGGTCCATTGTCATGGATAGCCAGTAAATTCTTCCCCAGAGGAACCTCTAAACGGGACTGTGGAGTCCTGTTTGGTGACTGCTTTTCTCCAGAGTGACCCAAGAGAGTAAATTGGAAAGCACAGTACATTTTACGAGTTCATCTTGATAGTCACACACGGCCCATTCCGTCATGTTTTATTTGTCACACGGACAGGTCCCTCATTTACTTAAAAGGAAGCAGAGAGTAGCATGTGTCCGGAGGATCACCGGACTCTGCTGTCAGGATTTCTTTCCAAAAGAGAAAATGTAATAAGTATTTCCCTAGATTAAATTACAATTGTACATTTATATTTTATGTTATAAGCAGGCTGTTAAATCAAATTCTATACACGACCTCCAGGAACTTCAGAGCAGAAAAGAGAGGTTTTGCTCCTAATCAAATATAATGCAAAAGAGTTTGAAGAAAGGCAGCTTACAAGGTCCATCTCCTTGGGGAGACTGCCCACCTATACAGAAGTCACAAGGTTAACTGACTTAGGAATTTAGCAGAATTTGGGGCTTACAAGCCCCCAATGTACACAAGTCAATTTGATGGCCCATCAAGAAATAATTCCTCTTCCAAGGACATATTTACATTAACCAAGTTTTCAAAGACTGGTGTGTAAAAACGACAATACTCATTTATTTGTTTATTTAAAATAAAGTTCAAGGTGAGGATGCAGCTCAACTGGTAGAGCATCTGCATAGCATGGACAAGGTGTCTTAGTTAGGGTCTTCTATTGCTGTGAAGAGACACTATGACCACGGAACCTCTTATAAGAAAACATTTCATTGGGATGGCTTGCTTACAGTTTCAGAGATTCAGTCCATTATCATCATGTCAGGGAGCATGGGAGTGTGTAAGGAGACTTGGCAGACAATTCATCAGTACTGGGGGGCTGACAGTGCTATTTCTATCTTGCAGGCAACAGGAAGTCAACTGACTGTCACAATGAGGGAAACTTGAGCAAAAGAGACCTCAAAACCCGCCCCCACAATGACACACTTCCTCCAACAAGGCCACACTTCCCAATAGTGCCAATTCCTTTGGCATCCATTTTCTTTCAAACCACCACACAAGGCCTTAGGTTCACTTCCCAGTATCACATGAGCTAGATGTCATGGCACAAGCCTGTAATCCCAGAATCTTGGAAGTGAAGTCAAGGGAGTCAGTAACTCAAGACCAGCCTGAGAGCTGCATGAGATCCTTTCTCAAAAATAATATCGACAATGACAACAATGGAGATGATGGTGATGATAAATAACATGAAGCCCATGCCTCTAGCAGCAGTTATCTGTGTGTATTGATGGTGATCTGCCATAAGGAAATACCAACAAGTGTAAGAGCTACTTAAGAACGGTTTCTGTCTGCTGGACATGGAGTCACACACAGCTGTGGATTTTACTGTCCTGCTGCCGTGAAGCTCTCAGAGCTGTGTATTTTCATCTTCTTTATGGGGACAGATAAAGAAGACTGATAAAGATTCAAGTCACCCTAAACAGAGCTTCCATAGAGAACACTGATGTTTTCTTCTGTTCTCAGCTTTTCCAGTGTTTCCCTCCCTGGTCTACTTCTATTTGTTCTTACTGACATTTCATCATGTTACGAGCAAATCTATCACATTCAGTCCCTAGAATTAACATTGTTTTGCTTGGTTTTCTCATACCACCCTTCCTGAGGACTGCCATATTGCCTATAATAGTTGGCTTAAAAAGAAATTAGTGAATCTAAGCAGGAATGGGACCAGGGTGATTCAAACCTCAAGGTGATTCAAATCTCAAGATGATTCAAACCTCAAGTTGATTCTGTCATAATCAGAGTTAGGAGAAAATGCCACCACCATTTTAAGAATTATAATTTACTGGAATTAAGAATTTACTGGATGAGAAGGTAACCCAGTGATAAAGTGCTTGCCTGGAGAAAATAAAGACCTGAGATGATCCCCAGATCCCACATCTAAAAAGCTGGGCATGGTAGCCTGCATTTGTGATGCCAGTGCTGGGGAAGCAGAAACAGTCAGGGCCTTTGCTAGCTGGCCAACCCAGCCCACTCTGCAAGTTACAGACCAGCAAGGGACTCTGTCTCAAAAAGAACAGGGTGGGGCCTGCAGGATGGTGTAGCAAGTAGAGACACTTGCCACTAAGCCTGAGACACTAATTCAATCCCCAGGACCCACACGGTGGAAGGAGAGTATTAACTCCTGCAGCTGGTCCTCTTGTTTCCATACATGTGCCATACATGCTCATACACAGACACACACACACACACACAGAGAGAGAGAGAGAGAGAGAGAGAGAGAGAGAGAGAGAGAGAGAGAGAGAAATAAATAAATGTTATTTTAAAGCATAATAAAAAATAGTGTGGGCAGTGGGCAGTGTCTGGAGACTGACAGCCAAAATATTCCTCCAGTCTCTGCATGTATGTGCACATATGTGAATGCATATACACACACATACACATACACACACACACATACACACACACACACACACAACACATGCACCTTCACACACATGAACATGCACACATAAACACATACACAAGAACTGCAGCTGAAGATAAGCTTGAATATTTCTAAAGTGGTTCGTTAGACTGTTTATAAGTTCCTGTCCTGCACTCAAGCTTTAATAAACTGTTCCAGTTCAGCTACCAATCCTCCTTATGTGCCCCAATTTTGGGCTTGAACTTGGAACAAGGCGCACACTTTCTTCTGTTGCACTGGATTACATAACGCTTCGATGTACTAACTTTAGAGACAGAACCCAGCAAACTGGCCCCGTGTCCGAAGGTTCTCCCTCTTCACTTCACTGGCTGACTCAACATCGAGCCACTCAGCCCAGGGGTCTTTTGTGAGTTTCCCCCTCCACTCTGTAAGTCACCTACCGCTCAGGATTGAGAGCCAGGTCATTCTGTGGATTTTCCGCTAGAAATCAACCCAGGATGATCTTTCATCTGGTTTCTAACCAGAGTCTGCAGCCATCTAATTCACATTTTCTGGATTTCCCATTCATCTAATTTGGCTTCCCTTTTTGCTTCCTCACTGAATGTCAACCATAAGCTTTCCCTGGCCTTCTACATTTATGATAGTTCTGGCATGTCTCAGACATTCAATATAATTGGTGTTAAAATTATGAAATTGCAGCTCTTTTAAAATAGCATTTAAATGTGTGATCTTTAAAAGAAATACATGCTTACCTCCGTCCCCATTCGGCCTCTCCACCTTTGCAATTACATTCTTCATTTTTCCCCTTCTACACAATACTCTTCTGTTTTGAATAGCAACAAAAATAACAATGTGGGACTATATAAAGACTAAGCCACTAAACCAGGAGTTGCTGTGAAAATTATACAAGCTGACCTAGTATCCATGAACAGGACACTCAAATGTTCATACCTCTGAGTGTTGTTTCAACTTAGAAAATGCCCATAGCAGTGGCTTACCTGAATCCTCACTTGATTTGTCTTCAGTTTTAAGGTGCATTTTAAGGTTCCTTTGTAGAGGTACTAAGTTCTCTGCTTGTTTCCAGAGCAAGGTACTTCGCTCAAGGACTATGGAGAAGACCATCTGCCTCGTACCCAGCATCAGGATCAAGATAGGATGGCTCACTGTTGCCGCCTGTTTGGAACACACTAAAGGTCTGCTCAGCCTTCATCTACAATCTCCCAGGCAGGAATCAGCTGCACGGCCATGCCTCAACATTCCCCAAGATGTCACGATGGCCACTGAAATCCAACAACATGCCACTCGCTGTATGTCAAGGACGGTCAGCACAGGGAGTTCAACAGCAGACATGATGTGGGGCCTGCTGTGCATGGAGTCAGTGGAAATTTCCCGAGGATGACAAAGGAGCCTCCCAGTGAAGGAAGCTGTCAAGAACGATGGCATCTTTTATGGTAAATGACCTACAATTTTAAAAGTTCATAAAACAATAAAATGTGGGCATTCTTGTCCGCCCTGATGAGAAAGTCTCCTCTTGGCCACTAGGGCTGAAGCTCCATGATGAGCTTTGCCAAACACCGCCTTAGATTCACTGTCCATCTCTTTCCCACGTGCCCTCTACGCAAGCGAAGCTGAAAACAGCAGAGCATTCGGCCCCGTTTACTAATGCAAGATGTCAGCTCCTGAGCTTCAATTACCAAATTGATTTTGGAGAGTTCAAGAGATTTCCAGGATGACTAAGGGCTCATGACTGCTCAGACCAGTGTGCACGACCAGCCCTTCATGGTGGCTGCTCAGAACCCTTCGAGGCAAAGCTACGTCCTTGATAATGGGGAAGGAGGCAATGTTTGTGTGTTTGAATGTTTTGGTGTGGTATGTGTGTACAGTGTATATATACAATACATGGGTATGGAGTACAAGTATATGTGTAAAGTTTGGTGTGTATGGTGTGGTATGTATATATTGTGTGTGTAGTATATATGTGGTGTATATGCATATGCATGTGAAGTGTGGTATAGTTATTGTGGAATGTGTGTACTATATGTATTATATATGCATGGTATACATACCAAACATGTGGTATATAATATGTGTGTGTCATTTGTACACATATGAAATGTGGTATGTGTGCTATTGTGTGTGTGTGTGTGTGTGTGTGTGTATGATACATATACAATATGTGTGTCCATTATGTAATATGAGTGATTTGGTGGGGAGAGTATAAAAGTCCCTGTTCCCAAGACCCCTAGCTATACCATATCTGTCCCTTGAGTCTGCGACTGGGATGAAACTGTCACTTCTCCTATATCTATTCAGGCTCTAGACAATGCTGTCAGGTCTAGTTGGATTAGAAAGGGATAGCATTTCTCTAACTCTTCAGATTTCTAGGACCCAGCTTCCCCCACAGGTGACCCTGTACTACTCCTCACCACCAAATTCTTCACTACCCCTTTAGCCAAGATCAAAAGCCTCTAAACCTATCAATAGATAGAATCAATGGGGCTGAGTAAGGAGCATTCCAGCAGTCGATGGATCTAAGTCTATCTTCTGGACCAGTTAGGATTCTGTATTATATCAACCTAGCCATTAATAAAGTAATTTACCTCCTCAATAAATAATCTTGATCTCTTAACATGTGCTCAACAAGGAGCTGGTAGCCATGAATGCAATCATAAATAAGATAAATGAAGAGTGTCTGTGGCATTGAACTCAGCTTAACGGGAGATGCACACAAGAAACAGGCAATTATAATACTTTGGCTGGCAATGAGATACCTAATAGAGGGTAATGGGAGAGGAAAACCCTAAAAAGAACTCCTAGGGAAGACATGTCCAGATAGAAACCTGGCTGGCCCAAAGGATGTAGGACAGGGATCTGTAAAGTCCCACCCAGCACATGTGCGTGAAGGACCAGGACCCTGAAAAGATATTATAGTGACCTCAAAGAATAAAGTGTCAGGAGAGTCTACAAAAGGTAACTTGGAGAAGAAAATAGCAATTGTTTATTTTCCTCAAAACATTCTCAAACGCCGTGGGTAAACTGCTTGCCACATGAACACAAAGACCTGAGTTTGATCCACAGAACTGATGTTAAAAAGTGGGATATGGTGGTGTGTTCCTATAGTCCCAGACTGGCAGGAGAGAGACACAGAAATCTCTGGCACTCACTTACAAGCCAGTCAGCCTAGACTAACTGGTAAGTTTCAGGTCAAGTAAGAGACCCTGTCTCAAATAAAAATAAAAATAAAAAAAAAAATGTGCAAGCCCTGAGAAACAAAACCTTCAGATTTTTTTGTTGTTGTTGAAACTAGATAGATCACTAGTTTCAACATGCCTGTACATACACATTCATGAGCAACCTTAAATACATGGACTCCTCCATACAGAAGGATAATCTGAAGCTCAGTTACCCGTCATAATTTTACACACACACACACACACACACACACACACACACACACACACACTTT
Organism: Peromyscus eremicus; assembly: GCF_949786415.1. Taxonomy (NCBI): domain Eukaryota; kingdom Metazoa; phylum Chordata; class Mammalia; order Rodentia; family Cricetidae; genus Peromyscus; species Peromyscus eremicus. Next base: position 38,645,892 of record NC_081424.1, on the reverse strand, counting down.
CGGCAACTCTACTGACTCATTTCATTTGAACCAGAAATGCAGAAATCGACATTTTTAACAAATCCTCTAGTAGAGGTGGTCCTTCCCAGACTAAAGTTTGAGACTCATTAGACTAAATCACAGCAGGACGGATGAGCCAATTTCAGTAGTTTGGACTTGTTCCCACACTGAATGGGAAGCCATGTTAGGCAATAAAGTGACATGATTAAGACGTGTGCTTTTGATGGCTTGCTGTGACAGCAATAAGTACTTAGAGAATGGGCAGGTTGGGCAACAGAGAGATCTCTCTGCCCACTTGAGCTGAGATCATTAGGTTGAAGTCCACAATTTCATCATACTTCAACATAGAGATTACCAAGAGATATACTCAGCTGAAATCACATCCAGACCCATTCTAACTGGGATACCAGTTGTCCCATTTGACAAGAACCAGGAGATTGTCTAGGATTCAAGACTTTGATGCTAAAACAAACAAGTCTCAGGCAACTGGAATGATATGTTCACCCTATGCAAATCATAGTCATTACCAGGAATAAACTCCATGATAATCAGTCGGGTGACACAATTCTTGGTGTCACTAAGTTTTAAAGAAAATCTTAGGTTAAAATAGTGTTTAATATTTATTCTTTGCAAATTTCATACATGCATACAACAAATTTGGATCATATCATATCTACCTCTCACAGCCCACCTACTCTTACTGGGCCCTTCTCTCCGTACCACTCCTTCACACACACCATTAAGTCTGATCAGTGTTGCATGTAATGTTCATTGTAGTGGGTAGCCATTCCAGCTTTGACCTGGAAGTTCCAACCACCATTGAGGCTTTGGTAACTGTCACACCTACAAGGCGGAGCTGAGAGAGGACCCTGAAGACCCGAGATCCAGATGCGTGGGCTCTCTTAGTTCCTGGACCCTGGACGCTGGAGCTAGACCGAGCAGAGTTCTCCAGAGAACACCGGTGGACTGCGCTACACTTTTCCCAGACCCTGTAAACTATCCCTTCACTTGTAAGTTACCCCACAAAACAAAATAAACCTCCCTTTTAACTACGTGGAGTGGCCTTAATAATTTCACCAATAGTTCATGGATGTACAGCCATCTGCTAGAGCACTGGCAGCCTACCAGGGCCACACCCCCGAAGAAAGTTGACTCTTCATCCCCTTGCATATATGTATGTTATATATGTGTGTGTGGATGTGTGAGAACAGAAGGGAGGTGCTGAGAAGGCATGATAGGAATAGTGCTTCCTGCACAAGGATGAGGACTGAGTTAGAATGGCCAGGATGTCTGTAACTTAATCGCAGTCTCGGGAAGCAGAGACGGGAAGCCTATCTAGCTGAATCGGCGAGTCTACGTTCAGGGAGAGGCTGCGCCTCAACTAAGGGGGAGAGCTGTAGAAGACACTATGTCAAGCTCTGACCTCTGTACCTGTAGATGGATGGTTGCACACACACACACACAGAGAGAGAGAGAGAGAGAGAGAGAGAGAGAGAGAGAGAGAGAGAGAGAGAGAGAGAAAACAAAATCAAAACAATCACTCATGGTTTAGAAAACTAATCCCAATGACACTACAGCTTTAATACAGGTTTGAAGCCAACCAAATTTGGGCAACGCTCTTCAGTTTGCAGAAGCAGAGCTTCTCTGGTGTGGTGTTGCAATCCGGAGAGGGGTGTGTTGCGAGGAAATTTTTTACTGCTCGTAATTAAAGGACTGGGCTTGTAAATGATTTACTCTTAAAAATACAAAAAGAAAAAAAATCAAGGTTGCTTCGGCTGACTCTGGTCTCCTTTCTTTAGCAAGCAGGAGGGAAAGAGGTGGAATTATGGCCTACCTGCCCCAAATACCCAAAAGCCCATGATGGCTCAAAGATTTATACTAGACAGAACATTTATTAAGCATTTCTCTTAGAGAAGACAAAAAGGGTTGAAGAATTCTATTTGAGTGATAATTTTATAAGTCAGCTCATGGATTCTAGACTATAAGAAAAAAAATAATAAAAATAATTTACCAGGATGGGTTTTACCTCATTATGTAGCTGATATTAGGCAGTATGCAAAATATAACATTTTAAATTGTAGGTGCTTATTTTAATAAGTAATGGAAAAATATAAAGCTAGTAGGTCAAGTCTGTGATTTCATGGATATTATTGCTTAAGGTATAAAAATGGGTCCATTTTAAAAGTATCTAGTAAATAATTGTGTAGGTTATAGCAGAAATGTGTGAGAGGGCCATGGAAATAACTCAGAGATAAGAAATATACCTGTCTAAGTGACAAAAAAAAATTCTCTAGGTCTTAATCATCCCAAGGTGACGGGCAAAACGCTTTTATATTTCAAAATCCAGTCTCTCAACTTGTTGAAAGTCTAGAAACGTCAGCTCGTGCATTTCTCCCAGTCTGAGTCATTCTCTGAGGTATTTCCAAAGCAACTGACCACAACCGAAACGGGAAAGATAAAACAAAGAAAGCAAGATAACTAACAGGACATTTTAATTGTGATATCTGTATCAATCAAATCACCAAGAATCTCGTTGTCCGAGAGTGCAATGGCTGCTCGAATTTTCTATTTAGTCACTTAAGTGGAGAACACTCACCTAAGGGTAAGAGCTCACAAGAAAGTCATTTAAGTCAAAGACAAATAAATTAATAAAAAGCCCACAGAACTCACTCAACACACACACCACACACACATCCAAAATTAAAGAACTTCAACTATTTTATCTGTATCTCATCTGTTTCCCAGACATTGAAAGGGAGATTTTTCTTGGAAAATAAAATCTTTATGTTTATTAACTAGGATTTAGAATCAGTCCTGATATTTTCCTTAAAAGAAGTTTTTGCAAAACTGAATGATATTTAAAGAAAAAAAAAAAAGCAGTAGCGCACGCCTTAAATCCCAGCACTCAGGAGGCAGAGCCAGGTGGATCTCTGTGAGTTCGAGGCCAGCCTGGTCTACAGAGTGAGATTCAGGACAGGCACCAAAACTCAAAACTGCATGGAGAAACCCTGTCTTGAAAAAAAAATTTTAAAAAAGAAGCTTTAAAATGCCTACCATGAGACTATTTTCTCTCCTTCACAACCGGATTCTTTATCATAAGCCCACACTTCAGCTGAACTCCCTGCTTAAGATTTTATGGTTGAATAAATGCAGTGCACCTGCCTCTGAGCAAGAGAGAACAAGCTGGACTTTTATGCTCAAAACCGTATTTTCTTGTTTCGTTTTGTTTGTTCTTTGAGACGGGGGTTTCTCTGTGTAGCCCTGGCTGTCCTAGAACTCACTCTGTAGCCCAGGCTGGCCTCAAACTCAGAGATCTGCCTGTCTCTGCTTCCCGAGTGCTGGGATTAAAGGCTTATGCCACCATGCCAGGCCAAAATATATTTTCTTAAGTTAACAGGATTTTTTTTTTCTTCCCAGAGAAAGTCCTAACTCTAAAATAAAATCAGAACATAAAATATGGTAGTTCAACCTCAGCCTGTTCTCTAACCAATCCTATTTGCTGTCGCCCAGTTTTTATGATCTATAAGGAGCCAACTGTTCAGCCATTGTTCTGAGTCCCTTATTTGTCAACTTCCATCTCATAAAGGAGACATTTTCTATTTCATACAGCTTCTAATTTTTTAACATCAATGTTGCTATGGAGCTGCAATATTTTGGATGTCACATCATCACAAAGAAAGCTCTGAAAATATCCTTGGGTATCGGGTTTTATAGAAATGCCTGTACCTTAAATAAAACATCCAAGAAGTATTCTGACTTCCAGTAACTAAAACCGTCTCTCCCCTTCTAGAAAAGCATAGAATGTCATGTCGGTGGTGGTGCCAAGTGCTGGAAGCAGATGCTTTGCTTTGGATTCTATCACTTCCACACGCTCACTCTTGACTTTGGGCTATTTACTTAAACCCTCCCTGGCCTCATCAGGAGACTAAGGATTATTGTAGTACCTGTCTCTCATTGTTATTAGGAGGATTAAAGAGTTAATGCTTATGAAGTACTTTGAAAAGTGTCTACCACATAGTTTATTCAGTAAATTAGCTTTTATCAGAAGCATTAACCCATCCCTCTTACCCTTGTGCACGCTGCCAAGAGCTTATCTATAATCACTATTTTAAAGACCCATTTCCTTGGAAATAGACTAGAAAACACTGAGGGGGGTTTTCACGTAGGAGGTCCATGAACGTCAACAGCACAGTGATTACACAGTCTTAGGCTTGTTCTCAACTTTGATGTTAACTTGGAGCAGAAGCAAGGGACGGCACAGCTTTTCTCTAGCTTTGAGCTCTCCCCTCTCCCTCTTGTGAAATCTCCATCACCCGCGCTGTACTCCTAGAGAACGGGAAGGAGGGTGGTTACTTAAGAAGGTGCCAGAAATAAAATGGAAGATAACGGAAGCCAAGACTGCTTCTATCTCTCATCGGCAGATCAAGATTTCAGAGAGAAACGCACAGACAGATGAAGCAGTTTGAAATACTAGAGAGTACATTAATATAACCCATGACATCAATAAACTGAGGGTGACGCGTGGGAAGCTCAGTCTCATTTAGGTTGCTATGGATTGTGTAATTCCTGGTGAGTCATTATTTATTTATTTATTTTTAGTAAATGGGGATGAGAACAGCTTTTTCTAAAGATGACTCCACGCAAATGCAGGGGACCTACGTGACTTTGTATTTCTATGCTGAAGGTAGAAGAGGCATATGATGTTTATTACTTAAACAAAGCAGTATCTAAAAATAAAATTTCAGATGTTACAAATAGACTCTCGTTGAACTGTCTTCGGTACTACGCACATAGTTAGCACCTGATGCTGTGATATGAATTGTTCCCACAAATATGTTTCCTCTATTTTCCTTTTTATTTGTGGATGTGATGTGTGTCGACATATCCGTGTGTGGGGGTATGCATGCATGTGTGCATTGGAGGCCAGAGGTCAATGATAGGTGTCTCCCTCAATCACTCTCCCCCTTATTTTTTGAAATAGACTCTCTCATTGAACCTTGAGCTCACGGATGAGGCTCTGTGAGTTGGGCAGGAAGCTGCGTAGACTGGCCCACCTCTGCTGCCCAGATGCTGAGGTTACAGACACACGCTGTTACACTCAGCTTTTCGTGTGTAGGTAGGTACTGCTCCTCATTCTCGCCTGGCTCAGTACACTGAGGGAGGGACCCAGATCACCACCACCACCCCTTTATCTTATCCTCACTACCCAATCATTAAACCCATAGGAATCTCACAGCTTAAAAAATAAAGATGTTTTAGTGTTTTCCACATAGACAGGCCTCTAGATGATCCCCTTCTACGCTGCATCCTAGGAATGGTGGAGTGGATATTATCAGAAATTCTCATGGCTTTTCACCCCTCTGTTGCCATATGAAGGAAAGAAAGGAGCCTTTTTTTTTTCTCCACTGTCCTTTGAAATGAGTACTGTTGATCCAAAGGGCTTTTTCCTACTATGTGAAACGTTTAGAGAAAGAAAAAAATGTTCTCATACATTCCACATTGACACAACAATAGAAATAAAAATAATGCTATCCTGTCTGGGCCTTTCAGAGTCGCCAGCCTTTGATTTGGGTTAAGCCTGGCCTGGGTGCCAAGAGATTTGAGACTCCAGTGGAAGGAAAACGACTCGGAGCCCATCACTGGTTCAGGACAATCTGATCTTGGATGAGGCCCAAGGAATTCAACTGGATCTGGGATTGAAATATAGGATTGGACAGTTGATGCTTTTGCTTACAAGCAACTGTGCTTTGAAAATTCTGAAAATTCCCCTTCTCGTATTTTAGACAAAGACTAAATCAGGAGTGTCAGCCAGCTGGTTACAAAGTAATGCGCCCATTCGAGCACCACTTGCCCCCATTTTCCTTTGAAAATGAAGACATTAGGAAGGCAAAGATACTTGTAAATTATCCGAGAAAACAGACAGAAGCTGTTCTTTGTCCTCAATTAGCTAAATAATTCAAAATAAAGACTCCCTTTCACCTGCGGTAGTGGAGATAATTAGGGCCCAAAATAGGTTTGGATTCAATTATCTAGATAATCTGCTTGTGTGTTTATTTAGTCCAAAATTAGAAGCTTAAAAATGAATCTACTTTTAAGAAACAGCTAAAAAAGACTTTGAAAACTCACTTATAGGAGAATTTGACTTTAAAATGCTCTTTGGGTGGGCTATTTATAAATATTCATTTAAAAAATGCTAGTCTTCAGATTTGTACTTCAAAACTTGAGAATATTAAATTCAGGACCAGGAGGAGAACAGTCCATCCAATTAAGCATGTGAGCATGAATTCCTGAACTCCACCCTCAGAACCCCTATGAAAATGCTACACTAAAAATGCTACATGCAGTGGTGAGAACACGTAATCCTGGCTGGAGTCATGGAAAGAGGAGAATCCCTGGGACTCACCAGCCAGCCAACCGAGACTAACTAGTCAGCCCCAGGCCAAAGAGAGCCCACAAAGGAGGTGGAGTGCCATGCCTGAGATGCTACTGGAGGTTTTCCTCTGTCCTCCTTATACATGTACACAGATGTGCACATGTAGCCACATGCATGCGTGCACCCAAACATATATATGCACACACACACACACACACACACACACACACACACACACACAAATCCATAATAAATAAATACTTGAAAAACACCGGCTCTCCTACCTATCACTAATCTATTTCTTTACCCAAGACCCTTCTAGGAGACAGCTACTTCTACACACACACACACCATATATCCCATGTTGCGATCATACTAGTCTCATTTTCAAGAAGTGTGACCACAGGCCAGGCGGTGGTGGCGCACGCCTTTAATCCCAGCACTCGGGAGGCAGAGGTAGGCAGATCTCTGTGAGTTCGAGGCCAGCCTGGTCTCCAAAGTGAGTTCCAGGAAAGGCGCAAAGCTACACAGAGAAACCCTGTCTCGGAAAAAAAAAAAAAAAAAAAAAAAAAAAAAAAAAAAAAAAAAAAAAAAAAAAAAACAAGTGTGACCACAACTCTGCATAGTATATATCTCCAAGACTGTTTGGGCTCTACTTTAGAATTACCTAGGGAGCCAACACTTAGTCCAGACCAATCACCAATTAAATCAAATTCTCTCCACCTGAGACCCGGGCATCATTTTCAGAGCCCCCACCCCAGGTAAATCCAATGCACAGCATGGCTGACACACGCCGTTTGAGAAGCTGGATAATTTTCCTGCAGACTAGCCTAAAACTGAGAGATCAAAAGTGCCCGGGGTCTGTTTTCTCCCCCACTGCCATTCCCCCCTTTGACTAGCTTATCTCATAGTGTGCTTAACTGAATTCAGTCCCTCTAGGACTAGAAAACCCAGGTCCCAGATTATCTCAACTTTTGTGATTTATTCAACCAATTAATATTTTTTCTAAATTTATCCTTTGTGAGGCAAGGTTTTCTAAGAAGTTATCGAAGCATAACCCCTTGAAGGGGTCTCATAGCCCAATAGGGAAGACGCTCGCAAACAAAAGGAATTGCAGTCCTCCTTCTGAGAACCGAAACAGAGCCGAGGAGGCGGCTGCACAAAGTTCGCAGCATCAGGGGCGCCTCACAGAGGAATTGCCCGAGTTGGTCAGGAAGACAGTGGTGCCCTAAGCAAATGAAGGGGGAAATGGTGCAGCATTGGAGCTGGGGGAAATTTAAAAAAAAAAAAAAAAAACTGTATAAAGGTGTAGAAGCCCCGGCCCACCAGATGAGATTCATGAGCCATTACTAACCTAGGGTGGGTGGAGGCCAGTGGAACATGTATGTGTGTACGTGTGTCTTTGGGAAGGGAGGAATGGCAATTGTAGCATATGAGGCTGGCAAAAACACCAGGAAGTACTCCATGGATCTAAGATGAATCAAGCCTAGAATCAGCCCATGGAGGTTGCCATGCAAATGAACTGCATGTTTTAGAAACTCTTATGACATTCAAGAAAGCAGATTATTATTGAATCTCTATTAATCTTATGAATATTTTAGAATAATTTTCACTTTTTAAACTAATTGTACGTGTGTATGTATGAAATTATGCCATTAGTGTAGAAAGCAAAGACGTAGAGTATCTGACAGAAGTCAGGTAATTCTTCTGGATTTAAATTTTCAAATGAATCAGAAGGTAAAAAGATAGAAAACTACCTGCTTTTAGAGTCTGGGGGACTAACAATGGTTTCAGAGCAAACAATATCTTTTTTTTTTTTCACTAATGGTGTTAAACTAGGGCTTCATGCATGCTGCAAGCACTCTAATACTGAGCTATATGGTCCCAGTCCTTAAGCAATATTATCTTAAATCCCACATAGTACAAACAAATGGGAGATGAATACCAATATACTTGTAAAGTCCTCAACACGAAGAATGCAGGCCGCAGGCAGCCTGCCTGTTGAGAGTTCCCTGAATAGGCTACATGAGAGCTCCCTTCATTCATGCGGACAAACCTTGCCTGGTTCCTCTTGTGTAAACGCTGCCCTGCTCCAACACATTCCTCAAACAAGCTTCCTGCTCACAGCCTCGCTGTATACTCCGATATGCCAGGATGTATCTCACCCTCTCTTTCTCTCACATCACCTAGACATACGTGCCTTCTGGTTTCCTTCAGGGCAGGATCTTAACCTAACTTTTCACGGTGCCTATCAAAAGCCTGGTATCAAAGGATATCACACTATGATTTAACAGCAGCCAGGGTTCTAGCTCAGCAGCTATTGTCCAAATAGTCAGGTAAAGAAACTGGAGTGCCAATGTCAAATGACTTCTCCAAGACCACAGCTAGCATCCAAGTCGAATTTTAAAGAGGCTCTCTCATCCACTCACTATATAAATATCATTCCTCTTGCTGAATAAAGACATTACTACCAAGTTTTGAAGAGAAGAACTACACTATAAATACGTGTTTAACAAAGAGCTTCTGTCTTGAGGTCACTCCATCTGCAGGAATGAATGTCTAAATATGCATAAACAAATCCATATTCCATAAGGATTGATATGGTGTGTAGACAATTCCCAATTTATCTATCACAAATGTCTAATTGTAAGTGATTTGCATGGGGTGTACAATCCTTTTTCTACAGGAGCAATATCACACAAAGAAAAAAATGATGTCACGTGGAGCCACTAAATGCAAGTTTCCATTTGAATATGTGTTCTTAGTTAGATTTTCTTCTGAACCAAGTGCTAGGATTCCTCACTGCCTATGATCCCTTCCCAGTCTGTGGGGATTGGAGGATGAGGTCCTTTCTAGATGACATTGATGTTACAGATACAGAACTAATCATAAATACACACAGGTGAAGAGACAAGTAATTGAATTGGTTTCTTCTTCAGGGTGATGAAACACTGACCAAAACCAACTTGGGGAAGGAAAGGAAGGATTTCACCTTTTCACTTCCAGGAAACAGTCCTTAGCCGAGGGAAGTCAGGGCTGCAGCTCAGGGCAGAAACCTAGAGAGAGTAACTGAGTGAGGAATCATACAGAAAAGCTGCCTACAGGCTTGCTCTCCATGGCTTGGACTTCTTACCCAGGCTGTCACCCTCTGTCCCAGGGGTGGCTCTGCCTGCAGTGGATAGGGCCCTTCAATATCAATCATTAATCAAGAAAATGTTCCACAGACATGGGTGTAGGCCAATCTGATGGTGGGGGGAATTCCTCATTTGAGGGTCCCTCTTCCCAGGTGACTCTAGTTTGTGTCGAGTTGACAAAAACTACCCAGCACACACATGACCCCTGGCGTGTAAGCTGTAAGAAGGCAGAGATACTTAGGTCATTCATTCCTGGTGCATCCTCAACCTCCAGAGCAGTACCTGGCATGTGTTAAGTACTTAATGAACATTTTTCAAATAAGAAAAACCAATGCTTTATGGACCTTGTTAGCAGCTCCTTAACAAGAACAAGTGAAAAGTGGGCCCTAAAACACTAGATGTGGTCACTTCCAAATAAAATTTGAAGGAAAATAAATAATAAAAAGTTGGTTGATCTTTCCAGTTCATACTAGAATTAGGGGACTCTCTCTCTCTCTCTCTCTCCTCTCTCTCTCTCTCTCTCTGTGTGTGTGTTTGTGTGTGTGTGTGTGTGTGTGTGTGTGTGTGTGTGTGTATGAGAGAGAGAGAGAGAGAGAGAGAGAGAGAGAGAGAGAGAGAGAGAGAGAGAGAGAGAGAGAGAAACAAGAAACTTGTCCCAACAGTATTCAGACCAACTGATGGTCACACATAATCTTGACCTTCACAGTTTAAGGAAGAACAGACAAGAGACAAAATTCCCAAAGAAATCCATTGAAGTGGCTACATGAACGGAGAAGAGGATCCAGGAAAGAAAATAGTTTTGTTTTTGCTTTTCACTGAGGTTACTTGGGCTACTTGAAAGCTGACCCTGTACGTGTATTGAATCTACATGTCACCTCTACACAGAGGGGCTGACCATCTGAGCCTTGTCTCCCCTGGAGACAGTACACAGAGTTCTATACTGAAGCCATGATGGTTCACATTGACTGTCAACTTAAAAAGATCTAGAACCACCTAGGAGACAAGACTCTGAGCATGCCCTGTAAGGATTATATGGATTAGGTTGGCCTTTGGATTTGTTTTTGGGGGATTCCCTAGATGGGGTTGGTTAATTGAAGTAGGAAGACCTACTTTAATGGTGGATGGCACCATTTTATGGTCTGAGTTCTAGACTGAATAAAAGGAGAAATGCAACTGAGCAACAATATGAATCATTCTCTGCTTCCTGGCTGGAATGCGATGTGACCTCATCAGCCTCCTGTTACCATGACCATGTGGACTGTATCCTGAAACTGGACACCTTCCTTCTGCAAGTCGCTTTCATCGGGGTACTCTGTCACAGCAGCAAGACAGCTTTTATAGAAGTTATTAAATGGGATGGGAAAGCCTGAGGTAGCTGGGGTGGAAAGATGCATTCTGATCTAAACAGTGCAGCCTTACCGACACTCAGCTAGCCAAGGTCAATTGCAGTGTCAGGAATGGTGGAAACACTCTGTTTTTTGTTTTTTGGGTTTTGTTTTGTTTTGTTTTGTTTTGTTTTTTTGAATTATTTAAACTTCACACACTAGAAGCAAGGACTGGAGGAGAGGTGATCTTTCAGGTCGTTTACTAGCCCATGAAGCTAGGAATGAAGCCAAGCTTTAATGAAATCTCCTACAGCTTTGTTCTTGTTTCCATGGAATTATTATGTTAAGTAGGTGAAACCCTGCATATATGTGGTGTCTTAGCAATGCAAAGATCTGAAGTAATTTCTCAAGGGAACAAATAGTATTTCACCGAGTTCCTGGAGCAACAGGAAGTGGATACACATAAAAACAATTACCAGACTGAAAAGTCATTCCCTAACCTCTTGTAAATCCTAAGTGCCACTTAAGAGGAGAACGTTCTTACAGTTCTCTAAAATGATGTATTATTTACCTACTGAAGAAAAATTAACTGGACACGAGAATAGCTTCCCAATTAAAGAACTCCAGCTGACGCTCAGTCTTGTATCTCATCATTTGTTACTTGATAGTTATAAGGAAATTAGTATACGCTCCAGCAGTATATCACCAAGAGGGACACAGAGCACTCTCCTCTACCCAGGGATTCTGGAATGCAGACTGAGAGTTAAGAAACACTGCCATGACTGGACATGGTGGCCCATGCCTTTAATCCCAACACTCAGAGGCAGAGACAGGCAGATCTCTGTGGGTTCGAGGCCAGACTGGGCTACAGAGTGAGTCCCAGGACAGCAAGAGATACACAGAGAAACTTTATCTCAAAAAGAAGAAAGAAAGAAAGAAAGAAAGAAAGAAAGAAAGAAAGAAAGAAAGAAAGAAGAAAGAGAGAGAGAGAGAAAGAAAGAAAGAGAGAGAGAGAGAGAGAGAGAGAGAGAGAGAGAGAGAGAAAGAAAGAAAGAAAGAAAGAAAGAAAGAAAGAAAGAAAAAAGAAAGAGAGAGAGAGAGAGAGAGAGAGAGAAAGAAAGAAAGAAAGAAAGAAAGAAAGAAAGAAAGAAAGAAAGAAAGAAAGAAAGATTGCAATGGTGTGGTGGTGGGATACCCAACTCTCCAATATGTCAGGTTCACAATAAATTCGAGAAAGTGCCATTAAAAATAGACATTGACCATAAGTGGGGTAAGAGGTCTTGGATTTAAGTGTTGATGTCATCATGACAAATAACAGAACCAGGGGTAAGCCACAAACTCTCTGAACTTCATTGTCTTTGTTCGTAGCATAAAGGTGACACTAAGAACTCTGAAATGTGATAGCCATAGACTGACTGTGGAGATGGTGGGGAGATTAGAGAACTTGCCCAGAAAGCTTGAGGATCTGAGTGAGTTCAGAGCCCCCGGGGTTCCTAAAACTCCAGAGTGGGGTGGATGGTGACAGAGGATGCTGAGAGCAAGCTGGCTGACTGAGCTAACCAAACCCATTGAGTCCCTTCCATGGATCCTATCTCAGTACATAAGATGGTGGGGGATGGAAGATCTCTGACTGCAACCTCAGGCCTCCACACATGCATGTGCCCATGCCTTCACACGCACACACCGACACATGTACTTATGCATATTCACAAGATCATACACCACGCAGACATACTCATGAGAAACAGAAGCACGAGGGGAAAGTGGTAGCGGTAACATGCAAATGTGTGAAAATGTGTAGTTTGAAAGTTGGGAAATATTCTATGCCTGGACCTAGGCCCCAGGTAATCCACAGCTCACACACTGGAGCTGAGGCAGCTTGAGGTCCAAGGATCCTCTTGCAGAGCCAACCCCGACAAACATCTCTGAATCAATGACAACGGAGGTAGGCACAGTGCGGTGTAGCTCTTAAATATCCAAACATAGAGACCCGGCCGCCATCCCTGGTGCCCTTTTAATGTCTCTTGGGATGTCCAGCGACAAGAGCTGAGGAGTGTACTAGAGTTTCTATTTCTGTTCATGAGAGATTTCTTGCCCACCTGCACGGCCCACTTATTGCACACACACACACACACACACACACACACACACACACACACACACACCGCCTCTCCTCCATGTCCAGTCTGAGTCTCCCTAACATCAGTGTGACATCTTGTCTACTTTTTCCCTCTCGGAACCACAAGCTCAGAGCTGTTTCACAAACGGACTCAGATGAAGGTTGATGGTAGGAACAGTTGAAGCATGCAGCTGAAAACATCTGCTCGGTGAACTTATGTGTCTCTTTTCCTGGAAGCTTATCTCTTCTCAGTGCATTGAAACTTGTCACGGACTGTAGATATCTGGGCGACTGCAGTCAGGTCACAGAGACACTTTCTTCCTCCCTCTTCTTGGATGTCCTTCTCCTTTCCTCCTGCACAGTCACCAGCAGAGAAGCTTATCTCCACACGATAGGACTTTCAGTATTCCTCACACTTCCCAGTCTACATTGACTTAGGGCCTTTGCCTACATTTTTTTTTCTTTCTTTCTTTTTTTTTTTTTTTTTTTTTTTTGGCAGAGGGGGCAGTATTTTGTTTTGTTTTGTTTTTCAAGACAGGGTTTCTCTGTGTAGCTCTGGCTGTCCTGGAACTTGTTCTGTAGACCAGACTGACCTTGAACTCACAGAGATCGACCTGCCTCTGCCTCCCAAGTTCTGGGGTTAAAGGTGTGGGCCACCACCGCCGGCCCCTTTGCCTACTTTTTATGGTCAGCAGAATCATTATTTTTAGCTCTCGATAAGGAGAATTCTCTTCTGGAGTAAATTAGTCGAAACTATTATCAAATATAGATAAAAGTCACTACCCTACTGGAGGGAATCTCTTCCTTTACCTTTGGTTTTCCACAGAAAGAGACAATTCTTCAAGGACTTTTTTGTTGTTATTATTATTACCTCCAAAAATATCAATACTTGAAGTATAAGGAGCTCACAATCTAAGCCCAAGCTAGTCATCAATGATCAGAACAGATATAGATCTCCCCAAATGGTAGGAGTCAACAAGCATCTTCCAAAAGAACAGTGCCCTGTCTTGCCATGCAACCCTTTTAGGCCTGTGCAGACCCCGGAGCCACTGGCTCGAAACTTTCCATGTCCAGAACCAACATGAAAAAGACAAACAAAAAAACCAGTTGCAAAGGAAAGTTGTGAAGAGTCCCTGTTACTGCCCATGCTAGCAGAAGCCTGTGTGGGGACAAAGGAAGGTCCCTCTACAGTGTAGGAGGTGCTAATATGGTCTCCATCATGAAACATGTCTAACACTTGCTCCGTATTTGTAGAGCAAACGGGATGCTTCTCTCAGCCCAGGAACTCTGACCACCTCCTTTGACTTCTACTGCGGTCTTTCTAATCCAGATCACTATGAATTTTCGGATGGTCTTCTAGAATCATTGTTTACCTAATCTGCCTGTGCATACTGGCCTCTTCCCTGCTTGTTTTCTAAGTGACAGACTATTTGAGGTTTTTCCATTTTTAGCTATAAGAATACAAGGTAACCCCCACCACTCTGGCCCTCTGTGACAAAAGGCCATTGTCTTAAAACATCAAAAAACTTTAAAAAGAAGAGAGAGAAAGATTGGCATGGTGTACAAGTTTGTGGGTGCTCCAGAGTCCACCCTCCTCTATAGCCTCATGCCTTTCTGGTCTGCCTCAGTCACAGAAATCCTTACTTAGGACTTGGATTCATGATGACCCAGCCTGTCACACATCTGTCTTCTGAAATACCTCATTTCCCTCTTTCCCTCGGTAGATACTTCTCTTCCTTAATATAACAATGGAGAAAGTCACTTGACCAGGGGACCCATCCATTCCTACACCCCAAGAAGACTCAAATGCTTGAAACATCACAGTGACCACTGTGCATTTGCTGAATATTTGATAAAGAGTGGACTCTCCCATTAGTTTTATAAGTTTTATGAGATAGGTCCTATAAATTTATTACCAATATATGTCTTTGTTAAGTAAAAGAATGCCACAAATGATCAAACCAGCTCATTTTTCTGCAGAAATTTTTGCTGTAATTGAAAAATTACAAACTTCTCGGTTTAATCACTGTTCAAGTAGCCCTTGTGTTTTATAGCTTTATCATGAATGAGGAGTGCCCGTAATATAAAGATATGCTAGTTTTAGGTTTATTAAGTTTCTTTCATCATAATTGAATTATTAGCAGCAGCACTGCCTCTATAACTCAGTATTTTATAAATATTCTATTCAGGAATTAAATTGTCTATATCCATTATTTATAGAAAAACTTGTGTGCGTGAAAGTCAAGTCTCATTAGAAAGGAAATCATACGAAAACTCCAGAAGTACCACACTGTGGCAGAAGGGTAATTTAAACACCAAGGGTTACGTATGGATTTATTTTATTAGTGTTTCCAGGAGGTACATAAGCCATTTGGAAAATTAAGGCCTGGAGAAAGATCAAAGCAACATTTATAGCCACTTATGGATACCCTTTTCTGGTGATAAAGTCATCACACTAGACTTGGATGGGACCTGAGAGGTCATTTACCCACATTCCTTATTTTATACAAGATGAAGCTAAGCCTGGACTTCCATGAGGTTGCACGGCCACAGTGAAGCCTGGATCTATTTTTAATTCAACTTCTCTAAAACTATCATATTGCAACCCTGTCAAAACTGGGGGTCCTAAGTATTCATATCCCACCATTAGAGGGGCAAGTGGTACGTAAATAGCTTTTCTAGGCTGGAGGGCTGGAATTTTGCATCAATAGACACTCATCTTTATTTGCTATTTAATGCCTGTCTATATTTAGAAGCCCGCTCTGCTGTGTAATTTTATACATGAAGGAAAAAAGATACTTCAAGATCATTTATATGTCACTTTCTCAAAAAAGCCTTCTACCTTGAACAAAAAAATGCTGTGCGTCTACAAAAAGGTGAAGCCCCAGGGTGACCCCAGGTACATCGGCAGGTTGCTTCCCACGCTGGCTGTTTGTCACCCACATCCAGGACACCAATTCTATTTGACTGTTCCCCAAGGAAAGTCTTAGCAAAAATATGCACAAACGATGCACTCTTCCTGAAGATAGTCAGGCAACAAAGACGGTGCCCTTACACACACGCGCGCACACACACACACACACACACACACACACACCCCACAGCAAGTAACTTCAGAAGGCTGTGAGGCTTTGAGAAAGCCCTGCCCAGCCAACTGCACTGAACTGACTTGCTCTTCTCACTGAATAGCATTCAGTATCATTTTTCCTCTCCTCCTAAAGTTTCCCCTTCCTCAGGAAAGCTTTACTCACCCACATCTTTCTATTAGCATTTTTTTTTTAAACTTTTCATAACCACGTGTCTGTGTCCTTGGCTACTAGCTCTTCTCTCTAAAGCATCAAGGAATTGCCCAGGAAAGGCATGTGAATACTTTCTTGGACCACTTAAGTGTGTATTTCAGCTTTGCTTTTTGTTTTGATTTGACAGTTCGTTTTTTTTTTCTTTCTTTCTTTCTTCTCTTTTCTTTTCTTTTTTTCCCTCCAAACATGCAATTTTCCCCTAGAGTATTTTGGTGGTTAAAAATTTCCTCGTCTTATTTAGTAATGAAAGGAGACATTCTTACAACAATCTGGGCTGATTCTACTTAGGACATTTTGTTGTCATGAAATACTTTCCTGTGGTAGTTTCGCTTTTGATAATTTTTTTTTTTCAATTTAAAAAAAATCCCTCAGAATGGAAATGAAGCAGCAACAAATTTTCTAATTTTTTTTCCAGGAATTTCTAGGAATCAATGGACCTTGGGGAGGGGTGGGGGGCGACCTCAATGTGCTGTGTAATTGAAATACAAAAAACACGCAATAGCTTCTCCCTCGGAAATGTTATTTAGACAATAAACCATAAATCATAAATAAGCGTAAGTAGACTATAAAGACACAGAATTTGGCACATTTAAGCAGATGGCCTTCTTGTACCATCGCCTGGTAAACATGCTTTGCCTTATAAAACGTCAATATGCCAGGCGGTGGTGGCGCACGCCTTTAATCCTAGCACTCGGGAGGCAGAGCCAGGCGGATCTCTGTGAGTTCAAGGCCAGCCTGGTCTCCAAAGTGAGTTCCAGGAAAGACACAAAGCTACACAGAGAAACCCTGTCTCGAAAAACAAAAAAAAAACAAAAACAAAAAAAAAAAAAGTCAATATGCTGATTAGCCAGGACTTTTATACCCCTCTTTGCAAGTGGCACAAATCCAGCTGTTTGTGTCTGTCACTGGGTGAGCATGAGGTGCCCACAGGCTCTGTAGTGCCTACACCGGGAACCATCAAAACGTTCCTCTGAAGTTCCAAGAATAGACCTCTAAGCAATGCCCAGTGCAAGGCCCATCTTCAGAGCTTCTAATGAAACTAACAGAGAACAAAATAGGTAAAATCGGCAAATTTCTGAGAAATCATTGATTTTCGTTCCTAGTCTGAGGAACACTAAATTATAAAATGTTTCCATTAAAATCAAAGATTCCTCCAAGAAACTGCCCTCACAAGTTGTAAACTATGTCAAACTCACAGTACTGTTTTCAAAAAGTAGAGGGCAAAAATGGAGCTCGAAAACTGAAGGGAACTGTGGGCTACTGGATAAAACTCACAGGTCCTGTCATACGCCATGTTTTTCAAAGTGTTTTCAGATATGTTAGGCTCTAAATTTACATGAACAAATGTTAATTGTCTATGAATATCAGCATATATCTAGTCATGCTTTTCTTCTCACAGGAGAAAGTTTTATATTAGAATATTTATATAGGTGCTCAGGTTTTTAAAGATTGTTGAGTCTTCAAAATATGCTTCTGCTATATTTTTATGATGGTATGTTAGGCATAAATGACTCTTTTGTAGTTTTCTATGTACAATTGTGTTTTTAAACTTATTTTTACTTACGTATTCAAAATAAAATAAAAGAATCCCCGCACTCAGGAGGCAGAGGCAGGCAGATCTTTGTGATTTCAATGGTCTACAGAGTGAGTTCCAGGACAGCCAGGACTGTTACACAGAGAAACACTGTCTCAAAAAATCAAAACATAAACAAATAAAATCTTTAAATTTTTTAAATGTTTGAATTCCAACTAAAAGTGTTTATTTCATTTCCTCATTTATACTTCTCAAAAACAGCAAAAACAAAACTACTACCTTGCATAATTTCAAAAACATTTATCTCAATAGTCCCGTCTAGTATGACATTATTTCACAGTACGAAAAAATCCTGAATGGGCCGAATGTGTATGTCAAGCAGAATAGCTCATTTAAAATGAGTCCTAGAGGCTTCAATATTCTCTATCCTCTATAGCAACGTAGAGTCATTCCTATTTAATTAGGTAAGCCAATGTATTTGCAAACAATTAAGAATGCAATTTAATTCAGGGACTTGGTAGACATCTAGGGATTCATTTATTATGACCTCCACACTGAGTTTACTCTGCGAAACAGCATAAAGCTAATCACTTAGAACTATAAAACGCCAGACCTTTTGTTTTTCTCCAAAGAGTCCATGTATCTGGTCCCGTGCATTAAATCTATCTTCAATGTGGATGTGGACTGTATTTGTTTAAGTGCCTTTCAAAACCACAGTTTGAGTGAGTTAGCTAAATTACATCAGCATTGGCCTGGAGTAACTGACAAGCCCCTGGTGGTTGTGTGGAAACAGGTGGAAGAGACTCCAGGCAACATCAAGTATAGCTGTCACCACATCACAGTCCTCATTGTCATTAACATGTAACCCACCTGCTGACCTGGGCTGGAGATTTTTCTCTGAAGAAACAACCAGCATGTGGCTTAAATCAAACTGTTTGAAGTATGTGTTGTTATAGAGCACAGAAGTCCATAGAAAACCAACCCACTACAAATATGCAATGCACTGGACTTGCTTTGTGGTGAGATGTTTATGGAAACTTCAGGTAGAGACTCGAACTCCCAGTGAATTAACCTATGATGCCACCTGGCCCCTCGTATTGATTAGTCATTATTTTCCCCCCATGAAATGAGAATACAGTTCGAGAGGCCACGCACTCTCGGACTCTGAGGAAAACCCAAGGGTTCTCTTGCTCTCAAAGGTTTCTCTGACCATTAGTGTCAGGACACCGTGAAAAAAGAGTTGTTTCCAAATGACAGCTGAAGTGTGGACAATTGCAAATTGGCTCATGTCTCTGAACTAGATAACAGCATTAGAATGACAATCCATGGAGGTGTGCTTTGAATGTAAATGCAAGAAGACTGAGAGACACACTAAACACTACAAATGCTACAAGTATAAATGACAGTATATTATTTTGAATAAATGGATGTGTTTGGGCTTTTTTTATTTCTTTCTATTGAGTTAAAACCTACAAAAGAGGTTAAAACCACTATTTTTCAGAAATAAAAAAAAACAACTAAAAGGAACTAAGGCTTGAAGTTCAAGTGTTATTCAACAGTACATAAGAGCAAAAAGCCTTTTATCATCTCCAATACAATGTCATATACATACCCTCAGATGGTCAGATTGTGACCTGAAGTGATGGTACCACTCTTAAGATTTTATAAGTCATCCTTTCAAAGACACCTATTTGGGGCTAGGAAGATGTCTCAGTGGTTAAGAGCACTTGTCGCTTGTGGAGAGGACCCAGGGTCAGTTCCCATTACCCACATGGTAGCCCACAGCCATCCATAATTCCAGTTCTATGGGATTCAATGCCTTCTGACCTCCATGGGTGTCAGGCATGCACATGGTACATGTACAGACAGACAAACAGAAAACATTTGTACACATAAAATAAAATAATGTTTTAAGTTACCCATTTTTTTATATAGATAACTTGTATACTCCCTTAGCATATTTGAAAGAAACTTTAATTCCATGAAAAAAAGATAGGCTGGATGTGAGGTATGC
The DNA here is from genome assembly GCF_949786415.1 of Peromyscus eremicus. Classification (NCBI taxonomy): domain Eukaryota; kingdom Metazoa; phylum Chordata; class Mammalia; order Rodentia; family Cricetidae; genus Peromyscus; species Peromyscus eremicus. Next base: position 38,626,094 of record NC_081424.1, on the reverse strand, counting down.
CTCAGTGGTATAGCACTTGCCTAGTATATACAAGGTCTGTCCTTTTCTTCCAAAAATGGAAGGGAAAAAATGTTGAAAATTTCTGTCTCACCTCTGACCATGTTTGTTTGGCTGGAGCGAACACGACATAAGCTGTAGAAGGAGCCTAAAGGTACAACATCATTGTGTCTTCTAAACCCTATTATCATTGCAGGTCTGTCAGTAATTCCTCATTGGCTGCAATCATGAACACAGAGCTGACCACTCCTGGCTACAGGATTTCTATTTCAACATATACACACTGGACTGTACATGTGTGTTCCTGTGTACATCATCCAGCCTAGTCTAGTAGGTGAAGCCCTTATCCCAATAAGACCATGTCTCAAAGACAAGGTGAATACTGCTGAGAAGTGATACCCAAAGTTGGCCTCTGGCTCCATACATGCACATCTGCCCATGTGCAGAGAGAGAGAGAGAGAGAGAGAGAGAGAGAGAGAGAGAGAGAGAGATTACTTATTTAAAATAAATTCAAAAGCCTACATTGATACCACTAGACTGATAATTATGTAATTTTCAAAACTTTGTGTTATTGTTTATTCCTGTATTTTTAGAGCCCCCGACAGAAGTAGGAAACTGGCCTGTGGTAGGAAACTGCTAAACATTTCTTAAATAAATGAATGTGACATTGCCTACTCACGAAAGGTCATGTAATCTCTTCAGAGGAGAGTGCCCTGAGTCCAAATCTGGAGACTGCTTGTCTTAGGCAGTAGTCAACAAGCATGATTGTCTTATTTCCTAGTCACCAAAACAAAAAGGCAAATCTCATGGGCATGACGGGGCAGTGCCAGGAGCATGCCTGCTCCACCAAATGAAAACTGACATCCTAAACCAAGAAGAGAAATACTACAAAACTTAGCTATAAGTCCAAAAAAAATTCAATACGTTAATTTAACATTTGAGTACCCAAGTGTTCCTGTAATGTTATTATGTATGTGCTTGTCCAAACATTATAAATTTACTTCGGTATTTCCTGAGTACTGTACCAATGGAATCATATAGGATGATGTCTTCAGAGACTGACTTTCATCACTCAGAGCAGCTTTTGAGGCTCAGCTGTTTTCCTGTACATAATTCCTTCATGTCCTGCTCTTTTTTTTTTTTTTTTTTTTAAGATTTACTTATTTATTATGTATACAGAAGAGGGCGCCAGATCTCATTACAGATGGTTGTGAGCCACCATGTGGGTGCTGGGAATTGAACTCAGGACCTCTGGAAGAGCAGTCATTGCTCTTAACCTCTGAGCCATCTTTCCAGCCCTCATGTCCTGCTCTTAGGAATAGACCACAGTGTGTCCATCCAAATGCCGACACTCCGCTACAATATGTCAAGTCTTCACTGTTATCACCACTGGTTCAATGAGTTTCTCAACTGGTGAGTCACGACCCCTAAGGGGTCAAACAACCTTTTCACGGGGGTCACATATCAGATGTCCTGCATATCAGATATTTACATTGCAATTTAATGACAGTAGCAAAATTACAGTTATGAAGTAGCAACAAAAATAATTTTATGGTCAGAGGTCACTACAGTGTGAGGAACTGTATTAAAGAGTCGCAGGATTAGGAAGATTGAGAACCACTGCTGTATATGATGCAGTATGTTATTTGTGCACCTATATGAACATGTATGCAGTTCTATACAGTGCTGTAGTTCTTTAAGGTTTATATCTCAACATGAAGTGACTGTGTAATAGAGAACACACACCTTCAGCTTTACTGTTTTATTAAATTAATATTCTAAATGGATGTGCCAGCTTATACTCATACCAGTAATTGAGTTCCCTCATTCCTTCTTCTTGGAGAATTTGAAATTGCCCGAATATGCACAGCATTTCACTGTGTTTTATACTTATCTCCCAAGACACTAGCAAGTTTGAACATCTCATACACAGGATCCATTAGCACTTTTCAGAGGCTTCATATATCCCCCGACTCGCTCTACTGTTAAAATCTTAAATTAGCTGGGTATGAAATGTAGTGTGTGTGTGTGTGTGTGTGTGTGTGTGTGTGTGTGTGTGTGTGACAGCATACATATAGAAGTCAGAAGATAACCTGTGGGAGTCAACTCTTTCCTTCCATCCTGTGAGTCCTGGGGTCTACACTCAAGTTGTCAGGCTGGGCAGCAAATGCCCTTACCAACTGCACTATCTCAACAGCCAAGCTGAGTATGTTTGTCACAAGTAATGAGACCATGTCAACATTTATGGCTGACCAAAGTCTATATTTCATCAGATTGATTTAGTCTTTGCCACTCCCCTTTTCTGCTCCAGAATGTCACCTTACATTCAGTATTATTCTTTTCTAGACTGTGTCTTTCTCAGATGACCTTGTTCTTGATAAACTAAAAGGATGTGGAGGACTATGGAAGTATCTTGTAGAATGGGCCTCAATTTGGATTAGTATGATGTTTTGGAAATGATCAGTCTCAGGTTGAGGGATGGAAGAAAAAGACCACAGAGACGAAGTGATATTCCCATCACATCAGCTCAGAAGGTTACGCTCTCATCATGATTTACCACAGCTGACAATTGTAGCCTCATGGCTGACAAAATGTTTATTAGTTTCACCCACTCTAAAGCTGCTTTCTCATCTTTCTCATACTACATTCATTGGAAGACAGCGACCACATGCAGCCTGCACATAAAGAATAGAAATTATGCTCCACCTCTCCAGCAGAAGCCTGTCTACAAAAGTCATGTAGAATTCTTCAGTTTAGAAGATGTTCCCATTCTCTCCCTTTCTTTAATCTACTGAATATTTATTTATATAAGTAATATTCATTACTATTTTATTTCACGCCGTGGGAGTCAGACAAGACTGGCCTGTACCACTTCACAATGGGGACACATTCTGAGATGTACATAATCAAGCAACGGCTTCACTGCACAAACTTCATAGGGTACCTAGACAAGTCTAGATGGCATAAATAATCACTCAATTGGTTTTTTTTGGTGCAAGAGACAAAGTGAACGTGAAATGCATGAGGCCATTGCCAATGCAGCATTGCAGATTGTTTCACAATAAACATTTTTTTAAAACAGAAGGAATATACTCTAAACAAACAAACCAAAAAAATCATACTAAAGGAAATACTTAAATCCAAAACAGTCACTTACTATTATTATCAACTATCACACAGTGTGTATAATTATGTATAATATTGTTTTATACAGCTGACAGGGCAGTGGTTGTCTTTACGTGAGCATTGTTGCAAATACATAATGTGCTATGACATTACAATTGCTCAGATACAGCTAGGTGATAGGAATCTTTCGGCTCCATTATAATCTTACGGGACCACCCTCTCATACGCAATCTGTTACAGAACAAAATATCATTATATAGCATGACTACTCTAAATTATTTCGCTTTGCTCAAATTACTGTATATTTGCCCACTGGGAGTTCTGGCAGTTGTTTGTGGTTTGGTGTCTGCTCTTCATTTCTGCAAGCACTCTGCTATTGTGACTTCATATATGTCCATGTCCCCTCCTCTCTTCTCTTTCAAACATGTTTATGCTGCATCTTTTGATACTATTGCTCAATCCTCAGGGATTCTGCCTTTTCTCTTTTATTTCAATTTTCTATTATTTCTTTGCATTTCAGTTCGGGAAGTTTCTATCAGTCTTTCTTCAAGTATGCTTAGTTTTTCCCTTGGCTGTACTTTATATCATCCTTTAATTTTTTTTTTTTAGTTTTGATGTTTTTTCCTCTATTACTCCTCTGTGATTGCCAGTGTTGGGTGAGGGAAGAGAAGGAAAGTTCCATAATGTTCTAATGACATCATAATTGAATGATGTCCTGGCCTCCACACACATTTCTGTCCATTTCCAAGCATCCTTTGCCTTCTCTACTGAAGCACGGTCCTTTATTGACCTGTGATAAAACACCCTGGCAAAAGCAACTTAAGGGATTGTCCTGGTTCCCAGATCAAGGGTACAGTCCATCACGAAGGGGAAGTCCAGGTGGCAGACGCTTGAAGCAGGGGGTTACATTGCATCAGCATTGACAGATGAATAATGAATACTGATGCTCAACCCCTTTCTCCACTCATACAGTCCAGGATCCCAGCCAGGGAATGGTGACACCCACAGTGGGCAGGCCTTCCCACCTCAATTATTGTAATCGAAATAAACCTCCATAGGCACGCCCAGAGGTTCATCTCCCAGCTGATTCTAAGATGGCTGTCTAGTTGACAGGCAACACTCACCGTCACCCTCCCCCCCTCCCCCCCGAGACAGGGTTTCTCTGTGTAGCTTTGGAGCCTGATCTGGAACTTGCTCTGTAGACCAGGCTGGCCTTGAACTCGCAGAGATCCGCCTGCCTCTGCCTCCTGAGTGCTGGGATTAAAGGTGTGTGTCCCCATGCCCGGCTCACTGCGTGTTTTCTTTCTTTTGTTTTGACTTCAATTAATAGAGCAGGGTCAGGAGGGGTGTGGATGGGAGGGAATACTCTTTCAAGTGGAATAAGAATTCAGAATTTTGCTCTGGGAAATTCATTGCACCAAAAGAACAGCTTTTGGTGCCAAGAAGGCTGGGGTATGCTAATTAAAAGAAAGCTGCTGCCCATTTCCTTCCACTACCATCAGAAAAGCTTGCCTGGATCGCCTCTCTGACAACTCAGTAGGGTTTCATCTCAGCCCAGCTGGGTGGCTACAACCAACTCTCCTAAAGCAGGTGGCTTTTCACGCATCAGTTCTGGAGGGTGGGAGGCACCAAATCAAAACACTCACACCTACTGAGGACCTGCTCCCCGGTTTACAGGTTCTACCTTCTTGCTGTATCTTTCATGGCAGAAGACACACCATGCTTAGGCCACTGAGTGAACTATCCTTGGCTGAGGATGTAGCTCGGCAGCAGAGAACTTGCCTAGCTATGCACAAGGAAGGCCCTGGGCTCAAGCTCCCCCCTCCATAAATAGATAGATAGATAGATAGATAGATAGATAGATAGATAGATAGATAGATAGATAGATAAACAAACAGCATTAACCTGTTCACAATGTCATGATATTATCAGTAACCAAAGGCTCATATCATGACCTTGAAGATGAGGACTACAACATAAGAATTTGGTGAGGGGTGGAGGGGTGGGGGGTGTCATAACTGTTCAAATCACTCCTAGAGTAAGCACCTACAAAAAGCATGTCACCAACACAAAGACCACATGCAGCCTCCTTCAACTTGGTGAGTTACTATATAAGTATTCCTACTTCTAGCCAATTCATACCTCCAGGATAGAGTTGGGGGTTTAGCTCAGTGGTGGAGTACTTGTCCAGCAAGCATAAAGGCCCTGGGTTCAGTCCTCAGCTCCCCATAGTGGGGGTTGAAGGGAGACAGGATCTACAGCTCCATAACTTTCGCTCCAGGTCAGCAGATCTCAGTTGTTCTTTCTCTTTGGATACACAGTTTCTCTAGACTCCAGGAAGCATTTACACTAAAAACTCAATTCTCTGTCAGTCTAAGGCAAAAAACGCCAAATGATTCTCAGTGTGCCTAGCTTTTTCCTTCTATAAAAACAGGAAGAAACGCCATCAAACATTTCATATCTCACTACGAAAACCACCAACCTTCTATCACCTCTTCAGGTTTATCTTTTTTATTGTGATAATAAAAACAAAAGCATGTAACATAAAATTCATCATCTTAATCGTTTTTTTTTCAGAGTACACTGGAATAGGATTAATTGTCCGCACATTGTTATATAACAAGTCCATAATGCGTTCTCATCTTGAAAACTAAAACCCCTCCTCCACTTTCGACAGCCTCTGGCAACCACTGTTCTGCAGTTTGGCTTCTTTCCATAATCTGCGTAACCCAAATCTTGCAGCATTTGGCCTTTTGTTATTGGATTATTTCATTCAGCATAACATCCCAGAGATTCATTCATATTCTAGCACGTAGCAGAATTTCCCTTTTGATTTTTAAGACTGAATAATATCCCTTATGTGTACGCAACACATGTGCTGTATTCATTCACCAATGGACACCGGAGCGGCTTCCACATTTTGGCTTCTGTGAGCAAGGCTATCGTGAACGCGGATGTGCAGATGCCACCTTAATTACAGGACTTCAGAAGTATGATGGCTTGGGAATATTTTCTGCTTTTTGTAGAACATCTACAGTGTTTTCCACTGCAGCTCTACCATTTGGCAGCCCCTCCCCCACCCCATGCACAACGGTTCTCATCGTTTAAGCATCTTTCTAATTCCTTTTATTTTTCCATGTTTTTGTCGTCACCATCCAACACGTATGAGGTGATATGTTACTGTGGGTTTGATTTGCATTTCCCTAGTGGTTAGTAATGTTGACCGTCTTCCCATTGGCTTGCTGGCAATCTGTGTCTTCCTTGAAAAATGTACGTTTGCTCATTTGCAAATTGGTTTGCTTAGGGCTTTGATCTTGTTGAATTGTGGGTGGTTTTATAATTTCTGGGTGTTGACCCTTTATTAGATATGCGGTTTGCAAATAGTTTCTTCTACCCCATTGATTGAATTTCATTTGATTGATTTCCTCCTCTGCTGGCAGTTTTTCAGTTAGGTGCCGTCTTATGTCTTCTTGGTTGTGTTTCTTCAACTTGTGGTGTCATAACTGAGAAATCATTGCCAGAAACAGCAATATGCTGTTTTCTTCTAGGGGAATCTTCATAGATTCCCATCTTACGTTATGAACTCATTGAGAGGGGATCATTGTACATTGCAGACTGAGGGTCTCAATGTTATTTGCATGTTCAGTTTTCCCACCAGAGCTTGTAGAGGAGAATATCCTTTTCCTGTTGGGGAGCTTGGCCCTTTTGCCATGCACATGGAAGTAATTAAAGAACTCTGCTTTCCTGGTCTGTCAGCCCGTGTTTATGTTGGTAGCATATTGATTTGATTGCTGTAGGCTTTGTGATGTTTTAAAAGGATAAGGCCTCCACGTCTTTCTTTATAATTCTTTCTTTCTACTTTCTATATTTTTTTTTCCATTGCCAAAACTGTTTGGGGATATGATTAATAATGATTTTCAATTTCACAGAATCTAGAATCTCAAAAGGGACAACCCTCTGGTCGGACCAGTACAGGATTATCTAGACCAGGTTAATTAAAGTGGGAAGGTCTACCTTAAAAGTGGTACCATTCCACGGGTTGGCATCCCAGACTGAATGAAATGGTTCGTAAGTGTGGATACCACATGACCAGATACTTTCTGCTTCTGCCACTGGCCTCTGCACCATGAGGGACTGCACCACCTGGAATTATCAGCCAACGTCAAGCTTCCCTTCCTTTAATTATTTTTGTCAAGCATTTGATCACAGCAAGACAAGCAGCTAATACTAGCTCCTTTGACATTGAATATGCCACAGATATTTCTTTTTTCTATTAAAAAAATGCTACTGTAATTTTGATAGGGATTGCATTGAACGGGCAGATTCTTGTGGATAGTAACAACATTCAACAAAACTGTCTTCCAATCTATAAACACAGGCTAGTTTCTCATTTATTTGTGTCTGTCTAGGTTTCTTTTGACAATGTTTTACAGGGTTGGTTTTTTTTTCCCCTTTTATTGAAATTATCTTTTTCCCCCTCATATAATACATCCTGATTACAGTTTCCCCTCCCTCTACTCTTCCCCCTTCCTCCCCACCTCCTCTCCCAAGGGGTTTCCTGGAAAAACATGTTTCTAGGTATTGGGAGCTGACACTTAGGAATGGGAATGGGTTGTGGGGAGGAGTCGAGGGGGTTCACAGAAGGCAAGAAAGCAGGGTCTTCCACCAGGACCTGCTTATCCCCTGAGAAGAGGGGCAGAGAGTGGAAGGAGGCCAGAACTGGAGGATCTGAAGCTAGCCTACCTGCTTCGCTGGCCTACATGTTTCTTTGGTTCCCAGGAGATGCCTACTAGAGTTGGAGCTTGGGATAAAGTGGTGAGTTGGGGGAAAGAATTTGGAGAAGAAGAGCTCTGTGATCCATTGGGGAGAGCTGGGGATGAGACTTGGGGACTGGATTCAGAAGAGAACAGGGAGAGATGAAGATCTGCTGTGAGGCTGCCTGCTTCTCTGGCTGGAGTGCAATGTTTTGCAGCTTTAGGTAAACAGGTTTGTGGTCTCCTTGGTGTAGTTTATGCCTGCCTTTTGTGCACCCAATGCTACCAGAAATGGGGCTATTTTCCTACTGTTTTTTCTGATTGTTCACTGGTATTATGTAGAAACACAGTTGATTTTTTTTTTTGCATGATGACTTCATATCATGCAATTCTTCTGAATTCATTTATTAGTTCTAACAGTTTTTTCATGAAATAGAGTCCTGCATAAAGTATCTGCAAATAGATATGGTTTTACTTTTCCTTTGTAATTTGTATGACTTTAATTACTTGTTCTTGCCTGCTTAGTCTGTGATTTCTAGTAACAAGTTCACTGAAAACATTGGTAGTGAGCTCTACACTTTCTCCTAATTCTAGAGAAAAAGATTTCAAATTCTCAGTTATTCAGTGTGGATATGATGGTGGCTTGTTTTTTTTTTTCCATATTTAACTTTAGTATTAATGTTAAAGTTAATTTCCTTATACTCTTGGTGTATTTATTAAGAAAGCAGGCTAAATTTTGTCATGTATACTTTCTGCAATTGAGCTAAAATGTGGTTTTTGTCCTTCATTCTGTTGAATTGTGGAGTATATGACTGATTTACATTCTTTAACTATGCAGATTATTTCAGGATAAATCTAACTTGGTCACAGAGTATAAGTCTTTTAACGTGTTGGTGAATTTGGCTTGCTTGATTTTATCAAAAAAAATTGACATCAATCAGTCTATAGTGTCCTTTCCTGGTCAAATTTTGACATCAAGAGAACATCAACCTCAGAAAACAGGTTTGGAAGTGTCCCTCAACAACTACCATTTTGTGGAAAAATTGGGGAAGAATTGGTATTAATACTTTAAAAATATTTAGCTGGATTCCCCAGTGAAACATTTCGAAGCTTATCTTTGTTGGGGTGTATTAATTACAGAGCTCAGGCCTTGCTAATTGGAAATCTATTCATATTTCATTTTTTGTCATGAGGTCTTAGTACATTATGCATCCCTAAAACCACATCCATTTATTTTACATTTTACAAGCTGTTGCCATGCCCCCATCAGCTCTTAATACACACATCTCACCCGCTTCTACCCATAGCCGAGGTTATCTGTAGCCTGATCGCCTCATCAGCATTTACCTTATACCTTTTGCAGATTTAGTACCTCTAGAAGTTGTAATTTGTGATAAGCAAGGACATGTTTTCCTGTGCACTCCTGTTAAATGTCCCGAATGTAAAGCATCACCTTGGATAAAAGCGAGTTGAGACAGTAATCATGGTGTGTCATTCCAAGTGATAGCTCCTAGACAGTGAGAACACTATTCTCCAAGGCATCATCACCAAACTTCTACCCCAGAACATGGACAGGATTAAAAAAAGGCAAAAAACCAGTTGGTTTTTGATGGTTCAAAATGGTGCATTACAAAGGGTTGGAGATTTAGCTCAGTGGTAGGTAGAGTGCTTGCCTAGCAAGCACAAGGCCCTGGGTTCAGTCCTCAGCTCTTGCAAAAATAAAAATAAAAATAAAAATAAAGAACAGAAAAAAAGTGCATTACGGCACAATGCTAACAGATGATACGAATCAAATTAACCAAACAAATTTTACTTCTCTTGAGTTATAGACTCACATAAATTTACACACATTAAAATCTCGGGCTTGGATTGCAATGCACTTTCATTACGGTCCTTTTTATCAGAGTGAGGGGACTAAATTAGGCAACAATACCGCAAATGAAGCCACTGTGGGCCACGGACAATGCAGATAATCCACAAGTGATTTTCAAAGACTAAGTAAGGCTTCTATGCATAAATATGCACACGCATATTCAGAAAGTGGGAATGAGAGGAGAGGGCACATCTTAAAATGCACACACTTTATAAATTCAAAACATATCTTCAGGCCTAGCAATGTTAACTTGAGAAAGTAAAAAAAAAAAAAAATCATCTCTTCATAAAGCATATAGACAACCAAACACATTTTCATCAATAACCATATCGAAGGCTGAGAAAGTGACCAGAAGGCCGACAACACATTGAAACGTGTTCATTCTTGAAAATGACTGGAGTTTGGGCTTAAAAGAGCAGAGTCGCCCATGGTCCCAATAACGACCCCTCTTCTGTTCATGTGGTGACCGGCAAAGAGAGGGCAGAAAATCAACAGTTTTGCTACCAGAGAGAAGAGACATGCTTCGAGACAGAGCCAAGGAACATTGCTCTGGAAACGCCACCGAGAACGATCCATGTCTTCACTGGTTTTTTGTTATGGACAAGCAGTGCATGGACAGAAATTCCACAAGAGGACCCAAAGATGCAAGGCCAGTCGCAGGCCACAAGTGCTCTGCCTCCGGCTGCTTGCGGGGAGATGGTGTCCAAGTTTAGAGCTAACCTGAGAGAGCCTAGCTGGAAGGTCAGCTAGCACAGAAGGTGTTCGCATATAGTTTAACCTCGGCCCAAATCACTGCTTGATCCTAAGTTATACAAATTTGGAGGCAACCACTGGTAAACTAGGATAAATCAGCAAAATTAGGGAGAAAAAAACTAAGCAGAAATAGTCCATATGAAGAGAGATTTCTTTATTTTAAGCCAAAATAAGGCACAAAATGGGGTTGAGTGGGAAAAAAAAAAACCTAATTGTTATAGTACATCATTTATTTCAGTGCATGAAATGTCAAATTTTTAATACAACAATTACGAGAAAAAGTTTAAGCGTGACTCTTAAATGCAGGAAAAACAGAAGTCAATGGAAACTATTCTGAGTAAGTCGTAAGTGGTGGGTTTAACTCATGTTCAATTAAGTAAAGCATCACAACAGCAAACACCAATACAGTCTCAACAGAGAAATTGGAAATATTTGAAAACCGTCGGTTGGAAATTTTCTGACCGATAATACCATAATTAAAACAAAAAATTCCTAGGAAGGGTTCAACAACAAATTAGAGATGGCAGAAGAATTGGTGAGCTTGAAGGTAAATTAATCTAACATAAAGGGGCAAGTAGACAAAATAATAGATTCCAACTGTAGGAAACACCAAGCATTACAACACTCCTGTACTGGGACTCTGAAAAGCTCAGGAACCAAAGAAAAGTGCAGCCATCCCTTCCAATAGTCCAGAGGGTTTATTATGAAAATTGATAAGCCAATCCTTAATGATCTGCAACTCCAACAGACCTGAAATAGCCAAACCCAGTTATATACAAAGATAACAAAGTGGAAGGAATTCCACTGGTTTAAAACATTCACTAAAACTATGACAATCAATACAGGAAGGATGGTGTTGGACAAGGATGTGTGTGTGTGTGTGTGTGTGTGTGCGTGTGCGTGTGCGTGTGCGTGTGTGTGTGCGTGTGTGTGTGTGCATGTGTGTGTGTGTGTGTGTGTGTGTGATATCTCAATAACCTGAGCCAATGTCTGGCCCAGAAACAAGCCCTTGCTTTGCTAGCTCATTGATTTCCACAGAGAGTTAGATAAATCAATGGACAAAGAGTCGTTGATTCAAGAAATGATGCTGAAAGAATTGTATGCACTCAAGATAAAAACAATAAACTCAGATCTTTAAGCCGTCCCATACGCAAAAATAAACTCCAAATGTAAGGACTAAATCTGCAAATCTCTCCATATAAAACATAGGAGATGATATTGTGATCTTTTGTTAAGCAGAGATATCTTAGGTAGAATACTAAAAGCATAGACTACAAAAGAAAAATTTCAGTAATAAAAAGGGAAATGAAAAAACAACCCAGACACTCAGAGAAAATACTTACAATCATATATTATAGAAGATTTGTATCTTGTGGCTGGAGAGATGGCTCAGCAGTTAAGAGCACTTTCTGTTCTTCCAGAGGCACAGAGTTCAATTCCCATCACCCATGACAGGCAACTCACAACTACCTGTAATTCCAATTCAAGGAGATCTGATACCCTCCTCTGTCCCCCACAGACGTTCACAAATGTGTACTAGTACACACACACACACACACACACACACCACACACACACACACACACTTAAATAATAAGTCTTTAAAAGAAAAAGACTTGTTTCTTTATACTTACGTTTATTAAGTGTGTAAAGAATTCTTCCCACTCACCAATACAAAAAGAAAACATACCAAAATTGAAAAGAATTAAACAAGCGTGTTAACAAAGAAGACATTCAAATGGCTAATTAACTCGTGAAAAGATACTCAATCATTAGTCATTAGAGAAATACAAATTAAAACCACAATTCAATAAACTGCGCATCTACTGGCATGGCTGTAGTCCAACAGACTAATAATAAAAGCATTGATGAAGAGGTAGAAAAACAGGAAACTTCAGGTATTGCTTGTGGGAACATATAATGGCACAGCTACTTCAGAAAATAGTTTGATAATTTCTTAATTAAACCGCATATAATCTAGTAATTCCGTTCCTAGATGCCTATGAGAATTGAATTTATATGCTCGTGCAAATACTTAGATGTCAATGTTCACAGCAGCCTAGCTCTATTGACAAGAAATAGACAATAGTCTATTTCACCAGACTATTGGTGAAATTACTAAGGCTACTCCACAAAGTTAAAAGGGAGGTTTATTTTGTGGGGTAACTTACAAGTGAAGGGATAGGTAAAAGGGTCTGAGAAAGGTGTAGCGCAGTCTGGCAGTGTTCTCTGGAGAACTCTGCTCGGTCTAGCTCCAGCGTCCAGGGTCCAGGAACCAAGCGAGCTGGCGCATCTGGATCTCGGGTCTTCAGCATCCTCTCTCGGCCCTGCCTTGTAGGCGTGAAAGTTACCGAAGCCTCAGTGGGGGTTGGAACTTCCAGATCAAAGCTGGAATGGCTACCCACTACACCAGACTAAAAAAAAAAAAAAAAAAATCTAAGTGTCTACCATCTGATGGATGATGAGTGAAATGTGGTCTATCAATACATTAAAACACAATGTGTCCACAGAAATGAATGTGCTGCTTGTACATCTGCAACATGAATGAATCTTAAAGCACTGTAATAACTGTTCTAGTTGCTTCTTTCTTGCTGTAATAGAACACTCTATCCAAGAGCAGCTCGGGGAGGGAAGTGTTTATTTGGCTCAAAGGTTCTACTCCACCAATGAAGGAAGCCAATGCAGAGATTCAGGGCAGGAATCTGGAGGCAAGAACTGAAAGAGAAACCATGGAGCAATGATGCTTACTGGCCTGATTTGACCTCAGCTCAGCCACCTTTCTTATATAATCCAGGACCCCCTGCCCAGGGTTGGTACTACCCACAGTGAGCTAGCCCCTCCTCCGTCATTTAGCAATCAATGAAATGCCTTCACAAACATTCCCACAGGCCAATCTGATGGAGGCAATTCCTCAACTGAGGTCCCTTCTTTCCAGGTATGTCAAGTTGACAACCAAGATTAACCATTACAATAACTTAAAAGAAACCATACATATAACACAATGTACACTAAACCAGAAAGATTGACCAATGGGTAAAGACACATTGCTGAGCCCAACAAATTCAATATTATCCCTGGGACTCACACAGTAGAAGGAAAGAACCAATACCCACAAGTTGTCTCTGACCACCACACATGTGCCATAACATCTGAGCACCCACACACGTGTGTACACATGGAATGTACACGTACATACACACAATCATATATAATCTTCAAAAACAGTAATATCTGTTGTAAGGTGTTTTTTGTCTGTTTTGTTTTTTTGTAAATTTGTATAAAATTTGTTAGGAAAGCAAAATGAAAGAGACAGTAGGTTCCCAGCACTAAATTTAGGAGTGAAAATGTATTACATGACAACCGTGAAAATTTCTTGTTGTGGTACAAGTATTTTAAAACTGGATTATTGTTATAATTACACAATTAAAAGTTTTCTAAAAATCAGTGAATTAAATTTATAACTAATTAAATACCATTTACAGTAGCTAATTCACATATCCAATTATACCCTTGTAAATGCATGTTTACACATATTGGCAATTTACTATTAACCTTTCTGTTTTTACCTTATTTCAAGGTAATCAAAGAAATCCTGTATTCTACACGTGCAATTTTGTGAGATCTGTGTCTCAGGCCCCCTGAAAGAAGAGCAGTAGCTACTTCTTTTGCCAATGGGATGATCTCTTTCTCTTGAAAAAGCGGAAGGGGATTAACTTTGCCACCTGCAATGGCAAGTATTAGTATTTTCCAGGATTTGTAGTGTTTATAGGTCTCCTATATAGTTTCCTTATTGTTGTGTTTCCCCCTCCATGGTCCTAACCTCATGTTCCTGTCCAGAAACCCATAACCCTGTAGCCTCAGTTCCTGAATACATTCCCAAGCTCTTGTTTTTTTTTAATACAATTGAACTCAAGTATCAAAAATAGGGGTGTTTCGGTTTGGTTTGATTTGGTTTGGTTTGGTTTAGATTTGGTTTGGGGCAGGGGTCATTGTCAGCTGCTCCAGAAGCCAAGTTTTAGCCTAGATAAATGAGTACATGCTTCAAGGGGATTTCCAAACACCACCAAATGCGACATGAATGAGAATTAAGAAAAATTAAGATGGGGTTGGGGAGAGAAATAGTTCAGTCTGTTAAGTGCTTATCAGGCAACAGCACAGACCTGAGGTCAATCTCCAGTACCCTATATAAAAAGCTGGAAATAGATCTGGCAATGTGTGATTGGGGAGGCAGAGATAAGCTAATCTCTGGGACTACCCAGCCAGTCTCTTTAACCTAACAGGTTCCTGGTTCCAATGTGAGACCCTGTCTCAAAATACAAGGTGGATAATACCTGAGGAGGAATAACACATGACATTAACCTCTGATCTCCATATACATGTATACACACACACACACACACACACACACGCACGCACGCACGCACGCACACACATGCACATTTAGACTAGAGTAATAGTTTACCAATGTACATACATATTCACAATATGTTCTTACTTGCAAATATTTTTATGTAAATAAATTAATTTTTCTTGTGAGTCCTAGGAAGCGAGTATAATTAGCCCCGTTTTGCAGATGGTAGAAATCCTGTTTAACATATCCAGAAGTACCTGGAAGAAAGTGGTAGATTCACGTCTCGAGTCCAAACTCACCCTGCTACAACAGTCATCGAATTGACTCCATATAACTTTTGGACAAAATTAAGCAAATAATAATTATTTCTACTCTTCCTGGATGGAGTGACAATATCCCTCTCTACAGTTCAACTCTAAACTGTGACAGCCAAGGCTGTCTGCGCTGGTCTACACACACAATACGTAGCAGCACGAAACCATCAACAGAAACCCACTGGCACCTGGTCGCCCCAAGAAGGTGGTTTTCAACAAATAATACCATCTTGATGCACCTGTGAACATTTTTTTTTTCCTAACCTGAAATTAAGTGTTGCTATAAGTTCAAGGTCTTTGGTCATGTGTCATTAATTGCCAGTGAATTTTAAGGATGAGATTTAGCATGCACACATCAACTTTTCCAAATAGGAAGACTAGTTAACAGCCAGGTAGTGACACATGCGTTTAATTTCCGCACTTGGGAGGCAGAGGCAGGCAGATCTCTGTGAGTTCGAGGCCAGCCTTGTCTACATAGCGAGTTCTAGGACAGCCAGGGCTACACAGAGATACCCTGACTGTAAAAAAAAAAAAAAAAAAAAAAAAAAAAGGAGGAGGAGGTGAAGACGACTAGTTAACAGATCTAGAAACCATAGCCCGGTGTGAGTTGTTTCCTCTAGCAGTCTAGTCTTCTTTTGAGACACCACGTGTCAATATTTGAGATTTCACTAGTATGCACAGTTTTATGGCTCATCTGCAATTCTCCGGCCAGTTTGTGCTTCACGAAGACATGTCAAATCCATTAGTTGATGTCATTCTTCCAATAGCCACAGTAGAACACAATCACAGAGGTAGACTTTGCTCTCCAATCCAGAGACTTGGAGTCAGCAACTTAGAAATTTTACTGAAACACTTCCATTCTTACATTTGCTAACCCTAATAAAGTTCTCACTTGACAGCTATAATTAAGGAATGATGTATTGCTTGAGCTTGCAAATGATTGTTCTATAAAATAAAAACCAAATGAGGACATTGAATAATGAAGCTGAAAACCAGCTTTCTTTGCTATGGATATTATTTTAATTACTTGTTCTATTTATTTACTTACTATTATTAATAGCTCTATTCATTGAGAGATTGATATATGCCAAACATTTTACCATAAATTTACACACATCATCTCACGTGGGTTAGTCCTTCCTAAGAACAGTTATAAAGTACACTTATCCTCGCTTAATATAGGAGGTACCAAGGATTTAGCACAGAGCTTATCCAGAAATCACACAACAAATAAATAGTAAAATCAGGAATAAGTTTCAAATATTTCTGATTCCAAACAGCTTATTGCTGACCAATAAATTATGCCAAATGCCAGATTTTAAAACATCATAACCAATAACCCATGTCCTTGCATATATATATATATATATATATATATATATATATATATATATTATTCACATAAGGCTATCCACATGTTTGTGTACACATATGCACACACCTAAATAGCATGCAAATATCAATTGTTATCTACAAGAAATGCCCCTTTTCTTGGTGCTTTATCCCCCCATCGGCCATAGCTGTTTTGGAATTATGATAACTCTGCTCTGGAAGAGCCATACTATAAGAGACCGCTAAGACTCTAAAGGAGTTATTCCAATTCCACAGAGAGACTGTGATGCGCATGTTATGAATGTTTAAGACCGAATGCACAGTCTGCCATGTCAACTCTCATCTACTTCAATGACAGATTATTTTTCTCCCAGAACTAGTGTTTTGAATATATCAGCTAGGGAAAACAGGGGGACATTTTTCTAGAGTCAAACACACACATACATACAAACTGTGATGGACTCGCAAAATGTAATTCCAGTAGCATTAAAACTCTGATTTAAACCCACAAAAACAAAAGAAGACACCCTTCATCAAATAATTCAGTGAGCCACAAAGCCCTTAACTCATCCCATATCATATTAACTATATATAACACTCAGAAATGCACAACTATTGAGCAGCACCATGAGCAAGAGACTATGATAAATATTATACATGAATTATCTCATTAACTTTCATTTCGGTTCAATATGAAAGCAATGATTATTATTTCCTTTTCAATATGAGGAAAATGCATCCAAAAAAGAATCAAGTTAACTTTACAAATGCACTCAAATAAAAAGGAGCAAAACTTGGGATCCAAATCAGACCTCAGAAACGGAGCTAAAAGGCTTTATGAGTATGTACATACATGATATATTTGCATTAGAACTGAGAGGCCAAAGCTTAACAAGAAGGAGATTCAAATTCATGGGGAGCAAACATCAGAATGCCTAGACGTCTATTTGTTTGACAAAATATTAAAAAGACAATTTTCGTAAGCATATTCGGGCTTCTAAAAAGAATCTTCTTTTATCGATATGATGAATCTCGCCTGAAATTCCAGCAGCGGGAAGCTGAGGCAGAAGTACGACAGTTTAAGGTCAGTCTGGCCTACAAAGCATTTGGCCAGTCTAGACAACGGAGTGAGACCTTGTGTAAAAATACAAAGAATTTTGGACTAGGGAAGCAGCTTAGTGGGAAAAGCCATTGCAGTGCAAGCGTGAGAGCCCAAGTTCGAATCTCCAGAACCCCCGTAAAGACAGCACAGTAGCCTATATCTGTAATCTCACTGCTCCCCAGCAAGATGCAAGGCAGAGAGAGGAGAAGCCTACAATCTTGCAGGCCAAACACCCTGGCCCAGGCCACAGCAGACAACGAAGACAGCCCCTTCTCAAACAAGGTAAAATGTCAACGAGGACCAACCCCTAAGGATGTATGTCCTCAGATCTCCACACATGTGCTGTGCCACGTATATGTCTACACGTACATACACAAGTTCACACACATACACACACATATTATATGCTCAGAGATTTAAAAAAAAAAAAAAGACTTTACTAAACTGTCAACTCACTAGGCTGTGACTTTAAATAACATTCCTAAAGCTTTTGCTTAAGGCTCTTAACTAAAAATGAAAGCCGTGGAAGGGATATTTGGAAATAGGAAAGGCGGTGTATTTTGTCGTACGTCTTTAACTTTTAAAAATGGAAAGCCCTGTTTGATCCATGTGTGTTCTAAATTTGTGCTGGCAAATAGTTTTCATCACTCAACCCAACTCAACCAACCCTCTCTGCCTTAAAAGCAATCCCGAGTTCTTCACCAGAAAGCTGTGATTGATTAGCATTGTCTGTCCTGACAGGGGCGGGGCAGCACGCACAGCTTCTATTTGACAACCCTGCCCTAGACAAACAAATACACACCTCCTGAAATAGACTCCAAAGAAGCCTGTGGACAATCTGCCAAAGAAGAAAGGAAAGTGGGGGGGGGGGGGGGTATAAAGAAACAAGGGGGAAGGCAAAGAGGGAGGGGGGGACTGAGACTGTCATCCTGATAGCTAACTTTAAAATAGAGTAGATACCAGACACTGACTTGAGAGCCCCAGGCTGAGGAGGCACACGGAACTGATGAACACTTGCTAAGCTTTGCACATATCTTGCTTTGCATCTATACCTCTCCATCACTTCGCCTTCCTGTCCCACAGCCGCTGGTCCTTGCCATCCTAACTCTGCTGACGCTCTTTCCCTGTTAATATTGCCCTTCTTCTTCTCCTCTACCAAACTGCAGTCGCCCCATCGAGTTCTGCTTCCTTGGTGGACCCTGGTCCAGGCATCCCAAAAAACTTTAAAAGACTTTTCCAAGGGACACTAACTTTCCCCCGTGGTCTCGGGAAGAGCCTGAAGGCTCTCCGGGTGAGCTGGCTAATGACAGAACTCCAGCTTTCCACTCAACTCCTCCATACTTGAGTGACCCTGCCATTCCCTTCCAATCAGCCTACAAGCATCCGTCCCTAGCAACTGGAGTACTAGATGTACTCCCTTTTTATCTCTCGTTCACTTTATTCCATTTAAATGGCTACCTTCCCTATGTCTGCCCCATGCTGCAGGCAGAATCACCGGACGAATACCATGCTGCAGGCAGAATCACCGGATGAGCTGGGGAAAGAAACAGCCGTCAGGCGATCACGGGCTGGTGCCAACGCTGGCAAACACTAGCCAGGTAAGTCACTGCTCTGAAAGTCCACTTCCCTCTCCATCAAAAGTAGTGAACAGCCACCTCGCCTAGTGCCCAAGGTCGTTAAAGTAACAAGAGGATATTGCCCTTGTAGACAGTATGCCATTCATTGGGCACGGTGCTTACTGCGGAAGCTGTTCCCTGTAGCCCTCCTCAGTCTCCGTTCCATAAAAGGGGTGGATCTCATATCCTGGACTTTTGTCCTTTAGTGCTCAATAGCTAACATTACCACAAGCAACCAATCCGGGCTTTCTGTCTCCACTCAGTCCCAGAGTTTCACCCAGCAGAATTCTGCACAGTATGAATATGGACATGGTATCATGTTTGTAAGGGATTTGTTTCGCTCCTCAGCCCTGGTCAATGTTTACATTCACAAGGAAGAAGCATTGTTTCAATGCTCGGTGCCATATGGCATATGATGAAGCTGCATGACGCCTCTTCCTGATTGGATTCTGAAGAAAATGCCCCCCACCTGCCAACATCTGAATGCTATAAATAGTGAGAAAAATAGAGAAGTCTTAAAAGCCCATTGGATTCAGAGACTTTCTTGGATGGCCAGCGCGGAAAAATATTTTGCTAAAAAATAGGGAGTGTTGCTGTGACTGGCATCCAAGCGGACAGTTTAGTTAGTGTTTACCCAGCCTGTGGCCAGGGAACACTCGGCTGTTTATTCCAGTGGAGGGAATGCTGAGAGACACTGTTTGCCTAGTTAGAAACGCGCTTTGAGACTGCAAGGCTACCTGTGACCAATTTTCAACTAAATTTATCTTTGGACTTTGTGTGAGTAATCCAACCTTAACCAAATTCTTTTGGCTTTCTCTATAGCCATGTCACAGAATCGTTACCAAATATCTCCTGGCTTTGGCCCACGAGGATGGCTTCTGATTGATTATTCAGCCAAATCTGAATTTGAGACCTTGATGTGAGTTCTGGGCAAATAGACTGTGTTTTGTTTAATGCAGGAAGCAACTATTGCTTATTAAATAAAACGGAATGATATTTAGCCAGGCATTTTCAAACATCTTTGCCCTTTGCTCCGTGGTACAATGAATAACACATACTATTGAGCACCACTCATAAGTAGCTTCATTTCATGAGAGCAATTTATGTTTTATTTTATTGCTTACTTAAAAGCAGAGCAATGGCTAATAACTGCTTTCATGGCCATTTTGACACTGACCTGGAGAAAAAGTTGAAAAAATGTATTTTATTTTCACTCTTGGGCACTCCAAGTGTGAGTTCTTTTAATGAAACATAACAGTTTAAGAGCAGAGAGGCTCCAATAAAGTGATATATATATGGTTCCCCTTTTGTGAGTGGTGATTACTGTTTGCTAATCCACTTTCTTCTTTTCATTGGCGCTGATTTTCATGTGCAATCCCACAGTTTTGTTTCGTTTTGTTCTGTTTGGCTATTATATCAGGCTGCTCAGTTTAAAAGAAAATTCATCTGAGGCTGTCGAAACACAGAATGGAGAACTCTGACTCCATCACTGTTCATGAATGTTTGACCAGGGTGAAAACAAGGCATGAAGGTTTGTGAGGCAGGTCCTACATGTCTCCGTCACCGGCACATCCTCATTCGTTTCTGCATCGTCAACGGCTTTCAATCTTCTCCAGATTCCTGGTGAATAGCGACTGTAATCCCATCCCATAGATGATAAAATTCCTGGTGGAAGAAACGAGACGGGAGCACAGTAAATCACACAACGAGAGATTTACCCCACCCCTGAGTCTGAGTCCCATGCCAGGGCTTTTTCTCCAGGGCCTGGAATCTCAGGAGGGCAGGAATCTGCAGACCCAGCTCCTTGTCAACTTGACAAATGTGTTAAATTCACAGATAAAAGCCTCCATGTTAGGCTGTCAAGGGGTCAGTTCAGCCGAGCCCTTCTATCCTCTAAGCCCTACTCCGAAGCAGAGGCCCTCGTGAGCTCTGTTGCTGCAGCAACATAGTTCAATTGTGGGAGAGCCCCCAACTACAAAGATTGAGACAGTTGGCTAAAGCATATGTGGGGTAGGCTGTGCTAGCGCAAAACCCCCAGAGCTGGGTGTGATTCCTCTAGCGGTACATCAGTCAAGAACCCCAAGCTCTCCCAGTGAAGAGCTAGAACCTAGTGAATGGTGCACATGGAAAATACCGCCAGGATAAACCTAGGTCATAGCAGAGAATGCCACATGAAAAAGAGGCGCACACTGCCAGTACAGGAAACTAGAGAAAACTAGGTGGGCGGAAGTGCTGAGTCACATGCTCCTAATTCCAAACTGCTGATCAGTGGTCTCCGTTAGTTCCTCTCTTCGTGGTATTTGTGTTAATTAACTGTGTAGGTTACTGTATAAAGTAATGAATTTTAGCATGGCATCTTCAGATGCATGCCTGGGTCGTTAGACTTTGCTTTCATTCCCTCCCCTCCCCCACTGGCTTCCCTGCCTGCCCTCCCCTCCTTCCAGCTGGTCCCCTCTCTTGCCCTTCTGATTCCTTGTTATGCGTATTCTCTGTCTCCTTCGCGACTGAGATGGCTTCCTCCCCTTTCATGATCCTCTTTCTACATGCATGACCTGCATACACGCACATATATAAATATACGCCCCTACACACACACACATATACAATTTTAAATTTAGTTTGGGCCTATGAAAGAAAACATTCAATATTTGCCTTCCTGAGTCTCCACTTATTTTGCTTAGCATGATTTCCAGTTGTATTCACTTTCTTGCAAATATCAGTTCATTTTTCTTTATGCTGCATGTAATCCCATTGTGTCTACGGGCCTCGTTCTCTTCATCCATTCATCTGCTGATGGACATCTAAGCTCGTCCAATTTCCCGGCTATTGAGAATAATAACAATAAACATGGATATGCAAGAATCTCTGTGTATGTTCACTGAGAGCCTTTTGCATATAACACCCCCCCACCACACACACACACACACACACACACACACACACACACACACACACACACGCCTGCTGAAAGTGTCATACTCTGAGTTTGAGGCTAAACAGAATAATGTTTCTATGCTTTGTCTTAAGATGGACTTTTTAGACAGCCATCACTAGAAGTTTTAAATTATAACCTAATGCCTCTTCAATTATGTCAAAAAAGAGTCTTAACAATAAGTATTTGTGCAGCTACCCAGCAATCAACCATCTATTTCTTCACTCTTGGACATCAATACCAGGAACTAATTAAAATCCAAGTATATTAGCAGATGCCACTGTTCTTGGACTAGTGAAAAGAGAAGAGAAATGTGAGAATAAGCAGGAGGAAAGGTGGAGCAATGGACTGAATTCACAATCACAGTACGAGGAAGGACGTATCAGGGCTCAAATTCCAGGTCAGATGTATACAAGGTCTGCGGTACTCTGCAAATGAATTAGCCTGCCTGAACATCAGCGCTCTTCCTTGACCAATGTTCATCGGGTTAGAGAGATGGCACAGGGCAGAAGAGGCTGCTGGTCTTGCAGAGGACCCAAGTTCAATTCCCAGAACCCACATCAAGCAGCTCACAACTGCATGCTGCTCCAGCTCCAGGAGACGCAACGTTTCCGTCTTCTACTGACATTGCATTCAAATGCACACTTACACACACACACACACACACACACACACACACACACACACACCAATAGTAATAGTAATAAATATTTAAAAATTAGGCTTGCCTTATTTTATTTATTGTGAAAAATAAGTAAAATAGCAGGTTTGACCATTGCTTCTTCTAAGCTCAGAAGGAAACATCAGGGCATCATCTTGTCCAACTTCCTGCCCAATATAGGATCCTCTCCTGTAGTCTCTGTCAGTCTGAGGCCACTTGTGGAATGCGATGTTTCCAACCTGACGAAATGGCCATCGCTCTCTTCACAGCTATAACTACTAGAAATTGACTCTTAGAATTCAAGCCAGCATTACCAGGCGCTTCCCTCAAAATAAGCCTCTTAAACTACGGGACCGGCCTGTGCCTGGTGTATCTCTGGAGATCCTGCCAGCTCCAGTGCCACTGTGGCTCGTGTTTCAGAAGCTGATACCCTGAAACTGTCAATCAATCCTTCCCTCAAGTCTTTCCTAACAAGGAAAGCTGCAGGGCTCTCCCACATCTCCTCTTTAAGTGTACAACTGCTATGTACATTTGTTTTCTACTTACAAAAGCTAGGCATAGTCAAAGCCGTAGAATT
Organism: Peromyscus eremicus; assembly: GCF_949786415.1. Lineage (NCBI taxonomy): Eukaryota > Metazoa > Chordata > Mammalia > Rodentia > Cricetidae > Peromyscus > Peromyscus eremicus. The sequence continues at coordinate 38,602,706 of NC_081424.1, read as the reverse complement.
GAAAACCAAAAGTAAAAAGCCCTAAGATTTCAATCTGACTCTTAGCATATTGGTGTATGTCTTCCTGTTCTTTCTCTCCTACACTGGTACAGATTTTTCATCAAAATATCATCGTGCCACATACGTCATTCTGGAGCCTTCTTATTATGTTGAATTAACTAGAAGATAAAGATTCTAGAACCCAAGGGCTTATCACACTCCAGGATAATGTGACAGAGACTGACTGGTAAGGGGATGAATGAATTAGACATCCCTGCATAATCAAATATGATTATGCAGACTCGTTAATTTGGGGATTCGGTCTTCTGACTATGAGTCTTCATTATTTGCAATCTTAAGAGTGCTTTTGAATCTTAAAAAAAAAATATTGAGAGTTGTTAGGTTTATCTAATTAAATAGTCATCAATGTAAAGAAGGCATAATCTCACATTCATCTATAATAGTCACAAAAAAAGCATAAATGGCTTTCATATGCCCTAGTGGAACAGAGAGAGATGACATGATATGCCTAGAAATACTCGTCTAATAGTTCCATGCAGCCAGGAGAATTGAGTTAGCTTTGTAATCTCGGAGACTATCAGTACATCTTAGCTGTTTAGTCACAATAACACAGGACAGTGAGGATCAGCAGGTCCGAGAACACAGCGCAGCGCCCAGGTGTGGCCGGCTGTGAAGACGGTCTGGCTCACAGAAGTTCAGCTGGACAGATAAAGTGTGCCGCGTGCTGGACGTCTACTCTGTCTCTAATTGCTGCTCTGACAAGACCAGCGGGCCTTTCGTGAAAAGGCCTGTGCTGGAGTCACCTGTGTCCCCATGGCCCTTCTGAGAGACTGGCCTGTCAAAATAACTCAGCTGTTGTTTGAATTCAAATGTCCTCCAGGGGCCACATTTGGAAAATCTGGTCACCAGCCTGTGTGTGAGGAAGTAGAAGAACCTTTAAGAAGTGGAGCTGAGTGGGAGGAAATTAGGTTTCTGGAGGCATGCTTTGCAAGGAAACATGGGGTGTCTCTCTCTCTCTCTCTCTCTCTCTCTCTCTCTCTCTCTCTCTCTCTCTCTCTCTCTCTCTCTCTCTCCTTCCAGTCCACAGTGAGGTAAGAATCTTCCTCAGCTACATGTTTGTGCCCTAATGTCCCGCCTCTCTGCAGATTCAAAAACAAAACATCCATGAGTTGAAACCTCTGAAATCAGAGCCAGAATAAACTTTTTTTTTTTTTTTTTTTTTTTACTTCGAGACAGGGTTTCTCTGTGTAACAGTCCTGGAACTCGCTCTGTAGCCCAGGCTGGCCTTCAACTCACAGAGATCCTCCTGCCTCTGCCTCCTGAGTGCTGGGATTAAAGGTGGGCGGTTGCCCAGCCAATAAAGTTAATTCTTTAAAGCTGGTTTTCTACAGTAGTTTGACATGAGGATGGGAAGCTGTCTAACACAAATCCCAGGTGAGAGTTCCTGTGTGCTGTTTCTGTCCACTATTTAATCCCATTCAATTCACAAAACCCCATCGCGGTAAGAGTTGCTAACCCATGATGAAGACAAGGCACCAAATTAAAACCCTAAGGAGCAAAGAGGTCACTACCATTTAACAGGCTTGCCTCACCTGGTATCCAGGAAGCAAAGAGCAAAAGGAGGAGGCCAGGTGCCCAGAGTCCCCTTTCACATCATGCCTTCAGCAACCTCACTTTGTGACATTCAGCGCCACCTGCTGAAGATTTCACCACCCACCATTAGCGCCACAGGCAGTGACCAAGCTTTCAACATCTGGCCACTGGAGACATCAGAATTCCCAACCAGTCATTTAGACAATTACTGAGTATTTACTGTATACTAGGGACTGCCTGGGTGCTGGAGATTGAGGGTCTGCTCTCATTCTGGAGGTCAAGGAAAGAAGAAAAAATAAGTGTGCCAGATAAACGCCCAGGGTAATCATCTTGGTAACAATCCTGTGCCACGAAGTTCAACAGCGTGATAGTAGACTAATGTGAGGTTGGGGGCGAAGCTTGTTTAGAGAGAGTAGTCAAGAAGCATTCTCCAAAAATGAAAATCCCAGCTGCAATGTTCCTAAGAAAAACATCCAGAAATGGGAATGTCTGAGGGAAGAGAGCAAGCCAGCACAAAGGCCCTGAGGCAGGAACAGACTTAGGACATATGAGAAAGGAAAGTAGGCCAACTGTCTCCAGAGATGGTTTTTAAGTTGAGAATGGTGTGCCAGGTTAGACAAACCCTCACAGGACATAGTGAAGAGTTTGCTGTTTTGTTCTATTACCTCCGTGATGAGAACTTATAGAAGATATAAAGCAAGGCGGAAATGTGATTGGATTTAGACTTTTCAGAGATAAAAATCTGAATGTTGCTCTAAAGCCTGGGGCAGTCACGTATTTCAGAGAACTGGTGCAGAATGAAATAACACGGGCATAGTTCAAGCAGCAGCCAGCAGGCCCTTGAGGAGACGAGAACTGGAATCCACAGCATCTGTGGCCCACAGAAGGCAGTCCATACCAGAAGGGCAATGGCTCAGAGGTTTCCTGGTCCCACTCATCAACCCCAAACACAGAACCCAGAGAGATCCAGTTGACTAAAGAAAGCCAGTAACCACTTCTTGGGTAGGCAAATGTAGTAGATGACCATAGTAAGAGCAGGGGTGAGGAAAAGATAAACAAGGCAGAACTCAGCCGTGGTTTCTGATGGAGAAGAAAGGGATGGAGCCGGGGGATGAAGGACTGGAGAATACAAAATACAATGCGGGTACTGACACCCTGTTCCAGCAGTGCTGCCCCCAGGGTGTGCTTAGTGCTGGGGGAATACTATCAGAACTCGAGGTGGTCACATGGTCCGATGTTGGTAGTGCTGTGTCTTTATGTGGATTCCACTCTGGGGAAAGCACTAAGGACCAGGCGGTAAAGAAAGTTGGAGAGGAAGCAAGCTCCAAGCTCAGCGAGCATTCTTCCTAATTAACCTTGCTAGGCTCTTAATGTTCATCTCGTTCACATCACCCAGGGACACACCGTGCTTCTTTAGTAGGTGTTTCTCAGAATTTTCAAGATTGTCCAAGTTACAACTACAGGCAAAATTAGCTGTGTAGGCTCTGTCAACTTAGTGATTTTTCATAAATCTACTAAACTTCTTAGTCCTTCTTCTCCAACTTGGCTGTGGAGCCTTCTCCCCCTCCATCCCCCCCCACCCCACCCCCGTTCAGCCCCTCTCTCTAGAACATCGCTCCCTTCCTCTCTCTCTTCTCTCTTCCCTCTCTCCTCTCCCCCTCCTCCTCCATTTTCTGTGCATCTTCCTCTTTCCTGGGCTTTTTTTTATTTATGTATAGGTAAGACAAAAATAAAATAAAACATAATTCTCAAAGAAAATAACAATATAACATAAACCCGTGTTTTCTTTGAATCTGTCTTTTATATTTCATTGTATATGAGCACACCATTTGCCTTTCTCAGGACTTCGGGCAAATTTTATATTATATAGGATTTCTTTTTCAAAAATTACTAAAAGTGATTTTTTTTCCCCCTTCATGATACATTGATCTTTTCTGCAAGCTCATTCATTGTTTGAGTTTAATTCCCTTGGATTTCATGAAGACATGAACTCCCTTACATCAGCCCAGGGTTCCCCCACTATCTCATTAACTTGTGTTTCAGTTTCTTTGAATGATGTTTCTTTTATCCTCTTCGTCCTGTGCGCCTTGCTGGAGAACTGCAAAAGGAAAACAGGAGATGAGAAGTTCTGTTTCTGTGTCATCTGTTAGCATTGCGCCATCTGCCCCAGGCAACTGGCCTATCCCTTCCCTGTTTTTCTGGGTAGTAAACAGATTTCCTCAAAGGGAGAAAGAAAAGGGAGAACAAAGGGTGTGCTACATCAGGGCCTGGGGAGGGGGTGGAATGGTACCCATGGTGCCGGATCACAGGCTGTTTTCCACACCCTGCTGCTCGCCTCTCAATCCACCTGCTTGCTCCCCTGTCAGCTAAGGCCTCCCCGACACAGCTCCCATCAAAACTCTGAGGAGGGAACAGGGGCAATACACAGACAGTTGGCTCTTGTCTGTGATTACCATAAAGCAGGATTGGTGTCAATCATTCTGAGCTTCCAAAACCCGGCTCCAGCCAGGCCTCAGCAACGCTACCTCCTTCCAGCCTGACCCCCCCTCCCCCTCCCCCATCTCACTCCTGAAACTCAATAAACATCTCCTTTCCCAGTACTGCTGTGTCATGCAGGGCACATCCCTCTGCTGTTTTGTTGTTCTGTTATTTTGTTTTTGTTTTTGTTTTTTACATCTGATTATTGATTAACTGGGACTACTGGATTAATTCGCTAAGCGCGCCGCAACTCATTATAAGATCTGTATATTAATAGACATCAGATATGCATTGAGTTTTGGAGGCCCTGAGTCTGAGATTACGGTATACTAAGTGTACACAAGGTTGGTGTCTCTGAGGGCTGGGAGGAAGTCCATTTTTATCTGTCACTTGGCTTCTGGGAAATTGCTGGTCACCTTTGTTTTTTGGCTTGTAGATACATAATCCTCATCTCTGCTGTTATATGTTCATGGCCTTCCATCCGTTTATCTGGTGGTGAGATTAAGGGCCCACCCCACCCATGTCACCTCAACTTTAAGTAATATACTTTTAAGTCATACTCAAAGATGCTGTGGGTGAGAACTTCAAGATGGGAAATTTACTTAATAGGTCTTACTTTTTGATTCTCTAGAGAAAAACTAAAGTCTTTTCATGATTGAACTGCTTGAGTTTTGTTACTCCAAACTCAAGACACAGAGAGCCCAGAAAAACCCAACTTACTTTAGTAGGATTTTAATGTAATTAGACGTCTGTTGAGTAGGTGAGACAAGTCCCCAGTCCCAACAGACTCTTAGGGCTCTCCTTCCTTGCTGTTCCTCCTCGCTGTTGGGCTTCATGGTCAGTGCCCCCCACCCCCACCCCGCCAACAACCTTCCCCCAACACCAGCGCTTTCTCTTCTTCTCTTCTGGCTATACCTCCTTGCTGCTGAACTTCGCAGTCTGTGGGCCCCGTTCTCCGTATCCCTGCTCTTCCCTCCCCAGGACCTGGCTCCACATTGGTTTACATGGATTGTTTTCATTTTGCCTCCCTCCGCCTTACTTTCCTGAGCAGTGCTTTGGTGGGTTTGGTTGGTTTTTGAATCAGGGTCTCCTCACTCTGTAGCCCAAGTTTGCCAGAAACTCCCAGCAATCCTCCTGCCTCTGATGCTCAAGTGCTGGGATTGTAGATACAAACTGAGATGCTCAGATTCTTCTTCTTCTTCTTTTTTTTTTTTTTAATTCAAACGTGACTGCTGTGGGCATGTGCCGTCTTCTATGAAGCCTGAGCTTTTGAGGTTTGACTACCAAGCTCTGCCAAGCTTCTGCCATTACTTGTGGATTAAGCCCCGTATTCCGTAAACATACCTTAGCCATATGCAGAGTTAACTATTGCAATCAAAACTTACAACAAAGGCAATCTGATATAAATGTAACGACATGTATAATGAGTATTGTGTTGCTATGTGCTCATAAACCATAAGCAGCTCAAATAAATGCCATTTAATGCCTAATTTTTACATACACAGTGGAAGCATGCCGTTTTTAAGCTCCTTTTGGAGAAGCTATAATTAATATTCAGGCAGCCAACAGCTCCCGTACCACATTACAATTGAAACAGCAAAGTTCCTAGATCTCACTTTCCAGTAATTATTATGCAACTACATTGGAGCCCTTGATGCCAAACCCTGTGCCAGGTGCTTTCATACAGGGGAAGCAACAGCATCATCTCCATCACCAAGTAACCTGGGTTCCCTGATTCTCATTCCCGTTTGACGGCCTGGAGGCCTGAAGACTCTTGGAGTCTACTTCTGACCATCCCAGCTCCCAACCTCACTCACTACTGGACTTTAAAGTTCTATCATTAGAGAATTCCCTGCCCAGTACTTCCTAGTCCCTGGCTTTGCGTCCATATAAACTCTGGTCTCTGCACCCATGGGTTACTGTGAAACAAAATGGTGTCTCAGAAGAATTCTTTCTGTGCACACAGAAAAAGAGAGAGAAGGCCCATGAAAGGGGATGCAGGGATGGAAAGAGTAAAGAGCATGAATGGGACAGAAGAGCATCCATTGCTCCAATCATGAGCTTCAGTGAGTCCCTCTGTAGCTTGTAGATTTCCTATGTCCTGGCCTGCCGGAGGTTGGGACAAATCTCTCCCACTCACATCCCCCAAGTAAACACATTGAGGCTTATATTAATTATAATTGCATGGCCATGGCTCAAGCTTTTAGCTAGCTAGCTCTATATCTTAAATTAGCCCATAACTATTTTAATCTACAAATCATCACATGTTCCATGGCTTTACCTGCGTCCCATTACATGTTGCTCCTTGGGTGGCTGGCGTCTCCCCCGCCTTCTTCCTGTCTCTTTCTTTGAATTTTCTGCCTACCTCTAAGCTGCCTTGCCATAGGCCAAACAGCTTTATTTATCAACCAATCAGAGCAACACGTATTTGCAGCATACAGAAAGACATACCCCATCATCCCTCTGGGACAAGAGCTGAACAATAGTGAAGACAACTCCCTCTGGGTAGAACTGAGAAGAATGTTGGGGTGAGGACTCAGATCAGAAGACCAAACAGTGAGCATGCCTATCAACAGCTTGCTGTGGACCGGGAGCCATGCTAAGCTATCTACTCTTTTGATGAATCTTCACAAGCATATTCTGAAGTACCATTTAGTAGACAAGAAACTAAGATTGACAAAACCAAAAATAAAGTACCTCAAATCAGACAGATCGCAAGTGACGGACTCTGAAACCAAACCTCCCCAAATCCAAACCCAATATTCTCAACAGCTTACTCTGCTGCCTTCATGCAAGAGAAAAGATCTACTGTGTATTGCCCAAGCTTGTACCAAGAAATGGCAGGGTGACTGGGCCAGCAAGTCGGCACAGCTGGCAAAGCACTGGCCTTGTAAGCCTGACATCTTGAATTCGATACCCAGATATGGTGATATTTTATTTGTATTAAAATGTTATTTGTATGTTAATAAATAAAGTTGCCCGGGGGTCAGAGCTATTAGTAAGCCATAGGAAAGCAGGGCAGTGGTGGCGTACGCTTGTAATCCCAGCACTTGGTAGGCAGAGCTAGGTAAGTCCCTGTGTGTTCAGGGATACAGCCATTATTGGATACACATGCCTTTAATCTCAATACCAATCATGGAAAACCTGGAGGCCTATACAGACAGGCCGTGACGAGGTGGTCATGTGGTTGGGTTTACAACCAATGAGAACAGGAACTCTATATAAAGACTTTAACACAGGGGTAGCTCTGGTGTGGAGAGGTAGGACCACCGCAGGAGGAAGGGTAAGGTTTTAGCTCTTAGCTCTGACCTCTTGTCTTTCTTCTTTGCATTGGTTTGTGTTTCTTATTTAATAAGAAGGTTGGTTATATCTACACCCAGAACTCCAGTAAAACTGAAAGGAGTAGATACACTCCACAAAGTTGTCCTCTGACTTCCACACCCATGCCATGGCATGCCCTCCCCTACACCTACAATAATAAACAATAAATTGTTTTTAAAACTAAAATAGAAACCTTGTTCAAAACTATAGCAATGGCACACTCTCTCTTTTCTTTTCCTAGCTGTTAGATTTTTTTATTTTTTATTTTTAGAGAAATTCGCCTTTAGCCCAGGATAACCCAAAACTCATTAAATAGCCAAGGATGACCTTACACCTCTCATTTTTCGACCTCCTCCTCATGAGTGTTTGAATCACAGGCATGCACCACAGTGTGGTTTTACTCGGTGCTGGGGATCAAATCCAGGATTTTGTACAAGCTAGGCCAGCCCTCTAGTAACTGTACTGCAGTCCGCTTTGGGGTTCTTAGAAGACGATTTGTTGAATGCATCTTTTAAAGCCTGTCTTGGTGGTACACGCCTATAATTCCAGAACTTGAGAAGCTAAGACAAGAAGATTTGGAATTCAAAAACATCTTCAGGTACAGAGTAAATTTTAGGCTAACCTGGGCTATATGAGATCCTTTATAAGAAGTGTGTGTGTTACACTATTATGACATAAGAAATATATGATTTATATACATGCGTATAGAGTGAGAGATAACATGTCAGTGCAGATGAGATCTGATCTAAATCTGAATGTAGAGGGAGGCTCCTGAAATCAACTGACTGGAGATGCCAAAGGAACAAGTCACAGATCTATTTTGCCAAATCTGATCCTTACTTCACACAGCCAAACCCCCAGGAACAACTGGATCCATAGGTGATGTGTACTCCTGGGCTCCCAGGCCTCAGCCTCTGGAGGAGACCTGTTAGAGAACTTGGCCTTCACTGTGGAGAGCTCAGGCTCGGCTCAGGGGCAGCGGGGGAGACCCCAGGCGAAGAAAGGGAAGCACTCTGCTTCCTGCCTGCTTTGTTAAAGGCAGTCCATGGAGAAGGGTCTTACAGGACTAATCTGAGGTCTCAGTCGCAAACATCCATGACTAGATTACTTCTCACTCGCACTGAAACCCAGATGAGGACGGCGATTTTGAGTGCAACAATCCTTTTAAGATAGAGAGATTCAAAACACTGCCTGCAGTTAAGCAACCAATCTATTTAATGGATAGTAGATGGACATTAATTCAAAAGTTCAAATAAAAATTTTGGCTCAGCGCTTATGCCCCCCTCACAAGGTCTTCATTCATCATTCTGGTGAATTTATCAAGGTCCAACATGCTACTGGGAACCTTGCCAGCTCAGATATATGAATTGTCAGCACATCTCTTTCAGGAACAACTCACATTTACCAAGCTCATGGAGTTGATACGTAAACCTGATGGCAATTTATTAGGTGTGAAGGGCAATGGCCATCACTGGGACTAGAGGGCTTCAAGGTCAAACTACTAGTACATGTCTGATGGAAAACACACCTTGATATGTGCCAGATCACAAGTCAATGAATGTTTGGTGGTCGAGAAATGAGAATAGAAAAAGCTAAGGAAATAAATGAATGAGATGTCTAGCTGTGACCAATCTACAGAAGTATTGTCAGCCATGCTTTCTCCTCCAGGACTTCAGAGGACTTGGATGCATGGACAGAGAAGCAGACACCAGAAAGTTGCATCCAATTCTCTCTTTCTGTGTCTCTCTGTCTCTCATTACCTCTATCTCTCTGTCGTCTCTCTGTCTCTCTGTCTCTCTGTCTCTCTGTCTCTCTGTCTCTCTCTCTCTCTCTCTCTCTCTCTCAACGCTTTCATGACTGACCAACACCTTGTCTTGTCTTTTTCCTCCTTAGATATGATAAAACATTTTATCTAATTTCAACCAAATCCTGTAAACTCAAGAGACTTTCAAAGGTAAGCTCTTGTCTTTATCATTTATTTAACTTAAAAATAAATTCTGTTACTTTCCTCAGAGAAAATTTTCTTGCCACCGAAAAAGCCTCATGTGAGCTCCATATATGGACAGCAGTGTGGATTGCAATGTCATTGGTGAAAAGAAAGTTTAGGAAAGGCACGATTATTTCTGCATGTATTTACTTTTGAGGCAGGGTCTCACCATATAGCCCAGGCTAGCCTCAAATTCATATATGGCATCCCAGCTGGCCTCAAACTCATGATCTGCCTTCTAGAGCTTTCTTCCCTGTGTTAAGGTTGCAGGTGGGAGCCACCACTTCTGACTGAGAGACAGAATATTAAGTGAATGATTTTCCTTAGCACGCCGAGAAAGCAATTCTGGTAGAGGACCGATACACTACATGGTTTATGGTTCATTCTTTCGCTGCACAAGCATCTGCTGAGAAACGGATGAACACTGACTGGACACACACTAGACACGAGGAATCGGTAATGAATCGGCTTCTACAAACCTCACGTTTAAATGAGAGGTGGGAAACAGATCACAAACAAACAACAACAACAACAACAAATACCAGGTAGACAGGAGCAATCTAACAAAAACAAAACAAATTATGGAGTGACTGAGCAGGGTAGCCAGAAAAATCCTTCAGTAAGGTGACCAGGGTTAAACCAGAGACCTGCTTGTTGAAAAGGAAAAGTTCTATGTAAGTCATGGCAAACACCAACCCACACAAGGAGGACAGTTAGCATGGGCCATACACTTACGTAAACATCCCAACATGCTAAAAATCTCTTTTTTGAAAATTTCACCCATTTCTAAAGGCAAGCCAATGCCTAATGTGTTCTAGAACATGTAGAACACAGAACCTTAATATCAGATGTTTGTTGATTCCAAGACGCCATTCCTGGACCCTGGAACTGCCAAGACAAAGCAAGTTTCTCACCTTATTCACTCAGCCCCTCTCTATGTCATGGATGACTAAAGAGACCAGCTATTTTCTGGCTGTTGGGCAGACTCCCTCATCCAGCAATAGCATACACCTGGCATGGGGGCTGGAGAGCTGGCTAGGAGGTCAAGAGCACTTCCTGCTCTTGTAGAGGACCCAGGGTCGGTGCCCAACACCCATCCGATCTCACAACTGTCTGTAACTCCAGTTTCAGGGGAATCCACTGTTTTCTCTGATCTTTATGGGCTCCCACATACATACGGTACACACACACATATACACATAAAATAAAATAAATATTCATTCAAGACAGAGAGAGAGGGCTATATCACAAGCTGTAAGCTGGCAGCTAGCCAATGGCTAGTGATGGGGAAAAAAAAAATCAAAATAAAAACCTGGTCTATTGGCAGCTGGTTCTAATGCCTCCAAGGTGATGACATTAGCAGTTGGTTTTCTCATGTACACATTTAAAGTTCTAAACCAGGACATGCTTGCTTGATTAGATTTCCGTTATGTTTACGTGCTAGCATCAAGAGGCAGCAGCAAAGCCAGCAGGTTTGGAAACTAGTCTTCGGGAGAGCCTAACCTCCGGTTCTCAGTAATCCGGGAAAGAGTGAGTTCTCATTTCTCACACGGATCTGCAGCAGACAAGAAAGGAAAAACAAAAGCTCGGAAAACAGAACAACGGCTCCATTTTAGTACAGTGGGTATTTGGTACTGAGCTAAAAGCAGTCCCTGTTGAGGGGGAAGTATTTTGTCTTGGTGAGTCCGCAGGGTAACAGCGTCTTAGCTTGTGGTTTGTGGGTTTCCTTTGGTATATTCTGCCCCTCTAGATACTTTACTGTTGTTTCCTAATTTAAAACTCACCATTTCAAAATCCTCTGTGTTTTCCTACTTAATGTTAGAAAATATCCAAACTGTTATACTTTGATAGCAACGTATTGCCAAAACTCATGCAAATTCATAACTTGGGGGCTTATCTCATCCACCTCCAGCATCCACAGGACGTGTGGTCAGTTTGGGGACTATGTTGCTGTTAAATCAATGGGTAATAGAATCGCCATTCTTAAATGTCTCCGAGTGTCTGCATTAGTGATATCCCAGTGGGAACTGACGGCCACCATCAGAACAAGCACTGTAAACCTGTTGCCAGACTATGGCCTGGATTTCCAGGCCATCCCTGCACTCTCCCTCCGTTCTTCCTTAACAGGATCCAGCTTTTGTTTCTTCCTCTCTGGAGCTTAAAGCACAGCACGCTGGAAAGCGATTGGGCTTACCCTTCGCTTCCTTTAGTTGTGTTTGGTATCCCCTGACTTCTCCTTTACTGGTAAGAGTGTGGTGAGCAGTGCCCAAGAGTTCTGGAGTTCTTAGAACTGGGCTTTAGATAAGAAGTAACTATGTCTGAAATATTCCTTCCTGAGAACTTCAGAGGAAGTACATAACATAGCACTTCCTGTGCAGGATTAAAAGAATCGCAAAATCATTTTGAAAGACTAATTCAATTTTATACTTACCAATCAAGCAAAAAAAAAAAATTCTTTAAGCTTAAAACCTTCAAACATACATCTTTATTCAGAGCTCCTCTGAATCTACAGTGATGAAGTCACTTTATAAAATATTTAGGTTTTCTCTGTAGAATGGAGATTTTAAAGTGTTACTGCTGAGGAATTCTGAGACAATGACAGGATTACTAATAAAGCATATTCAATGGGTATCTAGATCAGAACTACAATGTAAACTTTCTACCCAGCTTCATTGTCTGCACGTTAGACATTTAAGGACTATTGGGGGATATTGCAGTAACTTTCCTGTACTTCAACTGATTTCCTAAGACTTTGGGCAAGTCAATTTCCTTCAGAACACCTCGGCTTGTTTCCATTTGTGAAACAGGAATGGGAACATCTCTAAATAGAACTCTCCAGAGAGTTCCAAAGTTGCTTCAAACGAAGCCGTTACATAACCAGGAAGTGGCTCTTTTGTTTTTCTTCTTCTCAGGTGAATCCATAGAAGCACTTTCAGGGGCCATAATTAAATAGACTGCTAGAGCCTAGAAGTTACTTCCACCCCAGCTGGGTATTGAACTCGCATCTGAATAGATCTTCCTCATTTGCAGGTTAGCAGGGCAATATTTAGCAAAGTAGATTATCTCTTTCATAGAAATGTGTTGATTGGGGACTTAATAACCCATCTAAACATTCTCTTGCAAGAACCCCTATAAATAAGGAAAACATGGACTGACTAGAAGCAACTTGTGCCTAATTCCTTGTTCCTGTTGGGTTTTATCTCAAAACTCTCTGGCTTCTCTCCCCAGAAAGGCACAAAATAAGCAGATGGATAAATACCCATTATCTACTCTATGCATACCCTATATTTCCTCCTGGAATCCATTTCTGCTGCTCAGAAAGTTATCAAACTGTCTGATTTTGGGATCAATGTGTTCTTTTTTTCAATATATAAAGCTTATATAAAGTAATGCTGCTCAGTGAATTGTTGTGCTATCAGTATATGTGGATTCCCTACAGGATATCAAATATTAATTGAACTATATCCTAGACACATGCTATCATAGAGAAATGCTCTTTCTTCTATCTATCCTTGTAACACTTTATATCCATTGAATGAGATCTGTCTTATTCTGACCCACCCAATGAGTGTTGTAGTAGACAGAATTCCAAAATGGCTGAAGTAACCCCTGCTCTTCTATAGGCCTATTCCCTGGAATATGAGAAATACTAATGAATACTATGGACAATACACCTATAACTGAGTCACAGGTCTCAGTTAACCTCATCTTACTTAGTCAGTAAAAGCGAAGAAGAGACGGGGCTACCTTGGTAAAAGGATTCTCAAGTATGAAAAGCAAGACAGAAAGTCACATGAGAAGGACCTAGGAATAACCTATAGGAGCTTGAAACACCTCTTTCAGATAATAAGAAAGCAGGGACTTAAAGTCCTAACGCGGTATAAAACTAAATGAGCTTATAAAAGGACCCTAGATTAGAACTCAGCTCAGCCAACAGCTTGAGTGCAAGACCCTGCATAGATGATATAGCTGAGCCATGCTCACAAATTACTATACAGAAAGCTGATAGATGCTGTTGTCTTAAACTAAAAAAAAAAAAAAAACCAAACCTACTGAAAACCAAATTTCTGCATCCTTCTGTGTGTCTTTAGAAAGAAATGTTCTAGGTTGACCTCTCTAATGAGACAATTTTCTGTTTCCTTAATTGCCTTATATATGAGACACTTAAGTCCTAATGAGTATAGACTCATTAATTTTAGCCCGGGGTTCTTGTTGTGGTTGCAGAGAGAAATGGGCCAATGTTTTCAAAAATCAAAGACAAGGGGATATTTGTACTTCTAAGTACCAGATAAAGGGGGGTGAGTGGGAACAGAGATAAAGAATTGGAAGGTTTTCTGAAACTTTTACCTCTTCATTATTGTTTCATTTGTCCATCCTGCCAGATGTTACAGTGCACAGGAAGTACATTTAACAGAGTTGTTGAGGACTCGGGAGTTAATTGGACACAAGATTCAGCCAGATGGAAGTCAGCCAGGGGCAAAGAAAGAAAGCATTCCAGAAGAAGGGGATCATGGGTAAAATACCTGGGGAAAGAACAGAGTAAGCCTCTCCAAGCATGCCATTATTTTTGGGTGACTCAGGTCTAACACAGAAGAGGGAAGGGAACTCCTCAGACAGAAGTAAACAGGAAACAAGACCATGATTTTTTTACTCTAACTCGGTGGCTACTTTTACTGTGGTGCAACCCAAAGGGACTAGTGTCACTCAAAGCTCAACTCTCTGTTTGCTCTGGTACCACATCAGCACATGTACTGGAGTACATGGTCAATGAGAAACTTTCTCGAGCTCCTTATGAGATGAGGAAAAAGTCTTCATTTGGTTCAAGCAGTGCTAATCAATTTCCCAGAAAACTCCCAAATGAATCCCTGGAATATTTATAGAAGCCTTTCTAATTGTGACAATTTGAAAAGAACTAAATAGAAATATGTTCCAAAGTTGTGCCCGGAGTGTAAGAGTAGTAATGTGTCTCAAGGTTCCCCAAGCCTAGAGGAGTAGAAACATGGAACAGAAGAGCCTGCTTTGTGCTCGGTGGAGTTACACACTCATTTGGTTAGATGAATATATTCAAGGCAGTCTACAGATTCAAGACAGGTTAAACCACGCCTACTCCTTTGGTGTGATTACTTCCGTTAGTCTCAGAGGGATTTGTCAAGCTTTGCATAGTGGTCTTAGTGTTTTCATCTTTCTTTGAGAAAATTTGCAATTCCACCAAAGAATGATTCTTATTTCCGTATTCACTGCAAGATAGCAATCAGTCCGTAAAACTAGCTGCTATCGTTGAGGGGCCATTAAACTGTTCTGATCCTGCACAGAAACAAAGTGGCTGTCTTGGGGCCTTCTATTTCTAAATCGGGTTCTGATTCCTGCTCCTGCTGTTGGGAGGCAGGACTGGGAAGGATGGAGTTAAGGTGAGCTGGGCCCAAATAAGAAAGAGGTGAGAAGAAAAAGAAGCCTTCCCTTCAAAGGGAGAGAGCTTTGACATGGAAATGTGCCTCCTGAAGATAATGGCGAGGAACGGAGCGGTGCCCTGCTGATAGAAGATGAGCCCCCAAAGCAAATGCCACAGACCTCCCAAAACAAACAGTGGGAATAAAGAGCCAAGTGTTGTGCCTGTAACTACCTCCTCAAAGGACAGAGAAGGTGACAGGGCACTTGGTAGCTGTGAAGTCCTTCAGAAGAGAGAATCCAGGCGACCCTCTCAAATAACAGCGCCCCACACACAATTAGCACAGTGTAAAGTCTGAACAAGTTGGGTTTCTTACTTTTCACATTCAGATTGTGAATAAAGGGGCCCTGAGAAGGAGAGAAATAGACTCCTGTAATTTTATCAATGGGGAATCAGTGAAACTCTAGAGTTTCCCACACTTTGTTACACCCCAGTTAGGATATTTTTCCCCCTCTGACCAGCACCATACCACCGTTGTCAGAATTTTAATGTGGCCTGTTGTTTCTCTTCTTCACAAGGCTCCCAGATGTCAGTTGATGAGCACACACGGGGGCCAACCTGGTTTCCTCATCTCTTGTGTAAGGGCAACTGCCTCTTCTGGTGGTGTCAGTTTTGAAAGTCAGTTGACAAAAAGAATACCATAAGGGCACAAGTGCAGGTCTCTGGTCATAGAAAACCAGAGAAGGGGAGTGGGGCAGCTGGCCCCGATATTGAGACACCTGGTTGAAGGCTCTGAGGATGGGCTAGAATGCTTGCTAAGCACAGATTCTTCCCACAGTCTCCACCTCCACCCAGGGGTATCCAGGCAGCATGGTGGGGAAAGGGCTAGTTCTCTGGTGGTGATTTCAACCCACTTTTCTCTTCTCCCTAAAAGAAATGTTGTTGGAAAGCTGGGAGAAAGATGGTTTGTGCAGGAAGCAGATGGGCACATGGAAAAGAAGGCAGGTCTCCTTAACTTCTCCCTTTCTGCGTTGGTTTAGTCTCCCACATGCCAGGATCTTTATTGGGGAAATAGATGCCTGCTACTCTATGCTTTTTGTACAAGAAGAGAGTACAGGAAGCCGGAGTTCATAGAGGTCTCTGGGGAGGCTACATCACTTAGCTTCTATCATGGTTTAATGTCTTTCTTATTATGAAAATTTTAAAAGGCTTTCACTGGTAGAAGAAGTTCAGCAGGCTCACATATACAGGCACGTACATAGCAAACCCCATGCCTTAATCTGGTTTTTGTAGGTCTAGTAGAGTATCTGAGCCTGGGTGACTTTCAAGGAAAAGGGTTTTTCTTGGCATATTTCTATAATGGCTATTAGAAGTCCATGCGCATGGGTCATCTGACCAGCTTCTGATTGGGGTGAGATAGGGCTTCAACTCCATGGCAAAAAGAAGAAGGGAATGTGGACACACGGAGAAGAGAGGGAACACAATGGGGTCAGTCCCTCAAGAGGGAGAACTTGCTCTTACATTAATCTGGCCATAAGGGTCCAATACCTATGACTCAAACATTCTCCCACTTGGCTCCATCTCTCACTGCTATCCTACTGAAGAGCGAAAGTCCTAACACGTTCAAATCAATTCCCTTCATGCTTTCTCCTATGAAAGCTGCCTGTGACGAGACTTGATTTGACCTCCTAGACCAGTGGTTCTCAACCTGTGGGTCGTGACCCTGTTGGGGGGGTCACATGTCAGATATCCTGCGTATCAGATATTTACATTGTGATTCATAACAGTAGCAGGATTACAGTTATACGGTAGCAACAAAAATAATTTTATGCTTGGGGTGGGGGTGGGGGGTCACTACAACATGAGGAACTGTGTTAAAGGGTCCCAGCATTAGGAAGGTTGAGAACTACTGTCTTAGATATGCTTATGTGCTGTAGATGATTAACTTGCTTTGGCTCACAGATAGTCATCACGCTGTGCAGAATGGTTACTCCAAGTCTTTCACACCTACCAGCATTTCCTAAACACATTGCTCGGCTGGTAACTATTAACTATACAGAATTCGCCTTATAGACCAGGCTGGCCTTGAACTCACAGAAAGGCTACGTACACATCCATTCCTCTCCCCCTGCTGTTAGATAACTCCTCCTCAGCAGAACGGAAGGCATAGCATTAAAGGCATGCCTTACATATCATAATTGCTTTAGCTGTGAACTTAATCCGCTTGAGTCAAAGCTGGATCGGAGTGAGAAAGAAGCATAGACACCTCCCATAGGCAACGTGAGAATGCGTAGCTGAAGAGAACCCTCTGGAACAGGAAGGATAAACCCAGGGAAAGAGCTGACAGGTCCTGAGATGCAAGGACACCCTGCCCTACATTCCTGTTTCTGCAAAGAGGGGCTTTGGCTGTCCACAGAGAGCTTGGGTCATTTCACTGCCTCCTACAGCTCCTTTCTACGGCTGGAGAGTGTTATTAAAGGCCGTGGTACATCAAACTCAACATTTTACAGTTAGATGGTGACTGTCGATATCTTTGTTATCATGACCTTCACATTTTCAGTGTGGTCGAGACCAGAGATAAGTCCACGTCAAACTCGGACTGCACAGGAAATGGCAGAGGAGAATTGGTTCTCTGCTTTTCCCTTCTTTTTCTCGTCCCTGACAAAAAGGCCTTCCTTTGATTTGCTCTTGTCCAGCCGCATTTTGATTTATGACTTTTCTCCCCCCACCCCAGGTCCCAGGACAAAGAATCAAAAGGATCAGGGGGCATGGGGAGCAACTGGGGAGGCCACATAGTCTCCCTACAATCATTGCTTGAGGGTCACAGGTCTCAGAGGCGAGGTGAGCTCACTCTGTCCTGCAGCAATGATAATTCTTTTTCTTTCTTTCTTTCTTTTTTTTTCCTTTTTTGGTTTTTCAAGACAGGGCTTCTCTGTAGCTTTGGAGCCTGTTCTAGAGCTCGCTCTGTAGACCAGGCTAGCCTCAAACTCACAGAGATCTGACTGCCTCTGCCTCCCAAGTACTGGTATTAAAGATGTGTGCCACCACCTTGGCCAGAAATGGTAGTTCTTGGCAGTAAGGGAAGAACAAAGGGAAGAAAGAAATGTGTGGTGATCACTGAGGCAATTTGTATACATTTCAATTAATACAGCTTTTGTACTTTCCAAAGTTTATGTAGGTGGCATAGCTTCATCCACAAAAGGTCTTCAGTTTCCCCCAGGCTGAGTACCATGAAAGAAAACAACCCCAAAAGGTACGCATCTGTATTGCATAAATATAGATTGGTAGATGTAGATAGATGACAGATAAATAACTATAGGATACATCTCAGTTCCGACCTACACTGACCACGTAGCTAAGATGTCCCCACCACATTTTCAAGTCCCCCTTTTAATACTTATATACGACAGGGCAACCTAATAGAGTGTCTCAAATTCTGAGACATATTCTAGAAGAAATCACTCGTCAAAAATAAATGAAATATAATGAGTGCTATGGCAACAACTTGATTTCTTGCTTTGCTTTCTAAATGACAAAATTACGTTTAATAGGCAAATAGATGAAAATAACTCTATAATAAATAATGGCATTATTATATAGTAGGATAACTTTCAAATTTGCTTCTTATTGTCTCTCCTCACCGCTGCCGCTAATCATACACAACAGTGCTAAGTGTTTCCTCTGCTAGGTTCCGATCTCGGAGCTTTCCACCTGCTAAGTCACTTAATCCTTAATCCTTTTACGAAATGACTGCTGTTCTGATCCTTCGTGTACAAAGAAGGGAACAGAGGCCCAGAGAAATTAAATAACTCCTCCCCAAGCCATGGCTGATCTGTGACAAGGCCAACATCGCCAGCCAGTTCTCCCAGCTCTGTTCCGCTCATCATCCTGAGCTCAACTGCAGCTTTTGCTGAGGTCTGTCTCTGATTCCTCCTCTTCTTCCCGGAGTGGTCTCCTTACCTCCAACCTCACTATCCCCACTACTGCATAGCTGTGAATGTATTCAACCGCGTGCATAACTATTCGTGTGACTATCACTATCCAAAGTCCATCAATAATTTCCCTTTTGCCTGTGGAACAAAGTTCCAACCTTTGTGGAAGAGAGTGGGTCCCAGCATGCTTCACAGTCTCATCTAAAATGTTCTCTCTGGGTCAAAGAAGTGGCTCAGTGGTTAAGAGCACTGGCTGCTCTTCCAGGGGACCTAGGCTCAAAACACAGCACCCACATGGCAGCTCACTACTGTCTATAACTCCAGTCTCAGGAGATCCAACGCTCTGTTCTGCCTTCCTGGTGCACTACATACATGTGGTGCACATACTTACATACATACAATACACCCAGCTCATGAAGCCTCTTTCAACCTTATAACTAAAACCACAATAACTTTCCCTCTAAACTCTCATTATACCTCATGCTCCTCTTTTCACCTGATTTATTAATTTCTCCTACCAGTATGACTTTTTACATAATTCTCAACATTATAGCTCCTAGCAATTGAAAACCCATGGCTTACACAACTTGGGATTCAATCTTTCCTTATAGAGTATTCTCCGGAGAGTAGGTGCTCAACAGATGTTTGTGGAACTGAGTTGGAATGTGCTAGACCTCGTATTTGGGTGAGAGTATCATGTTTTCAACTTGTCTCTTTTTCCACCCACAGAGAAGAATGGGAGAAGTTCTCCTAGGACGTGAGAGATGGAACATTCCCGAGGGTTGGGTAGACCATGACTCAAAATAAGGTCACCGGGTTATCAACTGTGGTCTCATATCTCTCCTGCGTAAGTGAGAAGGGAGGGAGTCTCCTCTGCAACAGGAGCAAATTTTTCCCCTACTTCCTCCTACTGTTTACGATTCTTTCCAAGGCCCATCAAGACCAGGTCCCAGCCAACCACAGGAATATCTCATCATTTTATAAAAGTCAATATCAGCTACTTCAGAAAACGTGAGTTTGGTTTTGACCTGTTCCCTCTTCTTCTCCCTCTATAACAGTGGTTCTCAACCTGTGTGTCTCGACCCCTTTGAGGGGTGTTGGAAACAACCTTTTCACAGAGGTTGCATATCAGATCTTTACGTTACAATTCATAACAGTAGCAAAATTACAGCTATGAAGTAGCAATGAAATAATTGTATGGTTGGGGTCCCCACAACGTGAGGAACAGTATTAAAGAGTCACAGCATTGGGAAGGCTGGGGACCACTGTTCTACAAAATCCTCCTTGCTCTCCTAAACTCAAGTCCTACAATGGTGGCAAGTACGTGAGCAGAAGAAGAAAAAGACAAAAACATAAAGTGTTTAAAATAGCAAATGTGGAGTTAGGGAAAGAATGAGGATCTGAGTTCGAATCCCCAGCACCTATGTGTTTTTTTTTTTTTTATTTTTTTATTGGTGGTTTGTTTTTTTTTAAAGCCATAGCTACATACGCACCTTTAACCCAGCACTGTCAGGAGGGTGGGGGTGGTTAGAGGGAGCAACATTGCTGAGGATTTCTGGCTGCCAGTCTAGCTCCAGATCCAGATCGACTGTCTTGAGGGAATTAGGTGGGCTATGATCAAGTGGGACACTGGACATCCTTTTCTGGTTTGTGAACACCAGCATACATATACCCCAACACACACATGTGTATATGCTTCACACACACACACAAAGTATCAGGAAAGGAAATCAAGAAACCAAAAGCATATAAACTGATTTTAAAAGAAAATGAGGCAGAAGAGGACGTGCTTAAAGCCCATTTTCCCCCTCGGAAGAACAGTTCCATTGGCTACTGTTACATAGAGTCTTCTGTCCACTTTACAAACCTGGCTTTCTCAGAGGTGTTTGCAAGATAAAATGAAATCTTTCTCCCAAGGACATAAACTACCTCCAAATAACCAGATCGGGAGTGAAGCCCCACAGCCAACTTCTGAACAAGTTTCCACTTTACTCGGTTTTTTTTTTTTTTCACAGCTGTGGACACTGTCCAGATTGGTGAGAACAACACTGTTTGCTTTTGGACCACATACCTGGGTCTTATCTTTCCCCACGCCCTCTTTAACAGCGTAACGCAGTCCTTTAATTTTGCTCTTACTATAACCATCCCAAAGAGAAACTTCAGATAGACAAACAAATCTTAGTCCAGTCCAATGGCACTGAAGTAAGCATCACTGATAAAATGCAGGCAAACACAGATACAGGCTTCACCAGACACCCACCAGCCCATCACAGACTGGAAATACCAGCGGCTCTTTGTAGCGATTCTTTTTGGACACTTCCTTTTAGCACAGGGACTCTCTAAGTCTTTGTTCCAGTTTGGGGACTCTGGACTCACTTATCTTTCTGATTCTAATCAGTGTGTGTCGCCTCTATGTCACCAACTGGGTAAAGTTTTTGTAAGTGCCATTTCCAGGAGTCTTGTGATGTGTTCTTTAACTCTGGGGCACCTCCTAAAGTCCGTTCTACTGTGAATGAGCAAGTCTTGTTTGAAATATAAGCAAATGAAACTCATTTAGAAAAGTTTTTAAATCCTGCATGTAGTATGGCCAAAAAAAAAACAAAATTAACAATTGCACAAATATAAGAGAAGTAACTTTTAGTCACACTGGGAAGGGACATTTCAACACTTGACCTGACCAAGACTGACAGCCAAAGACTGATTAAAAAGAAATATGCCCTTATATTGTTTGTAGAAAAATATCAAGAACAGATCATTGCAGGGAATGTTGTTTTCCTGTTGGGTTTTTTTTTTCTTTAACTTACTAGAATTATAGAGTTCTAAGTAATAAGAAACACTTTTGAAAGATAAACTAGAAAATTTCCAGAGCGAAGTATAAAGAGTAACAGAAAAAAAAAAAAAAACTGACCAAAATCAAATAAGGAGGAATAAACTTATCATCCCTGTCTAAAAGCAAAACCTGTGTGTGTGAACACACAACAGTGTTGAAGACACTAGAAATCATGCAAGAAGGGAAGGAGTTGTGAGAGACCGGAAGTAAAGAGATGAGGTAGTCATGTTCAAGGAAAGGAACCAGGGGCACTTGGTGGAGTCCCTGAGTTGATGTGACAGAGCAGAGAATCTGAGGAAGAGCCAAAGTTCATAAAGTCAAGAGTAATACACACGCACACATTAAAGAGCTGCAGAGGATCTTTGCTGAGGATCTAGAAGAGTATCCATGTGAGAAAACTACTTGATGTTTGAGGAAAAACCATTTGGAAAGGCATTGAGCAGATGGTGCCTAGAGACATGGACTGATAACGTGAGTCGGTCGGTAAACTGGACCAGAATAGAAAATCTTGCCATGCGTGGGTATGAGTAAAATTCAGAAAGTTTTGACTGAGTGTAAGTTAATTAGCCTCAGAGTAAATGCCACTCCTGTGATAAGTAATTTCTAGAAGAACACCAGACAGATACAGCCTTCCTCCAGACACTTAGCTGCATCACAGAAACCTGTTCAGCACCCAGTGAATAGATTCACACCATCAAAAGATTAACCGAGATTATTCAAGACCAGAGAGATGGATCCGTGGGTAAGCACACTAGCTGTGCAATCCTGACCACTCCAGTTTGATTCCCAGAACTCACTTAAAAAGGTAGATGTAGTGGTTCAGATCTGTGACATCCATGTTCCTACTGGGAGATGGAAGGCGGAGATGAGATCATCAGCCAGTAACTTGCCTCTGCAACGGCCACTGAAAAAAGAAGAGATTCTGCCTGGAAACAAGGTAGAAGGAAATGGCTGGCTCCCGCAGGCTGACCTTTAGCCTCCATCAGAGCTCACTGTGGAATAGTTACATACATGCACACACACACACAAAAAAAAAAAATGAAAAGAAAAAATTATCGAAGATCAACAGGTATGCAAAGAAAGAAAAACATGACAACATGACACAAACTTAAGGAAAAAATAATCAAAACAGATCCAATACAAAAAAAAAAGGAGTGACATCACTCCACAGATAACAAACCTAATATGAACTTTACACCAGCAAATATGACAATTTAAATGAAACCTACAAATTCTCTGAACAGCACACTATGTGACCAACTCTCTCTAAGTAATAAGGTAACCTGGGAATCCCTGCATCTGTTAAAGTGAATTTGGAACTACAAGCCTTTTCATAAAGAAAATCCCACTCCCACACTGTATTGCTGGTGAATTCCAGGGAAATTTAAGAAAAAAAAAAAAGAAAAGAAACTAATAATGTTTCCATACAAACTCATCCAGACAGGTGGAGGAAAGTGATTCTCCCAGGCTCAGTCCTTGAGGTCAGCATTACCCTGTAACATGATCACCCAGTGCAACAAGACAAGAAAACTACAACGATATCTCCAATAAACAAGAAAACTTCCCCAAAAAATGTTAAGCAAGTAAAGTTCATAGACAAAGGTTAATACAGTTTGAAAGAGTGACTACATCCAGAAGAGCAACATCAGTAAACAATTTTGATATAACATTGGCAGATCAGCCAACTTAATTTATCTTATTAATACACTAGCAAATGAAAACTTTATACTTAGTTCAACAGAAACAAACAAAAAAATGACAAAGACAACATGCATATCTCTGATAAAAACCCAGCAAATGAGAAAAAAAAAAAAAAAGAAATGTCCTCAACTTAATAAAAGACACTATTCTGGTTTGCTTCTCTGTGGCTTATAACAGAAACCTCTAACAGCATCTTGGAAGAGAAAATGGTTTGTTTGACTTATATTTCCACATCACAACCTGTCATTGAGTAGACAGTTCAGGAGCTCAAGGCAGGAACATGGAGTCAGGAACTGAACAGAGACCATGGAGAAATGTTGATTACTGACTTGCTTCCAGCCTCATGTTCCGGTCCCTTTATAACACAGCCAAGGTTATCTACCTAGGGTTGGCACCACCCACAGTGGACAGTGCCCTCCCACATCAATCAGCAATTAAGAAAATAGCCCATAGATATGGCCACAGGTCAAGCCAATGGAGTCAGTTCCTCAGTTGAGGTTCCTTCTTGCCGGGCATGTCAAGTTGCTAACTGAAACAAACTTTTCACAGGTGCTCATGAAAACAACTAGCATCAGACCTGATCAAAGTTTAAATATCTTCCCCTTATGGTGAGGGGAAATTTAATTGCATCTAAACTTGTAGCTGTTTAACGTGGCACTGAAGTTTCTTGCAATTGAGGCAAGTAGAGAATGGAAACAAAAAGTCTTCTTCATTTGGAAAGGAATAAATAAAGTTTTTTTTTAAAGTAATATGATCATACAAAATGTCCCATGGAACTTTATGGAAAACTTGCAAGACTTACTAACGAAATTTTCCAACTGTCTTCATCCATTAAAGTAGCTATAACAAAATAACATAAATGAAATAGCTTATAAACAACAGAAAATTGTTTCTCACAGTTATAGTCTCCAAAGCCTGAAATAAAGAAATGAACAAATTTAGCACTTGGTAAAAGTGTCCCATTGCCTCCTTCTAGTATCCTTACATGTTGGAAGGGGCAACCAAGCTTCCCTAGACTTCATTAGTAGGGCCATAAGTTCATGAAAGTGCCCCCTATTCAGTCACCTAACCAAAGTTCCACCATCTTGGGTGTTAGAATTTCAAAATATGAGTTTGTGAGTAAAAAACAAACATTTGGGTCATACATCAGGGTTGCAGAAAATAAACATGAAAAATCAACTGTATGTCTATAAATAGGTAAAGAAAATTTATCAGTTTATAGAAGTTGAAAGTTTTAAATACAACTAATATAACAATAAGAATTACTAGCCAGGTGGTGGTGGTGCACATGCTTTTAATCCCAGCACTCGGGAGACAGAGGCAAGTGGATTTCTGTAAATTCAAGGCTAGCCTGGTCTATAGAATGAGTTCCAGGACATGCAGGGCTATACAAAGAAAGCCTGTCTCAAAAAAAAAAATTACTTAAGAACAAATCTGACAATAGACATGCAAGACAAAAAATATATAACTACAAAACATTGATTGTTAAAAGAAATTAAAGACCCAAACAATTGGAGAGATAACCACCCTCCACCGGTGTGTCAATTCTCCTGACTGATTTGTAGCTTTAGTCCAACCCCAACCAAAATGTTAGCAGGCTATTTTGTAGAAATTGAGGAGCTGAGTTTAAAATTGTTATGAGAATTCAAGGCATCTCCCATAGTTGAGATGATCTGGACAAAGCAGACTTAAGTTGAATGACTAATTCTATCTGATTTCCAGACTTATCATAAAACTTCAGTAATCAAGATGGTGTATAAAGATAGACAAATAAGTTAATGAAACAGATCTATATGTGTATGAAAACCTGAATATTTCTCACAAGCCTTTGATTATCTACATGAAAATTGCATTATGTTTCATATTATCTAAAATTTTTAATTAAGTTAAAGTTGAAATACAGATTTTTAGAACTTTGAAATTTTTAGAAGAAATTATAACATGTTTTCTTTGTGAACCTGAGCAATACAAAAACTTCCATATGACACCAAAAAAAAAGAAAGAAAAAAGAAAAAGAAAAAAAAACCCTCCCCCTGAAAAGGTGCTTAATTATCTGGACTCTATCAAAATTAAAAAATCACTTTTGAAAGACTGTGAAGAGAAAAAAAAAGGCCTAAGCAGAATGTTTTCATATCATGTCTAATAAAAGAACTGCTCTAGAGAACAGAAATAAAGCAAAACATGCAAAGGGAAAAAGAAGAGCCAAGCATGAAAACAGATTTACAACCCAATGGTATAGAAGTGTGAAATAAACACATTAAAAGATCCCCAGCACTAGAGAAAGGCAAATTAAAGCCACAATGGAACGTAACTAAACTATTAGGATGACTAAGGAAGAGAATGCTTCCTTATTATGAACTATTGAAGAGACGAAACTCTCACACACTGGAAGTGGGGTATTTAAATATTACAACTAATTTGGAAGTACAACTTTCACCTACCATATTACTCTAATCATTACATCCGTGTTACTTATCCAAGAACTAAATCTTATTTCTAAATAGGTTTGTGAACATAAAAATAACAGCTTTATTTGTAATATTCAAAAACTGACAGAGACCAAATGTCTATTGATATTCTATAAGAGACTCAGGTGTAACCACATGATGGGACATTTTATTCAGAAATATGAGAGAATTAACTACTGGTGTGCCTAACAATAATTATTCTCAATGAAAGAAGCCAAAGCCTGCCACCATTCAAAAAAAATAGTATATGTATTATAGGAGTCTTTATCTAAATGAACACTAATACATATCAATAGAATGCCAGTTGGTGATTCCAGATATGTAAAAATGGTGGAAGAGAAGAGAAAGTCATTAAGAACCACCTAGTGTACAAGGGCCACAGGGAAGTCTTGGGAGAGACAGATGTTCATCTTGACTATAGCATTGTTTTTCACAGATGCACTCATACATCAATAATAACCAATTGTATACTTACGGATATGATTGCTTTGATCTGTGTCTATATAAATTCACCTGCCATTTCTTAGTATTCAGACTTTCCACATCTCAAATTTTTCTGCTAAAATGGTGCACTCTGAAAAGCCTAGTTGCTTTTAATAGATTTGATAAACTGTATTTTAAAGTGGGGGCAGGGAGAAATAGTAGAGTTAGAAATACTTAACTAAAACAATTTAGGAGAATAAGATATACAATTCAAATAAGTTCACAGCCATCTGCAAATCAGTGCCCCAGCCAGCGGGGTCCTCAATGGGGACCTGAAGGGAGGGTGGGCGAATGAGAGGGACAAGAGACACAAAGAATGAGAGCAAGACAGGATGTCTGATCAAGCTCCAAAATTTTATTTTTCTCTTAAGGCATATATAGGTAGGCAAAGGGGGTCACAAGCAGGAAGGGACTTAGTAATGGGGGTTGCAAGCAGGAAGGGACTTTAATTATGGGCTGTTGGGCCAGCAGGGAATGTGTCTCTGGGGGTTATTTATCTACTATTGCTTAACTGCCTAATTGCTTAACTGCAGCTCCTTCACCTGATATCTGAGAAGAGGTTCTGGTATCTGTGAGAAGAGGTTCTGGTGCTATGGAGACTTAAGCAACACCTAGATCTAAGAAAAGAGGAGAGGCCGGGCAGTGGTGGCGCACACCTTTAATCCCAGCACTTGGGAGGCAGAGCCAGGCGGATCTTTGTGAGTTCGAGGCCAGCCTGGTCTACAGAGCAAGATCTAGGAAAGGCACAAAGCTATACAGAGTAATCCTGTCTTGAAAAACCAAAAATAAAAAAATAAAAAAAAAAAGAAGAAGAAGAAGAAAAGAGGAGAGAAGGTCAAATATGACAGCATGTATGTCAAGGGTCACTTAGGCTTATGGCTCCTGTCAAATCAGAGGCTCTAGAAATTTAGAGGAAGAACATTTTGAGTCATAAATAGTTTTATAACCTACTAATTCTGTCTATATTGTCCATGGTCTGGGGTGGTAAAATAATCAAGAGACATAGTTTGGCTAGCAAAAAGTAACAAGAAGATATAAAGTTTCCTCCTTTGTACCACCACCACCACCACCACCACCACCATCATCATGTTTTCTTCTACTCTAGGGGACTAGGGTATTGAACTCAAGTTACCAAATTTGTCAGCCAGGGCCTTGACTTGCTGAGACATCTCACTGGCATAGGAAAGAGAATTTTTAAAGACGTACCTCTGGAGACTATATCCTATAATGTCATTCAAGAAATGCAAAGAGGACCAGTTTTGGATGAGGACAGAATTTCCAACAGTTTCTGAAATGGCCCAACGCCTCCTTCTGCCATTTTGTACTGTATTTATGCAAAGCAACACGCTGAGCATTGATATTATAAAAATCAAAGTATCAGTCATCTCTGAAAAAATCCCCTTGCAATGTTAAATATTCAGCCAAGGACATCCATCTCCGTAATATGCAAATTTGCTTTTGTTTTTATCCATTGTGAAATTATTCTAAAACAAATTGGCTGTGTGTGTGTGTGTGTGTGTGTGTGTGTGTGTGCATGCTTATGGAGGACAATGTACACATGCTGCAGAACTCATGTAGATGTCAGAAGACAACTTTCAAACATCAGTTTTCTCCTTTCACCGTGTAGGTTGCAGAGATCAAACTCAGGTCATTAGTTTTGGCAGTAAGCACCTTTACCTGCTGAGCCATCTTACCTGCCCTAAAGTAAAGTTCTTTGTGATTTATTCTCTATAAATATATATAGGCTTTATATATATCTACTTTATATACCATATACCTGAGATCCCTGCAGTAAACAGTGAACATAACCAACAGAATGAATGTATTTTAAAAAGGGATGTGTTAGATTGGCTTAATGATATGGTCTGGGTAGCCCAACAATGGTTGTCTCATGATGGAAAGGCTAAGAACCTGGTAGTAATTCAGTCCACAGGCTGGAAGCCTCAGCAGTCCCAACCTGGTGCCGAAGGCCTGGAGGATTCCTTGAGAGTTGCTGGTCTTCATTTCACATTGAAAGCCTAAAGAAGGTAGTTCTAATACCTAATCAGAAGCATCAGCAAGGGTACATGAACTCACTGCGCAATGTGAAAGCTGAGCTAGGAAGAAGAAAAAAAATCTTCATACAGGATTGCTGCCTCTATAACACTCCCCTGTGTCCTAACGCCTTTTCCCACCCAATTCATGATTGCTTCTTTAGTTATTATGACATGTGTATACATATATATGTGTGTGTGTGCATATGTAAATATATATTCCTATATGATATATATTCCATCTGTGCATATGTCCAGGGCTGACCACTTGGGATTAAACAAAAGCCTGCTACCAGGAGGTGCTGCCCACACTCACACTGGGTCTTCCCACATCAACTAAGACAGTCAAGGCAATCACCAACAGACATACCCAAGGCCAATATAAGACAGCTGATCCCTCATGGAGCCTTTCTTTCCAGTTGATTTCAGGTTGTGGCAAGCTAACAATGAAAGCTGACCAACACAGGCACATAGACCTCTCTCTGGTGAAAGGGGGCCACCCGTGGAGAAGGCTGAGGTAGCTGCAGCTGAGAGCATGGATTCTAGTGCTGGCTTTATGAGGCGCTGTGTTCCTCCCTTTGGGGCCAACTTTTGACAATGGCACACAGATAAAGCCTCTCCAAGCATCATTTGCCTCCACTGGAAGATAATCACTACTTCCAGGGATGGTTGTTTTTTGTTGTTGTGTTTTGGTTTTGGTCATTAAATGATTTAAGACATGTAAGGTGTTCATACATACACCAGGCAAATAAAATGTTCCCTATTTGTGTGTATATTAATAATTGTTAGCTCTTCACTCAAAGATATTGGGGGAGGTTCAAGGATGGAATAGAGGCATTATAAAGATGGCTCACTCATTGGGCACACAAATTGCTGTGGCAGAGGACCTGAGTTCAAGTCCCAACACCCATTTCAGTTGGCTAACAACTACTTGTAACTCTAGCTCCAGGGGCGTAGATGCCCTCTTCTGGTTCTGAAGGCACCTTTATTGGCATGTGCATGCCCAGCATTCACACACACACACACACACACACACACACACACACACACACACACATCCATGTAATTAAAAATAAAACAAAGTGATTTTTTTTTAATTTAGTGGAATAGACAGCTCCAAGGTGCACTGCGAGTCCTATCTCCAGAAGCAGGGTACTAACTGCGTACCCACAGGAAGTTGCATATCAGGCTAATTCCCGTGATATTGACTACCCAGAGCTATTTCCTGTGTTAGCATCTGTATATCCATGACTCTTCCTGTATCATGGTTATCTTCCTCCTGTTTCCCCTACCCACCTACCCTAGATCAGAGTATCTCAGATTCTCTTGATCTTGGACTTTTTTTTTTCCCTTTAGCTTGAAGGTGTTAAAAAAAAAAAGGAAAGGAAAAAAACCTTCTTTCAAATGACAAAGCTGACAGCTCACAAAAGGCAGAAATAAAAATATGAAAAAATGTTAACCTCGCAGGAAATCAAATATTTGATAATATAAAGGATGTCCCGGGCTTGTGTGTACACACGTGTTTAAAGCACTAAGAATTTTGTAAAATAAAATGTTTCCTCCAGCTGACATCTCCATAAAGCAGAGCTCACACAGCAGAAGAAGGAGAAAAGGGAGTCTGACGCTAACACCTTCTAGATAGGAGTTAACGGGTGTTTAATTATAAAATTCCTTTTTCTGCTCTCTGCGTGCCCCGCTTCTCCTACGCTGCAAAAAAAGTCTAAGTAAATAAACAACCTTTTCCCCTGATGAAAAAGTAGAAAGTCGTCATCGAATCAAACTGAAATCAATGACAGCTCTGCACTTACCCCACATCTAACTTATTTCCCTGAGCATTAGATGTGAATATTCATCCTTCCCGTTCTGCCTCCCAGTGCTTCTCTGCCTGTACCATTAGCATTCCTCCTCTTCCAACTTTGCTGCTGCGACCCGCAAATGTTGCCACATCCCTAGCATTGGTTAGAGGCCCTCCTTTGACTAGGCTTTCTCTGGCTACCAAGTCTCCATTTGCTGCTCATTTCTTCTCTCCCCACCCCTGCCCCACCCCCATCACCTCCTTTTTTAGGTAACTCTGCTTATCCTGGTTCCTTGTCTCAGGTGCTCTATGGCTCCATACCTACCCACAGGAATCCAGATGCCCTTCCAGAGAGCCGTAATACCCCAAAATAATCTATTGAAATAATCAGTTTGCCTCGGTCGCCTTGATGCTAGGGGCTGCTGAGCTCGGCCCACAGTAAAGAAAATACGGACATTTTAAGGAAGGACAGAGCGATGAAATAAACCAACTCTAGACCTAATGCATCTGAAACGAAGCTGATGTGGTTGCACTTTATAACCTCAAGATCTACGTTTCGTTGTTGTATTACATTTGTTTCAGATTAATAAAGCCAGCACCCAGCGATTTCTGTGCCCCGGAAGACTACCCAAGCAAACAATACTATGTGAGCTCCAACTTAAGAACAGAGTAGAAAAACTAGCCATTATTAGTGCCGGCCAACAAGTAATACAATGGCAGATGTATACTTTCCCCCAGGGCATTTGGTCTAATCTCTCTGTGATCTATAGAACGGCTCTTAACCTGAATTCCAGTGATAACATCCACAGACAACAGACTGCCATGGAGACCTGTTGGCTCCTCAGTTGCCTCCCAACTGACACAGAGCAGACAGCCAGAGAAATAACCAAGTTGAAAACATGATCCCAATGTTTGCCAATTGGCTTTCAGTTTGGGGAATTTTTGAAAACCGAACACTACATTTGGTCTTCTTTTTTAAGTTATCCTTCACTGGGGGGATAGAACTATAAAATCCTGACTTGCCTTTTACCGTTCTGTCTTTATAACGATCCTATTCACTTCACAGTATAGTTTGTATTTCCTCACACTTATGTGTGGATACACATGTGTGTATGAAGACTGAAGGTTGACACTGAGGGCCTCCAATCATTCTCCACCTCATTTTTTCTTTTCCAGACAGTCTTTCAGTGAACCTGGGGCTCACTGATTTGGCTATACTGGCTTTCCAATAAGACCCATGGATCTTCCTGTCTGTTTACCCTTCCCTCCAACTACAGATGCTGGGGTTCGCTGTGCCCAGCTTTTACGTGAATGGTGAGGATCTGAACTCAGGTTCTTATACTCCTGAAGCGGCACTTCACTGAGCCGTCTACCCAGACTCTCAGGGTATAGTTCCACCATTTTACAAAATCACATGAGGCAGAAAAGAAGAATCAGGCTTCCCAGGTCACTTGCAGGGCCTACACTCTAAGTCCAGTCCACCACCCTGACAGGGCAGATCCCGGGAGACACTGAGAGGAAACTAACTGGAGAGATTCACATGTATCGTTCAAGAGGGAATGAATCTGGGAATACATTTCTCTCTTCGTGAAATGTGTCAATTTTTGTTTCGTTTTCTTTTGTTTTAATGCAGAATGAATGATATGGGGAAAGGAAGGAAAAAAAATTCTAAAGATCTAAAAAGCACTTTGATCCAAAGAGCCTCTTCTGGGTATGTGTTTCATTCCCGGACCATTAACCACAGATTTTGCTTTTCTTTTGAGCTACTGATTAGCAAGTGAAATGGCAATTTACACATTTTGTTAATCATTGTCCCTTTGGTGAGCACATGTTTCAATCGGTTTTAAAATTAGTCAAGTAGTGCAGCTCAACAGCATACTGAGCCAGTTTGGATGGGAGAGGAGAGAGCTCGGACACTGCGACATCATGTTTACCTAGTTGAGACCCTCTTCATATTCTAGGAAAAGTAACTCCTTGAAGAAGGCTCTGTCCTCAGATAAACATTCCACAAGGCATGACAATTAAGACAAGGCAAGAAATGTTTCCCTACCAACTAGCCATCCCAAGCAGATGAACTTATTATGGGAAATAATCAATAAAGAGGATATCACAAACAGAAGTGAAGGGGACATTGTGGTTGGTTGTTTCTTGTTACGTGAACCATCTCCAGCCTCCTTGAGTCAATTACCATTATTAAATTGGAGATGGCAGTGACCGAGTTTGCCCGGAGAGCTCTGTTTCTCATTGTTGGGTAAGACTGCAAATGTCTTTGAAATGAGTTTAATCTGAAAGACTCTTAACCAGCAAGCAACTCTCTCTTGGCCTTTGGAGCCACAGAGGAGGTTTTGTGGGTTTTTATTTGGTTGTTATGTTGTTGCTTGGTTTTATTTTGGAGGCGAGAGTGAGGAATAAAGGACAGAGTGTGTTTGTGTGATGCACATTTCTTTTCCTTAAACTAAAATTGAGATGATACTACTGTCTCTGTCACTCTCCCCCCTCCCTCCCTCCCTCCCTCCTCCATTTCTTGTAACTCTTCTGCTATTGGGAGGTCTGGAGGCATTTAAAAGGCATGGTGAAGTGAAGGAGAAAATTCTGAAGTTTGTACTGTTTATTTGTTTTTCAGCCATGTCCACCACGTGGTATTTTTCAGGCAAACACATACTTGTTTTTGTACCCTGAACAAAATGAAGAGACGAAAAGATATGCATTTGTGTGCACAGAGCTGGGTGATAAAGACGGAAGGGTGGGGCCAGCAAAATATTCCAAGATGGCAATGTTATTTGTGTTACTCCTCGGCCAAAAGGTGAAGGTTCTCCTGAGGGTAGAGTTGTTTTTCCCCAACACCGAGTGGGACAAAGGATAAGGAAGGCAGATTTTTGTTTGTGGGGACTGTCAGTTTCTGTGAGAAATTATCCACTCCAGTAACTTTTGTTATTTTGGCAATTTCATTCTCAGAACTGACAGTGCCCTTTACTTTCAAGGCAGGGGTGCGGGTGAGGAGGTTGGGAGAGTGGGAGCAGGTCTTGTTCTAGTAATAGGGAGAGGTTGCAGGGACAGCTGTAGGCAGACTAGAAAGGTCCTGGGAGAGAGGATTGTTGTTGCTTCTGGATTTCTCAAGCTGCTCCTCTTTCTGCTCATGTTTATGCTTCAGAATTTCACACTGTGGTCAAAGGACACAAGATGTAATTTAACGTGCCCCCTGTAAATGCTGGGCGACTGTCCTTACATGCGCACAGAGGCACAAAGTTTAACTGGGTACACAAATTAGGACCGTACCTTTAGAGGAAAATACACATCTTAAATAATAATCAAAAGCTGACAGCCAGCTATGGTCAGTGGTGGTTTTTGCTTTTTGTTTTTTGGGTTTGTTTTTTTTTTTTTTTTTCCCTATTTAGAGGCAAAAACCTGTAAATCCAGTTTCTGAACTGTAATTTAGAATTACAAGGAGGAAGAAAGTTGTAAGTAAGACAAAGTTAAAATATGTATTTCAGATTAAGCATTTTACTGGGACATAAAAAAGCAAGCTTTACGTTTACTGAAAAGGAATGTTCCAGTAATTACCACAAGATTCCACAGCTGCTAAATGAGAGAAACTATTTTTCTTTCTTGGAATGTAACTCATCAAGTCTCACAATTGCCTCATAACTAATCAGGCCTCTTATGAAAATTTTAGTAGCCAAAAGAGCCTCTTGGATTGTCTTCATGCCCCTGACATGCTATTCACAGGCATGCCTACAGCCTCTAATAACCTCTTTTTTTAACTTTAAAATGTGCTCACTCGAAATGTGCTTTAACAACAACAATAAAATATGCTCTAAAATATTCACACAGGATTTCAATAGAGCATCAATTTCCTTAAGCATTTCTTTACAACATGCAATGAAAATATACTCAGGGAAAATCAGGGAGGGTAGATTGGGTGATGTTGGTAACTACTACATCCAGGTTTGTTTAAATCTCTTCTCATTATTTGAGGACACACTGCTTGGAGGAGCCGTTGTAAGACTATGTGACTTGTAGACACCCATGATAAACAACCATACCTGAATTCAGCTTTGTTCATACATGTAAATATGGATACCGAGTATTGACCAAGACTTTGTACCAGGGTGAGTAAACACAATTATGGGCCAGACTGCTCTTAATTTGCATATAGTCCAATGGGAACTTACACACTTTTGTTGCTGCTGGATTCCAGGTCCTTGTATCAGTCAGCAATTCCAACAATGTCACAAAACAATAGCTTTTGAGATTTTTAGAAACATACAAAGTCAGCATTTCTTTCATACTGGGGCATCTGTGGATAAGAGTTGGCTTATCTAGATGAGGTTTCCTTGGCCTTGACCCCAAACTTTGAACTGAGTTAAGCTCAGTGATTCTTCCATGAATCAGCAGCTGTCAGAATCCAAGTGTTTTCCAAAATTAAAGATTGTGGGGCTAGAGAGATGGCTCAGTGGTTAAGAGCACTGGCTGCTCTTCCAGAGGACCCGGGTTCAGTTCCCAGCACCCACATGGCTGCTCACAACTGTCTGTAACTCCAGTTCCAGGGAATCCGATACACTCTCAAAGACACACAGGCAGGAGAGACACCAATGCACATAAAATAATAATAATAACAATAATGGAAAGATTGTTAAAGTGGAAGTTCATTTCAAGCTCACACTCCTGTGATATCTAACACCTCATTGGCCAAAATAAGAATGTCAACCCCAGCACAAATACAATAAGGAAATGTCACTTCATAAGAAATAGTAATAATGGATGCTGGAGAGACGGCTCTGTGGTTAAGAGCACTTACAGAGAACCTGGGTTCAATTCCCAGCCCTCACGATATGGCTCACAAACATCCACAACTCCTGATCTAGAAGATTTGACTCCCTCTTCTCAATTACAAGGGCACCAGGCATGCATCTGCCTCACAGACATGCATACAGGCAAAACCTTCACATACATAAAAAATGTATCTTTAAAATGTGCAAAAGTCTTTAAGAAATAACAATAAGGAAGAAGAGGGTGAATATGGACTGGAGAAAATCCAACTCTCTTTCCTCTTTGAAGCATTCCTTCTCCAGGAAATCTCATCAGACCCAAAGATTTGCTTCCTCTCCACACATACATAATTCATAACTTACATTTCCAGCTCAAAACTCTCTTTTTAGTTTCAGAGTTTCATAACCAAAGAATTATTTGCTACTTATGCCTGGTTATTTCAAAGACATTTTAAACGTATTACATCTCAAACTGAACACATCATCACTCAGCTACCACCCATGGACCGAAAGTGATGTTCTGAGTGTAATCCATAAGCCACTGCATGTTCCGTCACTCACCCTTACAAACCAGAAATCAAAGAATCTGAAATACTCTTTCTTCACTTTCAATATCCAACTGATCTCCAGACTATATTACCTTCTAATTTTGCCTTGGACCTTTCGCTTCTCCACATCTTCACCAAAAGCCTCTTTCACATCTTTAGCATCTCATACCTTATCCCTATGATATGTATTAAGCATCCCATCTATTTTCATATCAACCTCATTGACTTTAATTCCCCTAGGACCTGCAGTAGTCATCGCACAATTGGCAATCACAAAATTATTGAATGAGTGGAATGGATGGATAGAAGGTACACACAAGACCTACAGAACAGGGGAGATTGGCCCACTCAGTGAGGAACCGGAACATGCACAGATAGTGAAAAGACTGATTGTCAAATTTGTCTAGATTGCCACAGTCCTTCTGCTTGTATCCTGCTGCTTCTGTTCAGAAGGAGCAAGCCCTCCTGGCCTTGTAGACAGTGCTGTCTCCACACCCTTGCTATCAGCCATGGTCAACTCGGCCATGTTCTCCCACATCAAGCCCTCTTTCAAGATGCAAACAAAGTTTCAGAGACAGCGGAGAACTTTCGTGGCCTGAGCACCAAAGAGAAAGGATTTGCTTGGAATGGCTCCTCCCTTCACAAGCTTATTCCAGGATTCATATGCCAGGGTGGTGACCTTACAAACTGCCACGGTGGCACTAATGGCAAGTCTATCTACAGGGAGAAATTTAAGGATGAGAATTTCATCCTGGTGCATACAGTCCTGGTATCTTGTCCTTGGCAAATGTTGGACCAAATGCAAATGTTTCCCAGATTCTATCTCACTGCCAAAGCTGAGTGGATGGCAAAAGCGAGGTATTGGGGGAAAATAAAAGATGGCGTGAGCATCGTGGAAGTCATGGAGAGCACCCAATCCAGAAACAGCAAGACCAGCAAGAAGATCACCACTGCCAAGTGTGAACAGCTTTGATACTTTTGAGTTGTGTTCTTCACTGCTGGACCATTCCTTCTGCCCCAAGAAGAGCTTCCCTCCCCCAACACTCACAGTATCCTATAACCTTTGTCCTCTCCCTGAAATTCTCTTGGTTCCGTATTCTCCTCATTCCTCTCTGAGACCAGCTGAATTGCAGGGTTAAATTTACGATTATGAAGAGAAAAAAAAAGAAGAGGATTCCCTACTTCTTCCTTCCTTACCACAAAAGTTTCCAAAACCATTACCTCATTAATGACTAGCAACAAGGCATCAAATAGGAAGTCACACCAAGGTCCTTAGTATCAGCAGCGAGTCCCATGGTGCTCAAGGGAAATGAAGCAAGGAGGGGCAGGGGCAACACGCTAGCATGGGGCAAACTCCGAGGCAGAAAGGAAACCCAAATGGAAGATGGGGACACTGGGATAAGCCAAGGGAAGGGCCTGGGAGGTGAGGGCAAGGAAAAAGACAACAGGGCTGCTGCAGACAACATTAGACCAGAAGCTTCTAATCTAAGCGTTTGATTGGGGAAGTGTTGTAGAACCCTATTTTAACTGGGCAAAGATGAGCCACACTTATATATGCTGCAGAGTATTACTTTAAGTGTATAAAGGTGCGTTACTTTTGTTTATGCTGCATCTGTTTAACAATGTAAGGCTCTGTGTTTAATTATGTAAAGATGTGCTGCATTTGTTTCACCTTGCCTGCCTAAGGCACCTGATTGGTCTAATAAAAAGCTCAACAGCCAATAGCTAGGCAGAAGATAGGCTAGGTAGGGCTAGCAGACAGAGAGAATAAATA
The DNA here is from genome assembly GCF_949786415.1 of Peromyscus eremicus. Classification (NCBI taxonomy): domain Eukaryota; kingdom Metazoa; phylum Chordata; class Mammalia; order Rodentia; family Cricetidae; genus Peromyscus; species Peromyscus eremicus. The sequence continues at coordinate 38,565,608 of NC_081424.1, read as the reverse complement.
GGAAGAGGAATCTAGGCTCAAAAGAGAACAAGAGGAGAAGGCAGAGAGAACCAGCAACACACCCAGGGCAAGAAGACAGACAGACAGACATAGAGAAGCAGTGAAAGTAAGACATACAGAAGTAAGAAAGGTAATAAGCCCCAGGGCAATAGATAAAGAAAAACAGGTTAATTTAAGTTAAAAGAGCTAGCCAGAAACTCGCCTAAGCTAGACTAAGCATTCAAAACTAATAGTAAGTCTCTGTGTCGTGATTTGGGAGCTGGTTCGTGACCCCAAAGAAAACGCCTGGTACAGGAAATGATGAAATGGATACAACTTCCAATGAGATGAAGTCACGAGTGTCCACAGCAGAGGTGGATCTGGCCTAGCAATGCTTCTCTGAGGACCATGAGATAAGGAAGAGGAGTCAAAGTCTGCCATTGAAAAAAGAGGCCTGAGAAAATAAGGCAAGATAATGAGCCCACAAATAGTAAATGCTAGTAGAGCCGAAGCACTCTTCTGGCTTCCAGAAAACTGGAGGAGAAAGAGAAATTTTGAGGGATAGAAGAAAGGGCCACCCCACAAAGATTCTAGGACTCTGGGTCTTCTCGTGAGCTTCTTACAGCTATCAGAGAGTACAGGAAGGCTGTTCCCATCACTAGTCACGGGCAGCTCTACTAATCCTGTCCAAGAGTTTTCAGAATGAGCTACTAGCACAACTGCCCATGGTCAGACACTCCATACTCATGGTGTACTAACTTTGGGAAATGAATCAGAGTATACAGAGATGCCCATCAACTTATAATAAGCTACATCCTGAGAAATACATCATAAATGGAAACTATCATAAGTCCAAAATACATTTAATGCACCAAACTCATCCAACACCATTCTTAGCCATATCCCATGCAGTAGACTATCAGTGGCTTCCTATAGTGATTGCATGGCTCCTTGAGAGGTGTGACTTAGTACCACTGCCCAGTATCACAAGATGGGATCATACCAAATGTTGTTAGCTCAAGAAGAGATCAAAATGCAAAATGTGAACTATGACTCCCACTGAGTGCATATGATATTTGTACCAATATAAGGCTAAGAAATAGTAAGTGAAATCATTACAAGTAGGAGATTGTCTCTACACTTAATAAGTAAAAAGCCCTGGTTGATCCATTATTTTCAACTTGAAAGGAATAATTAAATCAAATGAGTAAATAATGATCAAGGACTTCGGCGCAAAGTAGCCAAGGAGAGCATTGATCGAAGCATGTCATTAGGAACACACATGGACTCACAAATAGTTGCTTATACTTTTAAGGAAACAACTACCCTCTCTTGACATCTCTGGGTCCCTCACCAAGCTACCAAGTGCTCCCTGACAACTTGAAGTCAAACTGGTTATGACCGAAATCCAACCACATTCAATGAAAATTTTAACATAGGTGGCAGATTTAAAGACTTGATTTTGCTTTCTGAGTTATGAATGATAAATGCACTCAACTCCTTTGGTTTAGTAAACTCTAAAGCCCCTTAATGGCTTTAGTACCATTAACAGAAGTACCAGTGGCATCTTGGTGACTAAAATGGCTTATAAAATAGATTGAGCACTTTAACTTGCAGTCAATGATGGAGAAAGGTCAGCAAACTATTCCCCTGAATCAATTACTATTGAATGGATTATGTGAGGAAAAGTTTTTTTTTAATTCTAAGTCATGAGAATTTAGTGACAACTTATTCTGTTACATGGACAGATACAGCCACATCAAACTAGAGCATCAAGGGGACTTGGCTCTGTCTGACCCATTCTCAACCTTATCATCACCTAATTCTATAGGTTCTAGAATGTGCACTACTGGACCCAAACCCGGTGGATCTGATGAATAAGATAGCCAGCTACATCTTCTTGACATGTCCTGTTGGAGCTCCAACAGCCTCAGAGGACCTGCTGTGAAACCCTCAGCTCCTCTTCCCGATTTCCCTTTGGGGTTCTATGGAAGTGCTGTGTGGCAGTGAGATACTTCCCCGGCCATGTGGAAGGGTTGGATGCAGCCCTATTTGCTCACTTTAGTACTGGGAAAACAGAAAGGAACTCTAGTTGTCAGTGTGTCTCCTAGTTTTACTTCTGTTACTGTGACAGATACTCAGACCAAAAAAAGAACATTAAAAAGTAAAAGGCCTTATTCAGCTTACGATGTCCAGTGACAGTCCATTCTTGTGGGGAAGTCAAGGCAGGAACGTAAAGCGTCCTATCCACAGACAAGAGCAGAGAGAAAAATGAATGCATGGATCTTTGCTGGCTCGTTCCTGCTCAGCTAGCTTTCTTCACTCTTAGATGGTTCAGGGCCCCGCCCATGAAAGGGTGCCACCCACATTGGGTTGGGTTTTCCCAATTAACAATCAATTAACAATCAAAACAATCCCCCACAGACATGCCCACAGGCCTAGCTGATCTAGATAATTCCTCATTAAGATTCTCTTCCCAGGAATTAGATGGCTCAGAGGTTAAGAGTACATATATAGTACTCTAGAAGAAGACCAGAATTCTGATTCTCAGTACCCAGTTCAGGCAAACCATAATGACCCATATCTCAAGCTCCCTGGGAGCCAATGCCTCTGGCTTCTGCCCACACTAGCACATGGGTGTACACACCCACACAAAGACACATACCCATAATTAAAAATAAGATAAATATTTTTTAAAAAATACTCTCTTCCTAGGTCATTATAGGTTGTGTCAAGTTAACAGTAACCCATGCACACAACATTCATATAACTAATGGCACCAGAAATATCAAAACCTAACTTACAGAATCAAATTACTTCCTGTAACTTGTACCTGAGGTGATGCCTTGAAGATTTCAATTCCGATCTTGAAGCATGTATGCTGTGGAACAATCTTTGTACACTGTAAACATGTATTGCTCTCACTGTCAATAAAAAGCTGATTGGCTGATGGCTAGGCAGGATTTTCAGGGCAGAGAGAATGCTGGGAAGAAGGAGGGCAGAGTCGGAGGATTCGTCAGCCAGAGGGAAAAGAAACAGGACATGCAGGAGAGGTAAAAGCCATGAGCCTCAGGGCAGCACATACATTAATAGAAATGGGTTAATTTAAATTATAAGAGCTAGTTAGTAATAAGCCTGAGCATTTATAACTAATAATAAGTCTCTGAGTGGTTATTTGGGAAATGGCTGGTGGAACAGAGCTAATGGTGGTCCCCACAAAAAAACTCTGCCTACACATGTAAACACTTTAAGGATATCTTTAGCTAGTTTCTTGATGAGTCATGGTCAACTACAGTGAATCCATACAACCATTGGAATCAGTTTGAAATATGTCAAATACAAGCTGTGACTAAACATGAATTTTCAAAATCTTCTGACAAGAAATTATGTCTGACTTAAGTTATCTAATCAATAATGCCTGTCTTGAGGGTTTCTATTGCTATGATGAAAATGGTGTTAGAACACCTTAATTGTACAGCCCTGTGGGGGAGAATTCTTTAAGCTAGCACCAACTAATCTTGTACATCTCAAGAGAAAAAAATAAATTGATCTCAGACAGTAAATCTTCCACGAATTTTAAGAGGCATCTGGAAAGAAAAATTGTCTTCTGCGGAGCTCCTAGTAGTATCCTGGACGAAATCCTCTTATATCCAGTCTCCCACAGTTCTCTCTGCCTGCCCTGCCATTACAATGGCTGTTTTACTTGATTGCAACAATTTATTCAAGTCTGTTTCCTCTCTTCGGACCATTTTGTCTCCTCTCTAGGACACACTGGCCTTGTGAAATTAGCTGTGTCTTTTTTCCATCTTATCTCTGTTTCCACAGTCCAGGATGATGCCTGAAACAAAGTAAGAATTCAGTAATTCTTGCTGAATGCCTCAGTGAAAGAGTTGGAGGAAGGGGTAGACAGACAGACAGATGCTATGCAGAATAAATACAGAGAAAAAAATGTCACCTAAACCACAGATGCCACTTTCTTTCATTGAACTTTAAAAGTCCTGACATTGTTTTCAGAACAAAGGTTATGTTTTGACAAAACTAAGTTACTGTCTTCCGAAGCATAATTTTGGAGTCCAAATGACTATTCTTGACTGCCTCCCTCTAAACAGGCCTGCATTTTGCTTAGACCAGGGCATCATGACTGACAAGTGGAGCTTTTTTTCTTTGTTTGAAAGTCTTGGCAGAAATGTACGACGGCCACAGCTATGGATATTTTTTCTGGTCTCTGCTGCTTTACATCGCCTGAGAGAAAGGCCTTGCTTCCAGGAGTAGTCTTAGTGGATTGCCCAAAAGCCTTAAAATTAGGTAAAACAAGAACATCTGAACTCTGCTAGGGCAGCTTTGAAGAAAAATCTTAAAAATCTGTTTCTTTTAGAGCTGTACCTGAGCTCAGAGCCGTAGGAAAGCACTGGAGTCTGAGGTGGGTGAGTTTCTGTGAAGAAGGAGCATAATTCACAAGAACTTTCACTAAACTCATTACAGATTCACAAACCATATGACTTTGCAAATTCACTTAAGAATAATTTGTTGCAATTTGGTATTCCAGGCTTTCTGAGAATAGTATTTTCCAAGAAGACCCAAGAGAATTCTAAAGTGTGAATGATTTTAGATTTGTCGATCTTCTTGTAAGTGAAAAAAAAAAAATCCAGATGATAAAAGACCAATGAAAACATTTGAATTTTGTGGTTTTTACACAGATTGATTGGTTTGTGGCCAATTGTGACTTTTCATCAACTCCCATTCTAAAGGCGGTGGAACAGATAAATAGAAGGGAACTGTACAAAGTCTGGATTCAGTTTCTTTTTTCTGAGCTGTCTTTTTAAAGGTTTTAAAGTAGACGCTTAGAAAATGCCAGAGAGGTTTTTAAATCTTTTCACTCTTTTTTGAAAAAGCAGAATTTGTCCAGAAAGTTAGCTATTTGCATACAGTGGGATCTTGACAGATGCTGTACTTTATCTCCTCCAAATTGTAGAAACACGAACACGGATATTAGGATTCAAAACAAATCAGCAGTCGCTGAACACGGCATTGAAAAATGTAGCCATTCCAAACTGAATTATCATTATGGGTGACGTTTTCTTTTCTGAACCTTAAAAAACTTCAAGAAAAAAAAATTGGTAACATAAACCACATGGTTGCCTCATTCTCCCGCCGACCTTGGCACAGGGACCACTGCCTGGCAAACCGGCTGTCAGCTGGGCTGAGTAATCGGGGCAGTATTGCCCTGTAGTTAAATCTACTGCTTTCTTTCTGAGAAGTCATCAGTGGATGCTTTTTCTTCTTATCAGTCTTCTCAGTAATGTTTGAACAGGGCTTCTGTGCATGAGGAGAACACGTCCCTGTAGAGGGAGTTGCTGAAGTAGTCAAAAGAAAAAGAGGAAAAAAAAAATCATAAAGCGTTCTAGTGACTCTGAAAGGGAAAGGAGGGGGAAAAAAAAGCTTCCAAGGAGTGCTTGCTTGTTCCTTTGGACTTTGGCCCCACAGAGGCCCGTGACCCAGCCTGACCCTGCTGGCCAAACTCCAGTTTCTTCCCTAGGCCTTTTCGAAGAGCCTTCCTCCCTATGGAAACTTGAAACGTAAGCTTTGATTGTATGAAATTGTGCAACCAGAATCTAAACACTTGTGAGAAAAGAAAAAAAAATCTTCTTGTATGTGGCCTTGGCCAAAATAAAATAAAATAAGTAAAGGCAGTATTTTAATTCCAACATACTGAAAAGGACATGTGCATTTGGATCAAAACCTAGACGACAACATCAAATTCAGTAGGCTGAATGAGAGTTAAGATGATACAAATATGATATGATAATGGAGTGTTTGAAGACAGCCTTCCAGGAAAGAGAGGTCACTGGAGCCACCACAGCCACAGAGAGCATGACTAAAGCAATGCCAGAGTCAACAGGAAATGAAAATCCACCTGGTAGAATTTTGCTTTAGACCAATGCATCAGCAAAGACTTTCTTGAACTCTTCCTACTCCTTGCTAATTCAACAAAATGACACATAAAGTGCCCAGTAGGGCTCCTGCACAGGGCTGGAGCTTCATGACAGTTGGCTTATGTCTACTGGTCCAGCAGGCGTGCTTTGAGAGTCTGTGGTCAAGAACCCCCTGGAACACATGAGGACTACTACAAGGCTTTGCACCCAACACAATGCGCACATTGGAAGATGCTCTGTGATGAAGATATTCATATATTACACATTTCCATTACCCTGCCAAAAAAAAGTACTCAACTTTGGTCAATGTTCTCAGTCTAGCTTTTCTTTTCACAGCCATGCAGTTCTTAAAAGCCCAGCTATGGAGCAAAGTTACACACTGGACATAAAGATTCACCACCGTCCCTCGCTGCCTACTTCCCTTCAGCTAGCCAGAGGAAGAGCCAGTCACATTTAACACTTGTAATCTCTCTCCACCCTTTGGCAAAATCACTCGCCCCTAAATACTGAATAAAATTGCTTACATTTATGTACACACTGGAGTTTTCCAAGAGTTTCACACTTGATGCTTTATCTGGCTCCTCTGTAAAGCAGACAGAGATAGATATTATTTACTGAATTTTAAAAATGAGAGATGTGAAATATAGGGCTAAAATACAGGTGTCTTAGGAAGTCTATTTGAAGTAAACTGTCATCAGTGCATCAAGTAGTGAAAGACTTGTGTGTGTGTGTGTGTGTGTGTGTGTGTGTGTGTGTGTGTGTGTTCCATCGGAGAACTCATGATCTTCCTACACCGACCCTCCGAAACCATCACTGACTTTTGCCAAACCAACCAAGTTTTCTCCCAGAATTGCTCTTTCCAGACTATGTGGGAACATTTTTCCCCTCTCTTTTTCTTAATTCCTTCCTCGATAAGCAGCTGCAAGCTGGGTGTGATGATATCTTTGAAACCTGTTGCCACCAGAAACACAACCCAGAACCTCCGCACAACCCCACTGATACAAGCCATTCCAGCCAGAAACTGGCTCTGAACGGATTTCTTTCGAAAACGGGTGATGCTCATCTTTGTTGGAACACATCATTCTCTACTGCATTTCTCGGATGGAGCTTTAAATCATTGCAAGATCCATTTATCCTTAAAAGTTCAACTTTCCTCCCATCAGGAAGCTCGATAAAATAATGATTGCTAGCATGTGGCTGGAGGCAGGCGAGCTTCATGCTACCAAGGAGCTCACAGAGCTTGTGAACTTGGTATTGGAAATGTCTACAGGGTCCTTCCAGAGGAGAAGGCATAGATAAGGTTTGAGAAAGGCTACAAAATGACCAGCCATCCTCATTGGCTGACTTTTAGCTTTGTTAACACATTTAAACTTATTTCCCCAGAAGGCTATGTAAATGTCATGTATCCCACATTTTCCTTATGTTAAAATGACATTAATCTGGAATCTAACTGCTTTTTCCTTAGCTCCAAAAAATGTCACTAGTTGGTTTTATTTTGGTTTTGCCCTTTTGCGACTGCAATAAAAATTTATTAATTTTTAAAGTTAGCATACAAACTAATGGGTTTCATTGTTGTATTTTCATATATTACATATGTATATATAAAATACGTCATTCATTATACTTTATTCTGATTCTTTCTCTTCCCCCACTGCCATCCTGAGCGACCCCAGTCCCCTCTGGTTCATTCTCTTCCTTTCCCCAGATCTCCTCCCTTCTGCTCTGTTTAATTATCTTTAGCAGGCCCTATCTGTTTATTTTCCTTATATCTCATTAAGCCTGTCTCCTCCTGCATCCCTCCCCCACTGGAACTTTTCAAGTCGGGGGCCTCCTGTGGCTATTTTTAATTCATTAAAATAAAATAATGAGAGAAGTTTAGACTTTTGGTTCAATGCCACATTTTAAGTGCTAATGGATACTGTGTTGGTCAGAGACACTCTCCATCATGACAGAAAGTTCTGTGGGCTTAGCAGGCCTGCCGGCCGTATGACCCAACAGGACACAGACTGATCCATCTTTCCTACCCTATTACAAAGTCTTGCACATTCAACTGACAAGTTCTGTTTGTCATAGTCCCATCATAGTCACAATGAGGGAAGGCAGAGGATTGGGGAGGCTTTAAATTATCCCTCATTGTGAGGGGGAAAGGTAAGAGGTTTTGTTTTTCAAGACTCTGTGTAGTGCTGGCCGTCCTGGAACTCTCTCTAGACTAGGCTGGCCTCGAACTCAGAGGTCTGCCTGCCTCTGCCTCTCAAGTGCTGGGATTAAAAACATGTGCCACCACCACCCAGCAAAAGGTAAGAGCTTAACTAAAGTAAAACTTGGGCTGGAGGAATGGAAAGAGAACAAACCAAAGTGTGTAGTCAGTCAGGAACCATGAAGAGAGAAATAGTTCACAATGACTTAAAAATTTTGCATTCTGCACCAGGTATGGAGGTTCACACCTGTAATCCCAGCACTCAGGAAAACTGCAAGTTCAAGGCCAGCCTAAAATACGTAATGAGACTTCATCTCTAACAACAATAAAGTTAAAATTCCATTAAATGCTGAGATTCAATTAGTCAAGTCTTAAAAAGAAAGAAAGAAAAAAAAAACGCTTGGCTGTTTGAGCAACACTAGCAATTCTAATCACTGATCTATCCAGAGTCTGAAGAAAAACAATACCATATCACTGGGGCTAGAGGGGTTTGCAGTCAGTTCTTCATTCATCCGACACTTGTTGGAGCTCAATATGCAAAGGATGAAAGGTAACCATGGTAATCATTAGAGTATTACATACAAGTGGACTTACATAAAGGCAGTCTCAAAACAAAACAAAACAAAACAAAAAAACAAAAAACCACCCCAATGGATTTGGATGGTAAACTGCTATAAATGGCTTGTTAAAATAGTCTTTCCCGTAGAAACAATATACCATATGATATAAGGCCCCATGGTCAGCCTCCCAAAGAGTCCTATATAGTCTTAAAGCCAGGTACCAGCTGATCTATGGCAGTCTAGCATGGTGCCGGGATCACCTCATGAGAATGTTTGGAACCTATGTATCCACACTGGGACTGAGTCTTTACAGCCGGGAACTAACAGGCAAGGAACCAACAGAATTTTAGATCAGGAGCAAAGACTTGGGCTGAGAAGGAGACCAGCACCCTGGACCGAGGAGCAGGATAAGCAGAGACAAGAGACAGAAAGCAAACTCGTCCGAGATGCTATGGTAAAGGCATGGAGGTAGAGAGAGGAGTGTGGCGGAATAATTCAAGGGAGCATGTATTTCTCTTTGAATGTTGTCTGTCAAATGTCTACGATCTCGGAGTGGTTGGAAGGAGGAGAGGGAGGAGTAGGAATGATGTAAATACAGTATTCATATTGGAAATGCTCAAAAGAAAGTTTTTAAAAGAAATCATACTGGAAAAAGGAAAAAAAAAATTCCCATGATCTCTACCCCCTTCCTCACAGCTACCCTGCCCTACACAAAACTCTTAGCTCTTTAGGAGAAAGACTGGCTTGCTCTTGTTCAGGTCTTGTGCAGGCAACCACAGCAGCCACAGTGGCCCTACTGGGTCCAGAAGATGCTTTTTAACTCCAGTCTTCCCTGCCTCCGGCTCTTACAATTATACCTCTTCTATACAGTCCCTGAGCCTTGGGGGGCGGGGAGGTGTAACATAGATAGCTCATTTGTGGCTGAGCATGCCACGGATACTTATTCTTTATAATGTGAGAAGCTGTGGATTTCTACATCAACTGCCGCACCAAAGAAACTTCTCACGTGAGGTCTGTGAGCACCCTTCTTCTATGGGTAAAGATTTGAATTTAGAGTGCAGTTTGATACTGTGTGGATTTGGTAAAAATAATAGTGGTAAGATCACCACTGGAGCCTATGAACTCCCAACCATGAGTTCTTGGTCAGATTTACAGTATCAGACATGAGTTTCTTCTATAAGTAATTAATAATAATAATAATAATAAATACTTTTTATTTAAAGAGAAAGACAGAAGTCCTACTTTGACCTCTAGACTTTATCTGGCTGCTCTCCCTTATAGTGGTTACCAGATGGCCCTTGACCTCCTGTCCCCAGCCACACTGGCCCTTTCTCTGCTATTCCCACGTCCTGTCTTACCTCTAGTCTTAAAACATACTCCTGAACCCAGAAGTTTCTCCATTTCCTTCTTGAGTGAACTAACTCCCATTCAACCTTCACATTTCTTACTTCCTAATGAAAATCCGCCTTCAAGCTGGATTTGTTTCCTCTCTTGTATAGGAGCAAGTACTATTGCTGCATTTATCAAAGATGTCATCTTACATCTGTTCATGTCAATGTTTATGTAAAGACTTGTTTTCCCTTCTAACAACTAGACCCAGAGCTTCATTCTAGATCTACCTAGAACACACCTCTGGGTTCTATTAGCTTTATCTAGTCAATGGCACATAACAGGTATTTGCTACAGCTGTATGAGTGAGTGGATGGATGGGTGAGTAAATGGATGGATGGATGGATGGATGGATGGATGGATGGATGGATGGATGAATGAATGAATGAATGAATGAAATGTGATGAGGAGAGGGAGTTGTCAGACTGTAGTTGAAAGAGGTTTAAAGGTCAGCCCTTCTTCGGTGTGGAGGGAAGTCTGAAGAAAGGTATTATTTGTGTGGACCCAGTACAGTTCACAAAGAGACGTTGGACCACAGTCAGGGGTCGCCTGCATTCATTTGAGAGTTAAAATGTTTATGCAGCTCAGTGTGTTTTTCCATTCTTCCCTCCAGCTCTCCTCCCCCGCTTTTGTAGGTGATTTATTCGGAGAGCTTTGGACTGGATTTTTTTTTTTTTTTTAGTTCAGTTGAGCAGACAGGAGGTTCTGTCCTCCTGTAGAACACACACTTCCTCCCTCTCAAGGAGAAAAATACTTGAGAAACCAAACAGTTCACAGAACACTGGATTTAGAAATGTCAGGGCGAGGAACAAAGGCATCAAATCAGAAAGCAGCAGTTTTGCCTCCCGTTCACGGCCGCAGCTAAATGACCACAGATGGAGAAATAAGTGTGCCTAATTGTCAGGTCTGTAGACACCTCAGGAGGGCGTGCAATGAGGAACACTTGTCTTCCTAAATGGCTCTGCTCTACTGCGGCTAGCCTCCTACATCGTGTGAGGATTTTGTGCTCCTGGCCCTAAGGAGTTAACATGCGATGTCTTGACTTCTTCACAACTCACTTTATTATGCCCTGCTAAGGGAAAAAAAAAAAAAAAAAGAATTGCTCATAAGGGAGAAAAAAAAAAAAGTTTTCATTTTTGTACTTGCTCCGACCCCAGCATCTAAAAATACAAAATACTAGGATTTCTACAGCAGGTGATTTTTAAAGAAGAAAAGGAAAGAAAACGTAAAGGGAGGCTAATTGTTGAAGGTCTAAATGTAGCCCGTAGAAAAGGACAGAAATAAAGAGGCATCTCTCCAACTGACCCAGCTTAGAGCAAACCAAGTGCCCAGTACACTGAAAGAACTTTTTCGGCTCTCGATTTGAAGAGAAAGGTTTCTTCTGCAGCATAATGGATGAGCGTGTGATCTTGGCAACCCTCCGTCTACAAGCCGTGTTAATTTTAGCCCGGTCTTCATGTGGAGCACATGGAGGAACTTACATTACTCACCAGTGCTTGCTAGACGCCTAAGATAGCCTTTCAGTCTCTGAGAAAGTATGTCCTGTTTAAAGAGAGTTCTCCAGCCAGGGCTGGAGTCAGGCAAGGTGGCTGTGAACGTCTACAGGGTTGCAGCTGTTACTGCGTGTGCTGGGGCTGCTAACCTGGGGTGCTCCCCTTTCCCCGTTCAGCCTTCCTTTCCTCTTTGATATGTACTCCTTAGTTTAAATACACATTTCCAAACACTTCCTTTGAGGACTCTGTAAAGGAAATTGATCACTCTTTAAATGTATGTTTTTAATTGACTTCTCCCTTCCTGGCTAGAAAATTAACTTCTGCCCCTCTCTTATTTGATCTGTTAAACAGGGCATGTGACACCTTCCAGACAACAAGATTTAATGAGATCCTAGACACCCGAAGACTTGGCCTGGGAGAGGATCCATAGTCCCACATTACTTTTAAAGATACGGCAATCAAACTTGCGATTGAATTCCACCCGCAAAGCCTATTGATTGACGTGGCTGTCCATAATACTGAAACAGCCTGCTCTTCTTGTCTCATTTCTCTCTGCCAATTGCAAGGCCCTCTTAAAAAAAATCAATTGTCTTTCCCCCTGCGCAGCCTCGCCAGAAGTGAGGACCTGATGTCTGAACTGTAGATGTATTTATGTGGTTTTAAGTCTATCAGTTGGTTCTCACTCCCATTGAAATTGGAAAAGTCTAATGTTTGGACTGAAAAGGACCAGTCGTGTCTGAGAACGACTGTGTCTGTTCAGTTCCCAGCCCATTTCGGGGAGGTGGTGGTTGTTCATACTGGTCGTTTGCCAGGCTGCCACCTGGGCAACCCGGTTGGCGACCAAACAGGTGATACTGTTCTCACAGTTCCACAGAGAACACGCCCGGCCCTAAACATTGCTACACTGCCATTCTTGACTGCAGGTGAATTATATTTTACTGTTGTGTGTGTCTTGTTGTGGCCCAGCCTGGTGAGAAAAAGAAGCCCCGCATGTCTCAGGAGTGGGGTTGACTTTTCAGAAGGAAACGGTCCTTCAGATCCCCGGATGTTGGGTAGTTCTGGCTTCCAGAGAATTCACGTTCACAGCGTTTTACTTTCCTACTGAGGAAACCTTCTAGATTTTTCAACGGAGATATTCTTTATGGGTAGTGGGGATGGAACTCGTCTGATCCAGCCCCTGGAAGTCCTCCACAGTCTTTTACTGAGTCTCAGGAACACAGTTGGTGGCATTGTAAACACCCCAGTGCCGGTTCACTCTGACCTTCCCCAAAGGGAGATTTCTTCAAGGAATTACACTTTTTCTTAGCAGTCAATTTCCCTGGGATAAATTGAATTGATTAGCATTCTCATTCTCAAATGTTTTTCCTCATTTTTCTTTTTTTCCCTTACTGACACTCTATCCTCTTGTTCACTTGTAGAACACAGGGGCTTACCCTTCTGGCCTTTGCACGCTTTTTTTTTCCTTCTTCTTCTTCTTCTTTAAAACATCATTTCATCGCGTATTTGGTTTGGCTTTTAAGTTGGTCGCTTAACATGTTGGTAATAAAAGGTCGTTTGCGCAGTGCCGAGGGAGTGAATGGAACAACATCACGTTGGTCAAAAGAAGAGACAGTTGGGGTTGGGGATTTAGCTCAGTGGTAGAGCGCTTGCCTAGCAAGCACAAGGCCCTGGGTTCGATCCTCAGCTCCGAATTAAAAAAAAAGAAGAAGAAGAAGAAGAAATGACAGTCCTAAGATGTGCTGGAGCACAGACAGCATTCTCCTCTGTCCCCATGAGATGCCTGCTCCCCGCCCCCCCTCATTGAGGTGACACACCACAGGTGCCACACTCAGAGACATCACAAAAGACAGAGTTATCGTGAGCTAATTACAGTCCTTGAAAATTACCTTTGTGCTTAGCAAATACGCATTTTTTCCCCCTGTGCTGGTGATGAAGAAGTTGGCAGTTTAAATAAAAAACACTATTTAAAGTAACAGGGTACGGTTATGTAACCTTTTCACATAAATCACACAATAACTCTTTGTGCTTTGTGGGGGAGAAAAAAAAAGAAGAGAAAGGAAAAAGGAAAAAAAAGGAAAGACTGCAGCTCTTATTAAGATTTATTTATATAATAATCATTTATGCAAAGGGAATTTTGCCTTTTGTAAAAGTGAGATATTCTTTTTTTTTTTTTTTTTTTTTTTTTTGCTGGAAGTTGCAAACTGTGGCGGGAACACCATCCAGTCACCACGGTAAGTTCTACACACCCCAGTACTCAAGACTGTTCAAGTAGGGTTGGGTGTTACTACACGTCCTTCTTTCAGAGCACATAGACAAGCAACTTCATAAGGGAACAGTCTGGGCTTGATAAGTAATGAAACCCTGGGATCTAATTCCAGTTTAGTGTCCAGGGACTTTTCTAAACCCCCGGTGATCACCTTTTCTTAGCTTTTACGGGATGTTACTCCCTCAAGCATACATACTTCATGAGTGCTGAGGTGGCGCCATGTATGTGACCCTGGTGGCATTATAGTTTCTCCTCTAACTCTGTGTGGCACTCTTCCATTGAGTCTTTATCCCCAGCCCACCTTCCTGCCTAGTCCTCCCTTCTTCTTCAGAGCTTATTTCCCAACTTCAACGCAGAAACAGTAGTCTTTCTTTGTTTATAACATTACCCTTACCATTTAAAAAAATATCCTCCATGGAAAACGTTCTGACACTCAAGGGTCTCTGAGCTTAAGAGGTTGCTAACTGCTAAGCCTGCCTCAACCTAACCTATTTAATCCACTGTCTGTGAGGACCACTCCAGAAAGAGGGATCCTTTCAAGGAGACAAAACTAACAGAAGGCTTTCGTTGGTCAACTGTATCTCCTCTGATCCTGGCTGAACTGTAGGGATTCTGTAGACAGAAAAGCCCACAAGGGCTTGCTTGTATGTCCTTATCTTCATTGAGATGCTGACCCAACTTTTAAAAGCTCTCTCCATGGAAAATTCTGGGCTGTACTCCAAAACCAACCAGGAGGAGGTGGCTCTCTTAATCAGTGGCTGTGTTCCATCTTTATATAAACAGGTTAGTCCAGCTGCCAGGGCCTCTGTGACCAATTCCAGCTCCCATTACCTTTGGCAGCAAAGATGGCCCAACCAAAGCTACATTATGAAAGCAGAGAACTCCACCTTTCCCAGGTTAAGGCAAAAGACTTGGCTGCTGTGCAAGATGGCCAGAGTCACCAGTGATCTTCCTCTTGGTCCTCAAATGAGTAGAGAGAGTGTGATGTATGCTTGTTGCCAGAATGCTTAGGATTCCGCTCGCCTAGTCAGGAGATGTGGCTTGGTTGGTAGAATGCTTGACTAGGATGCACAAAGTATCTTGAATCACCTCATAAACCAGACAGAGTGGCATCTGATGGTAATGTCAGCACTTGAGAGGCAGAGGCAGGAAGATCAGAAATCCAAAATCATCTTTTGCTACACAGCAAGTTGCGGGCTAGCCTGAGCTATGTGAGTCCCTATCTCAAAATAAATAAATAAATAAATAAATAAATAAATAAATAAATAACCTATCAATTTCATGATTTAAAAAAGGACAGAATAGATTTGTTAACGATGACTGACAGAAAGGCCTTGAGAAATATGTTTTATTAATTCAATGGAAAATTAAAAGACGGACATTCTTATGGTATTATGATATGTGCTGTGTCAAATTCATTAACTAAAGATACAACTTCCCCAACCAGGTCCTCCACAAAAGACTGTCATTTACCCGGTATGGATCTCAGAGTACCAGTGTAAAGAGCCAACAAATAGAGCTGCAGTCTTGCTGTGCATGCATGAGGACCTGAGTTCATAACTCCGGCAGCCGCATAACCCCAGAACTTGGGGATGAGGGACAGAGAAAAGTGGAATGTGGATCCCCAGCACTCACTGGCCAACCAGTCTAGCAGTGAGTTCTACATTCAATGAGAGAGAGAGAGAAAAGAGAGACTTAGAGAGAGGAGTAAGACACCATACATTAGCCTCTGGTCTCCACATGATTATGCATGCATTAATATGTGTGCATACACCCAAGTGCACGTGCACACACATGCACACACAAACACACAAGTGTGACTAACACTGAAGAGAAATATTCTCTCTAGTAACCTTTCTTGATTTGTACCCTGAGAACAGTCTCCAGACTGTGACCCAAAGGAGCAACACGCCATGAGCATACTACCTACGAAGAAAAAAGGACCATAAAATGGACTTCTGGAAAAAAGGACAATAAAATGGACTTCTGGGATAGACATAGAGATGCTGGTCAAGAAGAATCAAGGTTTGAGGAGTGGAACCACCCTATCCCTGCTGCTCCCTCAAACTCTGAAACATGCTTAAGACTTAGTGAGAACGAGAACTTCCAAAGCCGGAGGGCAAGCAAAGAAAACCATGCATTAAGTGACCTCTTCCCCTCTGGTGGTGGTCTGTCCTCTGAGAGAGTCTTTCTAACAGCAATATTTAGTAATTCTAGTGCTCACCTCTGAACAAAATACCTTCCCACAGAAAGTACTTTAACACGATATTGTGATTTAAAAAAATCGCAGAATTAAGGCCATCGGTTTATAGGTCAAACCATATTTGCATAGCTTGGAATAACACTTTCCTCTTTGCTACCAGAATTGCATAGGAAAGTGGATAGGGCTCTACTGGTCTTCTTTTCAAGTGCCTGCCACAGCTACTACATTGGCAGGAGAATGCTACTGGGGTGAGGGTGGGGGAGGCTGTTTTGACAGCATAACATTACTCGTGGCAGCCGAGCTTTTCAGGTGTTAAAGAGGATTTGTTGCAAGAAAATGAGTATGATAGGATTTCTTGTAATTGAAAGCCAAGCTACAGTAGCCATCCAGTGTATCAGAAAGTGTCAAAACTTGCTGGGAGGGTGGAGTCCCTTCTGCTAAGTAAACAACCAAAGTGGAGAGAGAAGAAAATGTTTTGTGACAACAGGATCTCCAAGGTTGGCCAACCTGACAAGCTGGCCCTGCCACAGTGGGTATCAAACCCACGGATGCAGAGGGACCGTGAACAGCTGCAGTCTTTACACTGCACAAGAAAGTCTGGAAAACAAGTTATATAATAACCTGAATTCATCTCTAGGAGTTGCCAGGCAATAATCCCAGACCTTCTCAGGCTCCAGGAGAAAGGGCCCATCCCACAGTCCTCACCCTGACCCATCCAGCCCCATGATCTGGAGTCACTCTGAGGCCTCACAACTTTGGCTAAGTTTGTTTATATGGTGGCCTTCCATACATGTGTACCCAACAGGTAAAACTTGTCTCACACAAACACACACACACACACACACACACACACACACACACACACACACGATGTCACCCTAAGAAAAGTCAGATTCCCGATGATGAAAATGCTTTTGTGGAGATGAGCCCATGAGTAACGCGCTTCAAGTACACCTCCACACTGCCTTAGGCAACATAAAATGAACCGGAGCCCCCAGGATCGGAACTTGGCAACAACAAACAGAACAGAAAGGGAGCTGTGCTTTCTCCTTTCTGACAGCATGGAGCTTTTCTTGTTGGGACTTCACTCCTCCACCACTCCTGAGTGTCATCCATGCAAAAACACACCTCTCATCTAAAGAGGAATTAGAGGGAGAATTCTCAGCTTTGGGTATGTTGGAACCTAGCGGTCTGTTAGTACATTCCAAAAGGACTTGAGTCCCAAGGGTGTTAGGTCAATCACAAAGGTAGGCAGTGAATGACTGTGGAGGGGCCTAAAGATAGCCCAAGATAATGTGGCTCCAGATCTGCAACATTCTAACTCTCCACATTCACAGATGTTCGAATCAGCCAGTCATCCTTGGAGAATCCCTAACACAGGTTTGATATGTCCCCCACCCCGGGATTTTCACTTTACAGTTTTACCAATTCCTTCTGGTCAGTATTGGGGTCAGCTTTCCATACCTAACGGTGCCTCTGCAACTTAGTAGAAACAGTCAAGGCCATATTCAGCTCAGATGCATATCAGAGAGAACGTTCTCACCAATCCTGGAGTCCAATTTACAGTCACTGTGGGACCCATAACTGCCTCTGCAACAGAGTCGTATTAGTGCGGGCAAGGTCACGGTGGCCAGCTTGATCTGATCAATGTGTAGCTTGCCTTTCTCAGGCATGGAGATGATTTCTCAAAGTATTCCTAATGTGAAACGGTATGTATAGACTAAGGGTGGGAGTGTGTGTGTGTGTGTGTGTGTGTGTGTGTTCTATGTATGTGGTACATACATGTGTGCATGGGTGAACACACCTGTGTACACACATTCAGAGGCCAAAGCAAGACTTCAGTGTGTTCCCCTGTCACTCCCGGCCTCGTTGCCTTCAGTGGTTGCTGAACTGAAAGCTGGTTTCAATCAGGCTAGCTGGTCAGAGAGTTCTTGGGGTCCCCTTATCTCCATGCCACAATCCTGGGGCTCCAGGCACCTACAGCCACTGCCGGCTTTTCACATGAGTCCTGGGCATTCAGACTCGGGTCCTTTTGCTTGAGAAGTAGTGAGCAGTTTTACTCACTGAGGCATCTCCCCAACCTCAGGACCAGACAGATCTACTGAGTTGCTCTTTCTCCATGGCCACGTTAGTGTCTACCTGTCTTCCCAATATGTTTTAAAATTTTACGTATTCCTGTGTAATTTTCTTAAGCTATCATGTCTTTTTCCCCTTCTAATTTTTGCTATCCCTAAATAATGAACTCATTTCAGAAGATGCATAGCATACTCAAGGAATGTGCTCTCCTCCTTGCATTTTTAATTATACAATAGCTAGTTCTCCAAACACACCAATACAAAGTGCAGTTTTGGAAAATAATATAAAATGAACCAGGTGGTCGTTGGCCTGCACCTTTAATCCCAACATTTAGGAGGCCAAGGCAGGCTGATCTTTGAGTCTGAGGCCAGCCTGATCTACAGAGCAAGTTCCAGGACAATCAGGACTACACAGAGAACCCCTGTCTTGAAAATAATAATAATAATATAAAATGGAAGTATGTAAAAATATAGCCAGTAAGCTGCACAGAAAAGCTAATGCACATATATATATACATACTTATATGTAAATGTATGTATATATGTGTATGTACGTATGCATGTATCTCTGTGTATGTATGCATGTATGTATGTATGTATGTATGTAAGACAGAGAAGATGTATTTCATATATTGAATGTTTTTACACCTTCATCCCAACATATGTTTTTGGTGATTTGGTAATCAATATTTTAGCCTGAATTGTGATGTCATTTTAAGAGTACTGTATTCAAGGCTGGGGATATAGCACAGTTTGTGGAGAGCTCACCTAGTGTTTATGAAGTCCTGGATTTGATCCTCCAGACCATATATGCTGGGCAATGTAGCACACCCCTATAAGCCCAGCACTCCTGAGGTAGAAGCAGGAGGACCAAAAGTTAAAGATGATCTTCAACAACTTATGAGTACCAGGTTACCCAGGGCTGGGGGAGGGAGGAGAGAATATGCAAGCAGTAAGCCCGCCCACTATTTCAGGACCCCTTGTCTCCAAGACAACAGACAGCAAGATAACACTTTAAAGCAGAGATATTCCCACCTCTATGAAACAGATAATGAAGTAATCATGTGTTTTAGTAAAAATATCACCCTCTCTCGCAGAATTTTATAAATTGACCTGCATAGTGACAATCCCAGCAAGTATCAAGTATGAAGGGCCTGCCACCATAGAAGCCAAAGCACCTGAACCAACATCTCTACACTCACTTCCCAATCTTTCATTCCAAACTTCTTCCCTCCACGTTAAACACAAGTCTAAATATGGCTTCCCAGTCCAGGGTAAGGAGAGTCTGCCCTAAGGCCCTGCTCTTCTGTTTACACATCTACCTGTGTCAACTTCATTCCTTTGCACAGGCTCATGCTAGACGCTCTTGCCTGCTAGTTCTGTAGGCAATCCACCAGTCAGCAATTGCCTAATATTCTTTCTCTTTCCTTCTCCTAGAGGACTTCCTGGCCTAAAAAAAAAGGCATATAGTCAAATCTAAAGCCAACTCGAGTCTGTTGATGGTTTTGCGTTTTAGAATGATCACTATTTGGGATAATAAACTGTGCCGTGTTCTCTAATGTTTTTTTAAATGAGCATACTAAGAATACTAACTTTTGGTCACAGAGATCACTATAACTCTCTGCCCTACCCTATC
The DNA here is from genome assembly GCF_949786415.1 of Peromyscus eremicus. NCBI lineage: Eukaryota > Metazoa > Chordata > Mammalia > Rodentia > Cricetidae > Peromyscus > Peromyscus eremicus. The sequence goes on along the minus strand of NC_081424.1, from coordinate 38,545,877 downwards.
CTCTTTGAATGTGGGCATAGCCACATGACCTACATTAGCCAATGACATGTGAGACACAGAAATGCATCCTCTCTCCTCCTTGCATGGTCACAAAATTTTCAAGAAGTTTCCCTTCATAAAGAATCCAAATACTATGAACACTGATGAACAGTGCCATTGGGGTCTCCTCTCTTCTTTGGTGATACTGGGAGTCTGAGTCTAGATGGAGCATGGAGCCTAGTGAAGGGACCAGTATTGGCACAAGACACCCCAAGACCAAGTTCTCAGCACAAATGCAATTTATTTGCTCCAGAGGGACAAAAAGAAGGGAATAAGAGACACAGACAGGAAAGAGAGGACGAGAGAGAAGGGAAAGGGGTTAAGGGAGAGAGGGAAGGGATATTTGTCCCAGGGGACAAAGGTCTACTTCTAGACAGAGGAGACAGACATGACCCTAGGCAAATGCCAGTTTATAAATGTAGAAGGGGAAACCCCATGTTAGCATGAGGTGTATAATTGTAATTGAGCATGTTAATTAGGGCAGCCAAAAGGGGGCTTTTGATTGCTGGACTTCAACACTTTGATAGCTGAACCTCGGTAGTGGGCCTCAGGAGGAGGAAATGGCCAAATAAGGGACTAGATCTTGGCGGCTAGCTTTAGGAATGTCATCTAATGGTTTTTAGCAGGGGACAGGGAATGGGGGAAGGGCAAGGCTTGCAAGAGCCATGTTTGCCATGCTGGAACCTACTGGAGCCCCTTTCCCTAGCTCGCCAGGAGCTGTAATGAGCAGACTGGCCGCCACTCTGCATTGACTCTCTACAACACAACATCAGCCTCCCTAACTTAGTATCCTCAGGGGATCCCCTCTTCAGGATAGCATCGCCACTGCGTTCCAGAGCTTTGCAGATGCGCAGAATCATTGGCTTTCATTTGGATTTTGCTGCCATTATTGTTTTCCACATTCTCATTCCCTTGTTTCCAATGGGAAGCACCATCCCCAAAGAAGGGAACCGATTCCATCGGCATTTAGTACCATTTCTAAAGACAGAATCTGATGTCCAGCCAGAGCTCTCTCCTTCGAACCAGACGTCACAAAGAAAATTCAGGTTCCCAATCCAGTGAGAAAGAAAAGGAGGTAGAAACTGTTCAAGCTGGAAGACCTTTGAACCCAGGAGGCCAAGGCACATTGTCTCTGAGTAAATTTCTAAGGTCTGCTGGGTTCCAGTGAGTGTCCTGGGGAAGAAGACAAACCAAGTTTAGAGTTCAAGAGGACAAAAGTTCAGACTCTGCTGCTAGTATTTTTCAAGTCTAATATTTGGACCCTGGATAAGAGGAAATTTCAGAGGAATATGAAGACATATAAGCACATTGTCAGTCATCAATCTAAAAAAAAAATCCTAAATCTTGAATAAGTCATTCATTGAGGTTATTTCCGTAGAACACTTTTTTATAATTAAAATATATTATGTGTAATTATAACAATTATATAATTAATAAATAATTTATAGTTAACAAAAAGACCGTTAAAATTTATTACAGAAACAGAAAACAAAAAAATATTAAGAATTCTTCTGGAACCTGGCATCACTGAGAATCTTTGCACCCTGAGAAATGCTGTCCTAGGCTCCCTGGTAATGGCATTTTGGCCTCTCCGACCTTTGCATCTGCAGAACACAACAGAGTGTCCAGAGCAGAGTAGGCATCAATACGAATTTGTTACGTAGATAAGTCTCTTTGTGGCATTCGGTTCAGACAAACTGTCAAAGATAACCAGCTGCAGTTAGTATGAAGTTGACCATCAGTATGTCAGCCGGTCACCTGCGTTCATTATCTTCAAAGCCCATAAACATCAGCCTTTCCCCCCAAACACACCCTCTTTCGTTCCCAAACCTACAATCTCTGCTGACTCTAAACGTTAAACCATTTTGCAAAGACAAATTCTCATCTTCCAGTAGAACTTATCACTGTTCAAGACCCTGCTTTATCTGAGGACCAGGAAATAAGTGTGACGTGCCACACACACACTCTGTGTGTGTTTGGCAGGGAGGGGTGTTTGTGTAAATATATGTGTGTGTATGCAAATATATATATATGACTCTGTGTCTCCAGCTGCAGGGAAGGAAAGAGTGGTAACAGAGCTGGCAGTAATTTTTCCAGCCCCAGCCTCAGTTAGAACATAGCAAAGGAGAATTTTGAACCCACATGTGTCTAAAAACAGAACAGAATGACCGAAACAACTCCTTTAAAAGTATTTACTTTCCATTGCAAAGCGGCCTCGCTTTCTGTCCCCTGATGGCAGCCTCTTAGGGGACCTTCACATGACCCCCATCCCAGAGGAAGACTTGGGGGCTAGGATCATCACTGGCACTGCCTTGAACCTCTCTCTGCCCAGCCAGTGTGGAAAGGACATTAGAAGACAATGACTACCGGCGAGGCAGAGCATCAGAAAGCCAGAAACCCGTTCTCTTGCCTCTAATCATATCATTCTTGTGTGGGCGAAGTTAAACTCAGTACTTAGGCTAATCAGAATGCAGGGTTTTGCTGTTTAGGGGCCTATTTAAAGATTGCTTTCTGGTTTCTGTGGCAAAGCACCTTAAAGTCCTACTTTCAAGTCTAAGAGGGTAGGAGTGGCACAAAAAAAAGCACCAGGGGAGTTATCATTCTCCAGATCTAACCTTGCCAGGGTTAGAAGTTTAGAGGTGTCTTGCGTTGCTGAACAACATTGCAGACTTGGTTTCTAAGCTGTCACAAAACTTGCCAGGTACCAGGAGAAATCCAGCTCTCCAAACAATGGACAGCTAGAGCCACGACCAGGGTGGTGGCAACAGTCTCCTCTGCTCAGAGCTTCTGTCTGCTCAGAGCTTCTGGCATCCCACCTCTTCACTTCTGGTCCTCGACACAAATATGATGGCGGTGGATGCGGGTAAAGAGAAACTAGCTAGAAGTTTCCAGCAGGCTGGCCGTGGTGGCAACTCACCTATCACTACAGCCCATGTGAGGGGTTGTGGAGACCGAGGCAGGAGGATTGTGAGTTGAAGGCAAGCCTAGACTACACAATAGGATCCTGATTCAAAGAAACAAAAATGAATGAAAAATAAAGAAGAGCCCGTGTGGTGTGTGGGGGGGGGGGGGGGGGGTAATAGTTTAAAGTAAACCAACCAGAGCAACTTGATACAAACTGAAAGTCTAAATTTTTAAAATACAATTTATGTAAAAATAAAAAGCCACCTCTTCCCCTCCTGTTAAAGAGAAAATGAATTAACGACACGGGTTCCGAGTCATTCCTGTAGACCTGGTATTTCCACTTGTCCCCGCTGCCCTTTGATCTGGGCCACACAGCAAGGAAGCGCTCCACGGCCACGCAATCTTGTTTTCCTAGCACTTCCTCCTAATGGATTTCTGCACAGCAGATTCACTAAGACATGTGAACACAGGCTGCTGCCTTTCACGTGACGGGGAGAGACCCTACAGGGAAGGAGAGTGGCCAGGGAACAAAATCGATTAGGGCTGGAACAGGAGCAAGGCAAAAGACTAGGAAGACAGTCAGGAGACCTGCTCTGGAGTAGCCACCCATGTACAGGCCGGCAGCCACAGAGACTCGGGAGCGTGCTGGAGGTGGGGGGGGGGGGGCAGTTCAGTGAGGACGTGTGCTAACTAAACAGCAGCGGTAACCTGATGCTGTCCTTCCCATGTGTGCTCTGTGTTTCATAAACCCTTATTCTCATGATAACCTAGGAATCGGTACCAATAGTATACCCATTTCAGATATCAAGAAACTGGCCAATAAACATCCTATGCTTGTCCGGTGTGGTTGGCTAGTAAATAGAAAGTAAGATGGATTTAACAGTTAGGATGGCTGAATGCTGTTTAATGTTCAGCCAATAACCTGTAGTCACAAAGCAGAAAGTTCATCAAACCCTCCGTGGCATGCATGAGACCTTTGACACGGGCCAGGAAGTACAGTATGGAGTTTGTTTCCCAGCAGAAAATGCTGGTAACCTTTATTAGATTCTCAAAGGGATTCTGTGGTCCAAACCAGGCTATGGCAGCAGCCCTCAGCCTGCCCTTTCTGTATACCTTTGCACTGGTTTTTAGAACCTCTGACTCTTCAGTGAAGGTTTTTCAGGGCTCTTGTATCTTCAGAAATACACGGGATCTGTTATGCAAAGGGTCCCGAGGAACAAAAAGTCAAGACAAATTCTCTTATTGCCCTGCAGGACCCATCCTCACCTCACACTGCATCCCCAACCTGGCATGCCCGCTTTGCTCCATCCCCTGCTCTTATTATTCCCACCATCTAACAAAATAGCTCCGGTTACCACGCTCATTCTTCCCAGCCTTTCCCAACTCAGTTATATGATGCATTGAGTATGAGTCAGGGAAGGGCAAAGAGGGGCCTCCTTCTAAAGTTTATATGTAACTGTGAGAGCATTCAAGCATGTCCTGGCATGCCAGCTCTGTGGAAGAAGAAGAAGAAGAAGAAGAAGAAGAAGAAGAAGAAGAAGAAGAAGAAGAAGAGGAGGAGGAGGAGGAGGAGGAGGAGGAGAGGAGGAGGAGGAGGAGGAGGAGGAGGAGGAGGAGGAGGAGGAGGAGGAGGAGAAGAAGAGAAAGAAGAAGAAGAAGAAGAAGAAGAAGAAGAAGAAGAAGAAGAAGAAGAAGAAGAAGGAGAAGGGAAGAGAAAAGAAAGAAGAAAGAAAGAAAGAAAGAAAGAAAGAAAGAAAGAAAGAAAGAGAAGAAAGAAAAGAAAAAAGAAAGGATGATAAAAGCAATTAGCAGTAATGTTCCCCTGCTTTAAAATTAAAAAGTATTGCAGGCACATCAGGGCCCTTGAAAATGGTAAGTGTAATGAGGAAGGGTGCATTCATAGGATCTTGGGGGGCTTTTGTTGTCACCCCCAAGTGCTTGTCCCCATTAAGTTTCTATTATGCAAAGCTTCCCTGGCTTCATTCCCTTCTGAAGTCAAAAGCTCCGGTTGAAATTCCTTACTTGGGAGGTCACTCATGCTCCGCTAGCCAAGGAGTCTCGTTCCTTTTGTCTTCCCACTTGCTTTCGAATGAAAATATCAGAGCCACGGACCATCTCACTTAAAAAATTAATTCCATCATGTCCAGAAGTGAAAGTTGTTGAAAGTCATTAACTGTTGGTTGGGAACGCTCTGCATTCCAAACGCGTTTACATGAACGCACGGATGCTTGCTCTCTGCCTGACCGGATCAGCCATTCTGCATGGTGTGGGCCAAAACCCACGGTCACATCTTGTCCACTTCAGCCCCTCACCGTGCTCACTCAAAAGCGCACCGTCGAGCACACTTTATTGTCATAAACTTTAGCTATTTATTTCCACTGTTGGTTGACATCTCCCAGAAGCTTTTAGAACAGAGCTTCTTAACCTGCCAGTTCCAGACATTGTTGCCTTTCAACCATTATTTCTAGAGCCCTGTGTCTCAAACAGACCTTGAAATTAGCACTGTGCTTCCACTTGTCAGGTTTGGCATCTCTTCCCACAGTGGCATCAGGTACATTGACTCGATGACTAGTAGGCGCTAACCTGATTACCTAACCTTGTTCTCTGGGCAGGAGGCCAGCCCCAGGGCTAGCAGCCGTCCCACCTGTCATGGAGCTACCTCTCCGGAAAGATGAACTAAAGGTCTGGTCATTCCAGGCAGGGCTTTGTAGATGTCAGAACAATGAGGAGCTCTTAAGACATGCAGGTAAATTTTAAAAATAGAAATTCAAGGTTTGTTGTGTTGTTGTTGTTTTTTTTTTTCCAACAAATTGAGGCACCAAATTTGATTTATAAGCTCCCAGTGTTTAGAATGAGGCTGAATACAAATATGAATGACTCAGTGATTACCCAAGATTCCCCGTGCTTCGACCTAAAGCCCCACCCACACCCCACCCCAGACATAAATGGTAAGCTTAAGACCAAGGTTTTGGGAATTGGATGACGGGTGGGTTCTCGAGCAGAAAACAGTGCAAGAGAGAAATGCAGTATTGCACATTGAAAATGGGGAAATGGGGTCCCTCACCACAGTTTGGCACTGCAGAGAGGTGCACTTCACAGGCCCCTCCATGAAGACCAGAAAAGGACAGCACCCCATGTCACGAGAGTCATTGTGCTATAGAGGACTGAACTGTGGTGACAGGGGTAGTTAGACTTTGGGAGCAAATGAGTCTGTTTGGATTCAGATTGTGCCCGATGGCATTAGCCGCAAGTGAATGATTTAGCTCCCATGCACTGTCTGCTATGGCGCGCATCTTCTACAGCTTCTCATGATGTGACTCCCACTCATCTCTTTGGAGGTCCACGCTTGACTTCCTTCTTTAGGTTCTTCCAACTATTCTACATGTTCATGTGGTTATCAGTGCCCAACATACCACTCATAGTCTGCTTCCTTCATGACACATTCCTGAGAACACACGTGATACCTTTATTTTCCCCCCACTGGAGTCTAAGATTGAGAAAAGCTAGAACTAGGCCAATTTGGGTACTTCTGTATCCTCAGCACCAAGCATCATGCCCAGCATCAGCCACTATTTATCAAATAGCTGTTAAATAAACCACAGACAGTGCATTGATCTCTACTCTGTGGACTAGAGATCAAAATGGATACTAACACAAGTGGCTTGGCGGGAATTAAATCATGTAGTTCATGTGCACTAGTTAATTGTCTAATTGACATGACAACGGCACCTGTAGGAAGGAAGGGTTTATTTGAACTCACCGTTCCCATATATGGTCCAGCATGATGAGGAAAGGCACAGCAGACGGAATGTGAGGCCGTTGGTCACATGGCATCCAGTCAGGAACCAGAGAGAGAAAAGTGAACGCTGGTGCTCAGCTCCTTACCTCCTTTTTAGTCAGTCGAGGAATGGCGCTAGCTCCATTTAGCGTGGGTCTTCTCATCTCAGTTAGCCCAATCTACCAGCTCCCTCACAGACACGCACAGGCTTGTCTCTTAGATGACACTAGATTCTGTCAAGTTGGCACTCAGTATGAACATCATACTGTGTAAAGTTGTGTGAATAACGCCAGAACACAGCAAACGCTCAGGAAATAAAAGACACTGCCTAGTTGGTCTTAATGTTTAGAGCATCAGCCTAGGGTGCTGTCCCCATGTTGGTGACTTGCCTTACTTGAGGTTGTGCATGGGTGCGTATACTTTTCTCAGAAGATCCTCAATAGGCTTCAGACCTTCAACATGAGACCATTATTCTACTCTCTAAAGAAATTAGGATAATTACTATAGAGATTGATACTATTAAGATGGTAGGAATAACACAAGAACCTAGTTTACCTCAGAGTTCTGAGACCAACATTCTAATTCTCAACTAGACTTAATTTACTTTCATGATCAACTAATCACAAGAGTTCTGAGTGAGGAGCACAGGGGACATGGTTTCTTGTCAGAGTTCTTTCTTTTTCTTAGCTTTATGATCATGGTTAAATCGGCTGTCTTGTTTTATACATTTTTTTTTTTGTACCTTCATCAGGCAGAGATGATTCACAGAAGGAATAACTTTTTTAAATCATAAAGATATAAAACTATGTCTTGACATGAAAAGTATTTCATCTACAAGTCAAAAGATCTCTTAGTCAGACTACTTTTTGTAGCTGGAGAGTTTTCTCTCCGGGTCCCACCAAACCCCGGCATTCCGACAGCCCACTTATAAAATAAACACACAGATGCTTATATTATTTAAACTGTTTGGCCTAATGGCTCAGGCTTCCAGCTATCTAGTTCTTACATCTTAAATTAATCCATTTCTATAAATCTATACCTTTCCACGTGGCTCATGGCTTACCAGCATCTTCACATGCTGCTTGTCATGGCGGAGGCTGGCAGTGTCTCCCTCCACCTTCCTGTTCTCTCAATTCTCCTCCCTGTTAGTCCCGCCTATACTTTCTGCCTGGCTACTGGCCAATCAGTGTTTTATTTATTGACCAATCAGAGCAACACATTTGACATACAAACCATCCCACAGCAACTTTTTTCCCTTAATCTATAATATAATTGAGTTAAAAAGGATGATATTTAAGACATCTTCTAACTGCTCATCATAACTCAAAGATTTGAAGAGTCTCCATTCTGGAAGTTGATTTTTCCATTTGAATTGTCACAATACAAATGTACACAGTTGCTTGCATTAAGGCCACAATCTTTACTGGGCTATTTGCAAAAATGAGAGGTAGGAGAAATATCTCAGTTCATTGCTACCCCTCCAGCAAAATGTCCTAGCCTAGGTAATTCATAAATAATAGAAATTTCTATCTTACAGTTCTGGGGTCTGGAAAGTCCAAGATCACAGAGTCAGCAGATTCAATGTCTGATGAAAGGTCTTTGCCTTGTAGATGCCTTGTGGCTCTATGCTGATGTCATGGAAGGGCTAAGGATACACGTGCTAACCCCTTTGTAAAGGTACTTATCTCATGCATAGGGAGGAACACATGATATAATCCCTTCATGTTATGGTTAGAGCAAGAAATGCTCCCCTTCAGTTTTAGTCCCCAGCTAGTGGTACTCAGAGAGGTATGAGGCCCAGATGGAGGAAGCAGGTCACTAGGATACATACCTTCGAACGACATATACTGTCTCCAGCCCCTTCCTCTGAATCTCTCTCTTTTGACTGCCATAAAGCAAGCTATTCTGCTCTATAAGCCTTCTCTGCTACAAGTCTCCAATGCAACATGAACTTGGCAATGAGTCAAAGGACCATGGACTAAGACTTTTTTTAAGGTCTCTTGGTACTTGTCACAGTAAGACAAAGCTAATTACCATGTTAATATTATCACATGGTGTGTGGAGTTCCAACCTGTGGCTGAAAAGGCATCACTATTCAGCCAGTAGAAGTTTGGAAATAAGTTTGCTGGGTTTGATTCCATATAATAAGCCCTTGGTTAGATGTTGGGATCTTGACTCAGTTGGGATTGTATAGTGGGTAGCCATTCCAGCTTTGACCTGGAAGTTCCAAGCCCCATTGAGGCTTCGGTAATGGTCACACCTACAAGGCGGGGCTGAGAAAGGACGCTGAAGACCCAAGATCCAGATGTGTGGGCTCTCGTGGTTCCTGGACCCTGGACCCTGGAGCTAGACCGAGCAGAGTTCTCCAGAGAACACTGGCGGACTGCGCCACACCTTTCCCAGACCCTGTTACCTATCCCTTCACTTGTAAGTTACCCCACAAAAAAAAAAAACCCTCCCTTTTAATTATGTGGAGTGGCCTTAATAATTTCACCAATAGGGTTGTATGATGGTTAGTCCATTTGATGAGAGTTAGACTGACCATGCCAACAAGTCTATGAGGGATTTTTGAGCTTAGGTTAGTTGAGGACAAAAGACCAACCCTAAATGTAGGCAGGTGCCATTCCTTGAGCTGGGGTCTTGGACAACATTAAAGAGAGAAGGTCAGCTGAGGAGCGGGATGTGCCACTCTGCTTCCTGACTGTGGGCACAGTGTGACCAGCTGCCTCCTGCCAACATCTTCTCCTAGCCACGATGGACTGCATTCCCTGGACCTGTGAGCTACGATAGCCATTTCCTCCCTTAAATTGCCACTTTATCTCAGCAACCATCAAAGTAACTCACACAAGTAGCAAGAGAAACTCAAGATGTGGTCAGATGGAAGGACCAAACTTTCTGTGTAAGATGTCTTCATTCAGCCCAACAGACCACCAAAGGGAGTTATCCCTAACCCTCTTCTGGAACTGGAAACTCCCTGCCTTCTTGTCTATTCCTAATGAATCTGAATAGTGCACACTGTGACCCACTTCCTTAATGATCCAGCTCAGGAAATGTGAGTTTGGAAGTAGGAGAAAGGCCAAGTAGGTAGTAAAAATTTTAATAAGAAGACAGGGTTCCACATAGAAGGAGACAACAGCCTCGAAAGTCAAGAAAACAAATCTGTGGCAAGAAAACAAAGAGAACATGCCCAGTCTCTCACCGGGATAGGAGAAGAGACATAATGCGTCCATTGGAAGGCAAGACATCTAATCAGAAACATGAACTCTTAAGAGGTGGACTGCACTCCTGGGGAAGCAGCTCTGTGGGTCAACCCCGGACAGTCATCTTGAGGAACTGGAAACATGCACTCCATTTGGCCAGCTGGGACTTTCCAGAGAGAACCCAGATGAATGAGTCTAGTCATACCCAGACAGGCCTCTGTAGTTCTCTTCATTATTATTTCATCCAGGTTGTTCTTCAAAGCCCAGAATTTGAGGGCAATGTAAGTGTATCATCTCAGGTAATGATGTTCCCAACTGGCCAGCCATGGAGCTAGTCTTCTGTATCTGGTTTTGATTTGATCCCTTCAGCATCTCGTTGCTGACAACCCATTTCCTCAGTGAAGAAGATTCTTCCCTGATATATAGTTGGGCCTGAGGTGCAATGAAATCACATTGCCTATAACCCACACAGTCTCACTGACCTGATTTCCATAAATAGATAAATTCATCAAGGAAAAACACAGGATCAAACTCTAAAAGCCATCTCAGGAAATGATTCGTTTCAGACGTTTGCCTCGGGTCAAATTAAATTTTCCACCATCTCTAAAACCCACGTCTGTCTATATTTTTCAAAAAGAGATTTAGATTAAATAAGCTTCCCGGATAAGTTCTAATATATGATCAATTTTTATGTCATACAAACTCCTTTTTTATGACTGGTAAGAATAGATGAGAACAGGATAAATCTTCCAGAGTGTAGGAGATGTCACTTTACAAATGACAACAGAGACTAGGGAGGAACTAATAGATGAGTTTCCTGAGGTAACAAATTTTCATTTACTTCTCTAGTTATTCATTTATTCAACATTCACTCAAAAAATAGTTATCGAATGTTTACTCTATCCAGTCTCTGTTGTAGGCTGAGAAATAAAGCAGCCTAGGAGGCCGCAAGGGCTATCATTACAAAATGCCGCACACTGGATGTTTTAAACAACAGAAACGTACTGCTTTGCTTCCAGAGAGCAGAGGTCTGAAATCAAGCTATCTGCAGATTCAACCTCTTCGGAGGGCTGCAAGGGATCTTCAGTTCATGTGTCCCCCGCCCCCGCCCCATCCCGTGTTTTACTATCAGCCTCAAGTCCTTTGAAGGTTCATCTCTATAAATATTTTGGAATATCAACTGTATGCCAAGCACTAATTGTAGAAAGATGAAAAATAAAATTAGAATTAGCTTGTAAATTTTTGGAGGCGGGTTCTCTTGCTGTTGTTTGGTTTGTTTCAATGTTGTTGATATTTTTTTGTTTTGGCAAGTGCGAGGGATCAAATCCAGGGCCGAGCACACACACGCTAGGTAACCTCTACCACTGGGCTACACCCTCAATCCTTAAGTTCACTTTCCAACTGACTTCTAAGAAGCAGAATGACCATTGAGCCTCTTAGGGAATGCTACTCACGATGCGATTCGGCACTAAAAGTTCATGAAGCTTGCCAGGCGGCAGTGGTGGCACCCGCCTTTAATCCCAGCACTCGGGAGGCAGAGGCAGGCGATCTCTGAGTTCAAGGCCAGCCTGGTCTATGGAGTGAGTTCCAGGACAGATAGACAAGCCTGCTCAGAGAAACCCTGTCTCAACCCCCTCCTCCAATAAAAGTCGCAAAGCTCATCTGTATGCCATAGAGTGGTAATGACCAACTATGGGAAAGCATAGGGAAAAGATAGGGAAGCTCAATGGGCGTATGAGTTACATAAAGCTAAAATCTGACACTTAGCACCTGTTGACCTACATCACAGAACAAATGCTTTTCCTCCTCCACGTGATAATTATTTTTGAAATTATAAAGAAAATCAGAATGTCTCATTTCTTCACAGTCTTCCCTATGCAGTGTATTAGTCCACTATCTCTTCAAATGTTGCCTGCCTCTGTGGACTGACTACTCTCTACTTGGTCCAAGTTTTTACTAAATAAATTCTGGACCCAGAAAAATACAGGTGTCATGGCCGCTTTGGATGGTGCCGTAGTCAGTGAAAACACTGCTGACTGGGAGGCAGACATGATACTTTGATTAATCCAACCCCACACTAAATTGGCGTGGACTAATAATCAAAATACAGTGCTGGGTTACATCAAATACCCAAATACATACACTTTTCTTCGGTGTTGAACTCCACCTTTATCAGACTTCATCTTACTGGTTTTGATCTCACAACTCCATGTCCTGATACTGGTTCCTGTCATGACTCTGCACCGTGACAGAAAACAGAAGTCCCCAAATTATTCACCATATGACTCTCATTGGGTCGCCTGATTTTCATGAACCTCAGTTCTGCTCACTGGAAAAACAGTAGTGCAGGTGGGGACCTGCGGCTATATTCCTCTGGGGCTCGTGAGAATCCACTGAGGTACACACAGCGAAAGTATTTTGCAAAATGGGAACCATTATGCAAATGTGAGTGGAGTAGGGATGTTCCTGGCTTTCCTTGATTCTGTGAACTGCAGAGGTGATTAAGCATGTTTTTTTGTCTTTAGCCAATTCATTGATTCAAGCGCCAAGCAGATTAAGACCAAAATATTTACCAACATGCTTGGGGTTTGTTCACAACCTGTATGACTATCTGCAACTATTCTGATCCATTCTGGAGATAGCTGACATGAGCTGCAGACCTCGTTGAGCCTGGCTGTGTGACAAGGTAATATGGAGTAGTTGTTGCCCTCAACAGCTCTGAGGCAGACATTGTTGGCTTCAGTTCTAGCTCAGCAATTTGCATAAGCTATTTGATCTCCTGGGATCCCTGTCTCTTATCTTCTAAAAAGCAGATAAACAAAGTGGCAGCCCACTCAGAGTATTCTGTGGGTAAGTGAAACAGGTGAATGGGGTTCACTTGCTGAACTGACAACAACCACTCCATAAGCGGTCCTTCTTTTCTGATATTATTGCAAAAGTGACGTTTGACCAGTCCGCCCTCTGATTTATAAAGTTGCTCCATTTCAAAAGCAAGAACCTCACTTAAGCTAGCATAACTTAACTCACTCAGTTCCTCGTGAACCTGTGTTCATGCCTCATAAACCTCGGCATTCCTCTGCTCATACTCACAAACCATTAGAGAATCCAGCCGTGGCTCTTTCTGGACTCACTGTGGGAGAAGAGCTGACCCGTTTTCGGGGTCTGGAATCTATCCTCCTTTTTGAAAAATGAATTAACATCTCCCTGATTCATTCATCGTTTGGTTTCTGGGAGACTTCAGGGATTACTGAGATTTAGTCCTCAGTTCACATTAACCTATTCAGTGAGAAGATTGAGAGTTCGTGCTGTTTGTCCAGCATCCCCGCGTTCTCAGTGGCTGGGCACAACTTGAACCTAAAGTTGACAGCACTCATTTTTAGTAGCCAGGTTTTGTCAGACTGTCCAGTCATCGCGGGAGACTCACAGTCAACCCCCTCCTTACATTGTTTGTGCAAGTGGACAAGTCACAGAAGGCTGAGTCACAATTTCCTCCACAACAAAATAGGATAATAATAACTGCTCTGACTACCTCACAGGGTGAAAATAAATGAGGTGAAGTGTAAAAAAACATGTCCCCCCAGAAAAAAAAAAAAAAAAAAAAACAGCAAACACACACATTGAAACTATTGTTTGTTCTTACTCCTAAATCCTGCAGACCACGGACCACTTTCTTCCTTGCAGAATTTAAAAACAAAGTCTGAATTTAATAGTTCTGTTAGCTGTTATCATTACACCATCTGCCCCAGGCTATCACTTCCTTGTTCTTCTACTCCTAAACACAAAGGGAAATATCTTTTTGTGGTCTTTCGCAGTTTCAATCAACCCAAATAGTTTGTTTGCTATTTATGCCCATGTAGTCTTCATATATCCACCGTAAGAGAAAAGTACAATCAGACCCATCAAATCTAGAAAAAGATGACGAGATCGAGAGTGCAGAGAAGTTAGAAAACTAAGCTGAATATAGTCTAAGGAGCTGAACGTATACTGCATTTTGTGGAGCCAGAGAAGATGAAACTGTAGGGAAGACGTTGAGGAGTGACCATGGACACTCTGGTTCAAAACAGGAAGTGTAACAACAGACACACTTCTGATGCCCCCACTGAACTGTTAAGAGAGATCACATGTAGCGTTTTACAAGCAGGCACCAGAGTCTTTTAGGCAGTGTCTGTAACAACAAGTTTTCAAAGGAGGAAACACTGCCCAAATGATCACTTTTATATATGATGCTTAATAAGATGAGGGAGGCTCGTCAACCCACGCAGTTCCGTGAGGAAACTTCTGGAGGAGGGGAAGTAATATGGTGTATGCATAAATATGCATAGTAATGGGGCTTGATAAAAGACTGAAAATTAAAATGGCTGAAGTGGGTTGTTGTCAGGCCGTTGAGTTCTGTGCCTTCCTTCTGCATGCATTTCAGCCAGACCTCAGCAAATTGCTAGGCCACCATTAGGCTAAGACTTATGGAAGAGCCAAGAATGTCAACGTTTTTTGTCTTTTAACAATATAGGGAGCACTGTGCTGTAGATAGCTGATCTGTAGGGGGCAATGATTATTTCACAAATGAAGGCTTTTTTCCCTATGAGGAGGGCCTCCCTATCACCTTCCAGGGGAGAGACTGTCAAAAGTCAGAATTTCAATTATAAAGCAGCTTTGGATATAATGAAACTTAATGCAACTACAGCATCATAGGACCAAGGTGGACACACTATTCTTTTGGGGCCAAACTCATTTGCCACTGTTTTTTGTAAGTAAAGTTTTTTGGAATGAAACTGTAGATACTCAGTAGCTTACCAACTGTCTGTACACAAGCATTCCATTACAATAGTAGAGTTGAATAGTTCTGGTGGAGAACTAACTCATGGCATGAAAAATATTCACTGCTTCACAGAAAAAGTTTGCCAACTCTTACTGGAGAGCCAAGAGAGGAAGATCATTTAAGCCTCGAGAGTTTGGATGGCCACAGTTACTTCCCCATCCATTTTCATTATTAATTAGCTACCAAAGCCTCACCTTAAAAGTTGAATGAATAAGTGTGCGGGCAGTGGTTTAGTGGGATGAACTCCACCAAATCCACCTGCTCCGTTTACACTTTTAACTTGAATCGTAATAGTTCCATGACACTCTTCCATGAGCTGAACAAACTCCGTGTCTTCTAAGGAAGAAAAAACAGACATTCTTTTATGAGCATGTGCTGTCTTAATTGCTAGGAGCAGGAAGCAGAGGTAACTCAAGTTTGTCCTGACTGCGGCCAAAAGGGACAACAGGTAAACTGTTTTCAAACCAAAGTCCTCCTTTTGGGAAGACAAGCCCTCTAGCTGCCTGTTCAGTCGGTCGCCGAGCTCATCACCCGTTTTGGAAACATAAACGTGACTGCTAGTCTACCACACATCAGGGAGCGAAGACAGAAATTTCATGGACCCTTTACTGGAGAATTCATTATCTTTTAAATCCACGTTAAATGTGAATAGCTATGTTCAATGTAGAGGTCTCCCACAGCAAGGAAGACACAAACGACTTCCAAAAGGGAATGTTACTGGGGATTTTGACCTGGAGGCCTTTGTGTGTGAACAGCAAGAAAAAACGTAGACACACACTTGAAGCCAGGCCTGGTGAACGCACACGTGCTTACAGATCACGATGTGTCCAGCCTGCTTCTGGTTTGATTTATTTGTCTGAATCTCATTTTCCTGTTGCCCTACTTTCTCCACACACTTATTCTTCGCTTTATTTTATCTCGTGTGGTATTAATAGGTAATCCACCTTAAATCCTTTCTGGAACAAGGCAGGGTATAAGTAAACAAGTTCAAATGGACTGGACTGCTGAATAGAGTTATTTAGTATTGTCTATCTGAATACTGAAAAAAAAAAAACATGCCTGCCAAAACCAACAATTTTGTTTTGGCATCATAGCTGCTGAGGTTTTCATTCAAACAGAAATTGCCCAACAGGTTCTTGGGCTTCTTGTTGCTTCTGCAGACGTGTGATTTCAGGACTGTTCAGCTAGAGCAAAGAGGATGTTCATTTTGCTGTCTTCTATGCAGAGGAGGTAGCTAATGTAGCTTCAGTACAGTAGTCACGCCTGATGACCTCACCAGTATATCAGCTGCATAAAGTCCCTTCTAGGAGGAAGACTCTGAGTAATTAGTAATTTGAATAGTACTCAACTATTTACCAAAAATTCATACAACACGGCATCTTACTCAAGGCTTGTCATGACCCCAGTAAGGTTGGTTTGTGGCCAAATTACAGCTGAGAGGTCTAAGACTCTGAGAAGCCGAGCAATGTGAGGAGAGGAACCGGAATTCAAACATGGGTTCTGAGACCACACCACAGCCCCACCACCTCCCGGCACTCTCCCTAGTCCTTCAACCCATTTCCAACCATCTGATGCAAGAACTGTACAATCTATCCGCTGTAAAACAGGTCATAATCAAAGACTGAAATCCCAGATCCTCACTGTTCAGATCACCGCACTGACAGAAGCAGGGTGCCTTAAGAGAATAGATATGGATGCTTTCCTACTTCTGGGGAACAGAGGCTGAAATCAACATGTCAGGAAGACCAGGCTTCCTCTGAAGGCCGGAGAAGACACCTGGAACTTTGTGTCTTTCCATTTCTGGGGGTTCTAGACATCCTTGGCTTGTGACCATATCACTGCAATCTGGTCTTCACGGCCTCCTCTTTTCCCAGATGTCTTTGCCTCCATCTTCTTCTCTGAGGTATGTGTGACTGCAGTATTCATGAAGGCTGAGCCTCCTTCTTGAGACCTAGAACTTTTGCCACATAGGGTAATACTCATAGGTTCTGGGGGTTGAGATATGAGCATATACTTTGAGAGTCACCATTTAATCTCCTAAAACCACTGAACCCCAGCCATAGTTTACCCACCTTGAAATTTGAATATAATTTATCTGCAGAGTGAACACCGAATAAAATAATCTAAATAAAATTGGCTCCAATTTTATTTAGTAATGTCAGCAAGAGGGTTTCCCCTCCCCTTTCCCTCCCCCCTCTCCTCAGGAGAGCTTCAAGGACAAGCACACTCATTTTGAGACTTTCCTTCATTAGAATAACTCTCAAATGCATACTCAAATTCTCCATTTCTTTCACTTCCTCTCTAGATTGCTCTTTCCTAACACACTGTGTTCATTCTTAGGACAAAGAACAGCATACTTTTCGAATTCTGTTTTATCCCAAACTAGGACAGTGCTTATCGACGCTCCAGCGGTAAAGGATAAGAGTTAATTGTGTAAAATAAAACAAAAATGTCGTCGTGATAAGGAGCGGCAGTGAAAGTTTCCAATGCCTCGCTTTCATCTTACTGCAGACCAAGAACAAACCCGCGGAACCTCCTGCCCATGGCCAAGGGCATTTACAAGCCTTTCATTAACAGTCTCATCTCCAAAACGCCCACTCCCTTAGAATGGCCATGGTGACATTTACTTTTCTTATATTCTGGGGTTTGGGTTTTGGGTTTTGTTTTAGAATAAAAATGACAACATAAAAGTTAAGTGTTTATCAAATACTACGGTTTTAGCATAATTCATTTTTTTTTTCAAAAGACGGTCATTTTCCCCATGCCTGCAAAGGGTTACTTTATACCCCAACTTAACTCCAAGAACACAATGTCATATCTTCCCCTCCTTAAATGGTGTGACATCCCCAGGTGCAGCAGAATTCCTAATGTCTTTTTTACTTCCACTCCCTGCCTGGCCTTTGTTTTCATCTAGATGTACATCTTAGTTACACACACAACACTACTGTCTTCCCTCCGACCAGATAGGTTTTTAATAAAGTAAACCTTTCTCTTGATAGTTTTTTCAGACGGAGCTGTATCTCATTCATTCTTTCCATTATATTCAATTCACTTTTTCTTTGAATTCCTTCTGGTACCACTCATTCCGTGTTCACATATGAAGTTTGCTAATGTCATAAATACTTGTCTCTCTCTCTCTCTTTTTTTTTTTTTCTAGACAGGACTCACTGTGTATCCCTAGCTGCCCTGGAACTTACTAAGTAGACCAGGTTGGTCTCAAACTCACAGAAATCCACCTGTCTCTGCCTCCTGAGAGCTGGGACTAAAGACTGCCACCACCGCCCAGCTCATCAATATTCTTAGTAAATGTCTTTGTTGTTTGTTGAATTGGTGCAAGGATGATAATGATAATATCCAGAGTCACCACAACTCTACAAGCTTTTTCTCTGCCACACCCACTGTCCCTACTACCTAGCTGGGAATTAGACCTGACTTACCCTGTCTTCTTCATCCATTTATCTTTGCTTCCCATTTTCACAAGTTCCTTTCTCTATTTTTCCTCATTGGCCTTTCTGCCATGCCTGTCACAACCCACACAGCATAGTCTTTCCTTCAGATGCTCTCACACAACCAGCTCTTGTCTCCTTCTCCTTTCTCCCCCATAGTTGGTGGTACAGACTAGAGGCAGAGAAAAGCATCCTAGTCATCCTACCCACCTTCTCCACTCTCCTGTCCCGTCCTAGAGAGGCAGCACAGGTTCCTGATGACTGGTGTTTGTTCAACGGGAGCCATCAGAGGGGTGGAGATGGTCCTCCATCAGATCTAGGGGTGAGTCACACCCCACTTCCAGGGAGTAGGGACTTCTGGACTCAACTGCAGCTTCTTCACCCAGTACACTGAGGGGCACATATGAGAAAGCACTGTTTCTATTTGATTGGGACAACATAGTTCCATCGTGCGGCAAGTTAATCTGTAGATGTAATTCTGAAAGGTCTTATTAAATAAGAAACACAGAGCCCAATGCAGAGTTGAAAGCCCAGAGATCAGAGAGCAATAGCCAAGAACTGAGACCTCCTTCTTACCACCCCCTGCTGCCTCCATGGTCCTTCCCCTGAGAAAAGAGAGCTACTTCCTGTGTGTGTCTGTATTTTTTAATTGACTTTCTCTTCTGCCTTCTCATTGGTTCTAAACCCAACCACATGACCTTCTCGTCACTGCCCATCTATACAGACCTCCAGGTCTCTATGGTTGGTATTGAGATTAAAGGCGTGTGTCTCCATGCTGGCGGTGTCCTTGAACATACAGAGATTCTGCCTGTCCTGTGATCGGGATTAAGGGTGTGTGCTACCACTGCCAGACTTCTGCTATTCTGCTAAATGGCTTGCTATTAGCTCTGACCCCCAGGCAACTTTATTTATTAACATACGAATAAAAATCACATTTCAGCACAAATAAAATATCACCATATTAATCAGTGTTAGATAAATTGGAGGCGGGAAAGGCGCCTCCCGGAGCTCACTTAAACAACCCTCTGGAAGACCATACAGCTGAATGTCCTCTTGCCCATCCCCAGATATATCAACAGCCCTCAAACCATTGACTGCTTGGAAGTTGCTTCCCAAGCCCAGACCACCTTTTCTTTCTCTGTAGAGGCCCTACCTGCTCAACATTAAAAAGAATCTCTTCCTTCTTAGCTCTACATGTTATCATTTTGTTTCTCCCCAAGGCAGGGTTTTTCCTATGGTCAACATCAGGGTACCATATAAGCCCCCCCCCTCCTCCCTTCCCTTACACCCTGGAAGCACGCAGGCCCATCCATTTGAAGATAACGTGGACAGTCAGATGTAATGAATAACAGCAAACTTGTGAAAGCTACCGAAAAATGAAGTCATTTGAGTTGTCCTAGTCATTATCCTTGGTATATAATATTGACTCCCTTATTATCTTGTAGTCTACTCGGGAAACAGGGTACAGTTTTGTCAATCTTTACTGTGTACTCCAACCTCTGTTAAAATAAAATAGGCGTAAGTCTTCATAGGAATGCTTCTGCCTGTCCTACGAAGGCCCTAATTAAGGGCATGATTAGAAATACCTGAAGACTGCTTTCCTGCCCTTCAGGTTATTCTACTCTGAATAAGAAGGCATGTCCTCACCCTTCCCAGACGGCCCCAATCTTTTAACACGGTAAGTCAGGCTCTCTCCCATAGCCTCAGAAGGAAAAGATCTCGCTTTGTTTGCTCCCTGAAACCTCTTCCCCAGAGAGCTTGCTCTCCCCAGACCACGTCCCGTCATTCCCCAGTTCTTCAAGGAGCCACCCTATGTCGCCACTGAAGCACGACTCAGCCAGGTTAGAGGAACTCAGCTGACAGCCAAGGCCATCTCTGCGGACCTGCAGTCCAGAGACCATTGTGTGCAGTGTCTCTGACCTTGGCTCTTGTGGCTCCCACTGTCTTATGAGCTCTCAGGATCAGCCACTTCCCTCACAAGACCGGGGCCAAACAAAAACACAGGTCTTTTGTTTTGTTTTCTAAAAGAAAAAAAAAAAAAAAAAAACACGTGAATTTCAAAGTAACAACAGTATGGCATTAACTCAAATGCAGGCCTCCTAAATGCAGCAGTCAATGTTATTACACAGGCGTGCCTTCCCGGAAAGCTAGCCTTCCAAAGACATGTGCCTTTCTTCTAATAGTCTTTAGCTTTGTGCCTCTGGTACTGTCTTTGACCATATTTGTGTGTCAGATCAATGACTTTACGGTAAGACAGAGTGACATCTAGCCCCGAGTTCATAATCCAGCCTTCCTTGGATCACATTATTGGCTCCACGACACCTAAAATTAGCTGAGATGACTCAGAGTCATATCCCATTTCCAGGGAAGTGAGCCTTTGAAAATCAAAAATTCATAACATGGCAATAATTTGTCATCCAATAATCAAGTATTGACACCTAGCCAGTCTCTCGCTTGATGGCAAGGACACAAAAATGCAGACACACATGTGTCTCAGGTAGCACAGAGTCCAGTGAATATAGTCAGACTCTGAGAAATAATTATAGAACAACCAGAAAGCAACATGATAAGGAAGTAGGTGGATAGGGAGGGAGGGAGGGAGGGAGGGAGGGAGGGAAGGAAAAGCATGAATATGATAATCAGAGATTATTCTCTTTATTTTGTTGGGGGGGGGGGTCTGGCTTACCCATACATTCCCCAGAATATCTTTCTTAATAGGTGAATTATACAGAGGTATTTCTCAAGACTTTTCACCCTGTCCTTTGGAGAACAATGTCGAGAAACTAGTTACAACAGCCACAAATATTTTGCCATTTCTTGAACACACACACACACACACACACAGAGAGAGAGAGAGAGAGAGAGAGAGAGAGAGAGAGAGAGAGAGAGAGAAGAAAAGAAACATGCCGTCTACCTACCCAATCATAGAATGCAATGTTCAATGGTTTGTGAGTCTCCAGATAGTCCGCACCCTTTCTCAGCCATCTGTGAAAGAAACATCCTTTCTACAAAAATATTTCTCCAGACCCAGGATGTCACCCCGAGATGAGTGCTCCGGTGAATGTCCACTGTACATAAAGGGATAAGTAGATTGCACACATTGCAGGAAACTTCCCAAATGAGCTGTGCAACTTGACCCTTCAAAAAAGCTTCCCGTAAACAGTGGGCACAGAAAAGGGTTCAGTAAAACACCAGACTCTGTTGGCACTACTGCCAACCGACTTTTCAAAATATGTCCTCTTTGGAGGTTGCACTCCCTAGGCTAATGGCATTTAAAATATGAGTGTTCATGAAGCTCTTCTTTAGAAAAGATCTTTGACCAAGGGGTGCTGTGGATATCGTTCTGTATAAATAAAACACTGATTGTCCAGTGGCCAGGCAGGAAGTAGGTGGGACAGAGAGAGAGGAGAATTCTGGGGAGTGGAAGGCTGGAGCAGAGGGACACTGCCAGCTATTGCCATGAGGAGCAAGATGTAAGGTACCGGTAAGCCACGAGCCACGTGGCAACTTATGGATTAATAAAAATGGGTTAATTTAAGATAGAAGAGCTAGATAGCTAAAAGCCTGAGCCATTAGGCCAAACAGTTTAAATAATATAAGAGTCTGTGTGTTTATTTTATAAATGAGCTCCGGGACTGGCGGGGTTGGCGGGAGCTGGAGAGAAAACTCTCCAGCTACAAGAGGCAATAGTTAAAATCATCATTTTGGTCCAGCCCTAAGAGACTGAGAACCCAGACACAGGACAGAAACTGTTCCTACTGGTAGCAACTCCTCCCCACACCCCATCAACC
Organism: Peromyscus eremicus; assembly: GCF_949786415.1. Lineage (NCBI taxonomy): Eukaryota > Metazoa > Chordata > Mammalia > Rodentia > Cricetidae > Peromyscus > Peromyscus eremicus. The sequence continues at coordinate 38,523,903 of NC_081424.1, read as the reverse complement.
TTCATGGAAATGTGTAGCTGTAGTTGTGTGACTTGATAGGTGATAAATGGAGAGAGCACCAGTCAGGGAACTCCTGGTTTTGTTTTGTTTTGTTTTTTTCTTGGGGACACACCCTAGTTGAACACCCTTCACCATCTCTATCAGAGTTCTATCCATGTCAATCCATCCATCTGTGCCCCCCCCCACTCCAACCCCCCCTACCTCAGTTCAGGAGCTGCCTTCCTTCACAGTCTGTGAACAGGCACCCCACTCCCTGGGTCCTATACATCAAGGGGTGCAAAGAAACCTCCATTGTCTCTGAGACCTCATCCTCACAGACCGGCCTTGCTTGATTCCTGAGATACCTTCAGTAAAGTCACTGCTGTCAATGACGAAATAATCGACTGAATTCTTTCTTGGTGACAGCTCACCAGAGGGAACTCCAGTGAGAGAGAATGAAGATCCCCAATGCCTGTGGGGAAAATAAGTCCCATACCAGAGCCAGGAGCTCTGAAGGGAAAGAATGAATCCCAGAGAAGGAGCCTTTCTGTTTTAGAAGTGCACCGAGAATCTCTCTCAGGCCATCTTGTTCTCAACTAACCAACTGAAAGTCTCTAACTCTTGGCGGCCTTCGGAACGACCACAGACTGAAAAGTCACAGGAAAGCTCCGGTGGTTCTGCCTGTTTCCCCCCACCAGCAACAACAATGCCAGGATGTGCTCGGCCTTCCTCTCAACTCAAATGCTTGGCCATGGGCTGCCGTGCTGAAGTGGCCTCTCCAAGCCTCCCGGCATCCTTAGACAGCAGTGAGAAACTCATCATCAGAATTCCTGATGAGATGCTTGAGTCGAGGGCCATGGCTCTCCACACCCCTCCTGTTGGCAGACTGCTAGAGGAGATACTTCTCCGTGGTAACGTAGCCGCCAGGGTGAGCAGTAGGGTGTATAGCAAATGAGCCTCCTCAGCCAGCTGCCCAAAAAAAGCAACAGATTAGGAGGACAGAAGAGAAGGTAGGGCTTAGAGTCACACCTACTTCCTAGAACTGCTGCTGCTGAGGAGGAAGAGGAGGAGGAGGAGGCACTTTTCACATTCTCCAGACCACCTACCTCTCTTAGACTCTTGTTTCTTCATCTCTATAATGGGGACAATATTAGTGGGACCATATTGTTCACACCCTGGGGCTGTGGATAAAATATACAGAAACAGCTTACAACAAATGCATTCTCTGTGGTAGCTTATTATTCGAGTGGAGCATTTGCATTAACTGAAGTCGTCCATCCCTACAGAGAAAAAGAATTCTTGGCTGGTCGGCGGTGGCACATGCCTTTAATGCCAGCACTTGGGAGGTAGAGGCAGGCGGATCTCTGTGAGTTCAAGGCCAGCCTGGTCTACAGAGCGAGATCCAGGACAGGCACCAAAACAACACAAAAAAAGTTCTTACTTAGGTTCTAACTATGTTAGCTAAACTCTAGTACAACTAGCCCAAGAACTTACATCCCCCAAGACCAGGCAGTGATTTTGAAGCCCTGACGGCATATAGATTTTTGAAATGATTTCTAGGCAGCCAGGAGAATGGAGCACTCTTCTTAGGAAATTAAAAATGTGAATTTGCGCTGATAAATATTTACTTGGAACCCTCGAATCAATTATTCTATTCATCTTAGAATTACTAACAAATGAATTTACAACAGCCTTTCAACTACTTACTCCATTAGAAACATGAGGGAACGGAGTGGGGGCGGGGTAGGGGGGGGGGAATCCTCTCTGTGTATTGTGAGAACACCCAAATAATACTTATGTTTCGGGGATATTCCAGTCAAGTGTCCCTGGTAACTGCAAAAGACTTTCCCAAAATGCCCTAATTTATCCATACAGCCCCAAGAATAAAAATCTGGGGCTCTAGCATAAGCCTGCAAGTCTTTCTGAATGCAAAAATCGATAGCTTGAACTCAAAAGAAATAAAAGGACTCAGCACAAGGCTTCGAATTCCTGAGGTGGGAGTGTTCCACAGATCTCAGCATGCTGACGGAGCAACCGGGCAGCTAAGCCAAGGCGGGGAGGCCAGGGGTGGGCTCGAGGAAGAAGAAAAAAAAGAAAGAGGTTCGCTCTTCTTCCGTTTTTTTAGAAAGGATTTCTCAAACTGCTCAGCCCTGGGTACCGAGTCAATCAAATGGTTCCTTTTTGAAAAAGCTTTTCCGACCTGACACCGTAAACAGAGTTGGGCAAAATGATGCTGTTCGGGGCCTCCAATAGGAAATCATAAATTCGGAGTGATTAATGGTACTTTATGTGCCACTGGCTATCAGAACTTTTTTTTTTTCTTTTCTGTTCCTGAGTCATGACGGAAGCTACCGCTTGAATTTAATTGTTCAATCTGCTTTTTTTGCTTTCCTGAGTGAGTGAGCCAGCCTTGGACTGAGGAGCTCAAAGTTTATACAGTTAGTGGAGGCCTCAGGGAACAGAAGCTGGGCTGAGCCTGGGAAGAGACACGGTCCGTGATGCTCCACCGGGCGGTGAAAATGCAGATTCGGAAAGAGCGAGGGGAGGGTGATTAGAGGGAATGACAGGCTGGAACTGAGGTCGGCAGGCTCCCTTTTAAAATAATGGAGCAAACAAACGAAGACTTCCTCATTGAAGTTCCTTAACTCTTCCTCTTCCCACTCGGGCCCACTGTTGGAAGATAAGATCGTGTTGTCCCCTAGCTACGCGAGACTCAGTCTTTGGGGAGAATGTAGCCATGGAGACTGTGGAAAGAGGGTGGAGAGTTTGGGGGGCGCAGAGAGATCTCTGCTGAGAGATCTCTGATGGGCTATGGAAAGGCCGATGGTTTTCGGCCTCTGTGCCTGTAAAGAAGCTCTCCCTGCCTTAGACTGTGGGCCTCACCTCAGCCATGCCGGGTTTGTGATGTTTTTTACTCAAACACACTTGGGTTAGACTTCGAGGAAACCAAACTTGGTCATTTTCCTCGGTCTTTACAGGGACAGAAAACAGGGTGAAGTCGAAGACCCGGAGGGGGACGGTTGACCATCCTGAAATCTAACCCAGTCATGACAAATCCAGGGCTGCTCTGTCTCCGTGGGTAGGTTCTTCCTCATCCAGGTCCATAACAACATCTCAGTGCACAGTCTGAGATTTACACAGACCACGAGCTCATGTTTTGCAGGGATCTGAAAGAAACTAAAATGACCAACAAAAAAAAATTTCCTGAATGGATATTGCATTACGGTCCCAAGTCTTTCCTATACAGTGACATGACACTCTAGGGCTTTCTGCTCCTTTGGACCCCAAATAGAGATGGACCTCCTTTTGATAGATGTACTAAAAACTTGGGTAAATTCCTCACTGTTTTTCTGTGTCCAAATTTCCTGTAAATGAGAAACCTGTAAGACGAAGTCATAAGATCTGAATCTTCCTGCTGGGGGCTTGATGAAGATAAATGGAGTACTGACAAGAAAGGATGGAAGGGCCTCCATGACAGAGGCCAAGCTGCTTCCGAACGAAAAGCACTCATTTGACTGTGCTCAAGGCTTACTTCAAAACCAACGGAGAGGCCAAGCGAGGGCCTATTTTAGAAGTTAAAAACAAATGCCTGCCTCCTGCCCCCAGAGCTCACTGAGGTATTGGGGAGATGGAACAGATTAGAAGCTAAGTCTTGGTTGTTGTTGTCCGATACAGAAACATTCCAAGCAACTCATCTCTTTGTTTATCTCACAGGAGCCTTGGACCTCACTGAGCAACCTCTGGTGTGGTCTTCTTCTCCGAGTGTTCAGAAATAGTCCCCCCCCCCTATTTTATTTTATTTCACTGTTAGAAAAGAACTGAATGTTCATCTCTTTTGTCTCTGTCTGTCTGTTTGTGTCTGTCTGTCTGTCTCTCTTTCACACACACACATACACACACACACACACACACACACACACACACACACACACACCTGATTGTTCCTCACCCTTGAAAGCACAGATCAAATTTACATTTGGTACAGTTTATTATTTCTGAGGAAACTGATTTCTGTTTTCACCTCTACAGAGCAACACATCTGTGCGAGGCCTTGCTAAGGCCAGCTTGAAAGGGGACCTCTGACAATTTTCTTCTAAGGGGAAAACAAGACCAGCCTGACGTTTCCCTGGGTTTGTGTTTGATCAGTGGAGGTTTTGCTGGGTGGTGCGGGTCTTTCCCCCTTTGCAGCCTCCTTCACTATTTGGCGCCAAAAGGCTACACAGGAATTTTTATCACCATTGGGGGCCTAATATTGTCAGTGAAAAAGCCACTTCCTGTCCTGGTGCTGAACTGAAAAAAGAATAAATGTCTTGGATGTATCAAGTTTCTTTGTCAAGCAAACAGAAATAAAGGGATCTAGTTTACTGGAATACTCACAGTGCTCATTAAAATTGATGACTTCGAAGATTCTTCCTTAACCAGGGCCCTCAGCCAAGAATCTGCTGGGCTGTTAAAGACATCATGTTATTGGGGCATTGTAAAACAGACCATGGCTGTTGCCTGCGCTTACCCTGTGGGCTTCACTGTGCCAGCGGAGAGGCTTGAGGGAGGAACCAGAGGGTGATGGGCACAGCTATTTGGCCAAGAGACAGCCATGATATGGGACCTAATATTCAGCCTGGTGTTTTCTATCCATAAACATCACATTCAAAAAGGAAAGAAAGGGAGCTAGATTAGCATGGGGCGTGGCTTGGTTTTTCTTAGAAATATGCGACTCTGCAGAAGTGTGCCTTTATTTTTGGCACAAATTGCTATAGCAAATTACATAGCTTATCAGATGTGGTTTTTGGGTCTCTGTGGAGAAACCACTGCAAGGACTTGCTGTCTTTGTTCTTTGTTCCCTCTTGGGTATTTGGGATGAAAACAACGTCCCGTTACCATTCAGGAACAGGCTTGAATAATAAGTGTTAACAATATCTGTGAGCCAATTAAACTCACATTATGACAACTTAGCATAGGAGACCAGCCTCGCCCCTGAAAGAGATTTCCATTCTGCCCTGAGAGATGCGAGATACCAAGTTTGAACCCCTGTGCCCCAGATGAGCAAATGTAAACCTTGGAAGGAAAGAAGGGGGCAGAGCCAGAAAAAAAAAAAAAAAAAGGGTCAGTCACAGGAATATGCTGATTATGTCCAGTTATTTCATCGCTGGAAAAAATGGAGAAGGGTAGGTTTAAAACATAATTTTGTGAGCGGGAGTTTTCCACCACACAGGAGATTCATGTGTTCATCAACTTATTCATTCATTTATGCAAAGGCAAAGCACTTTAGGGAATGCAAAAGAAATTAGAAAGAAAACAATCGAGGCTCGAGGAGGCAAAAGCTTTCAAAGGAGAATACATGCTCAAGAAAGAATCTGCAGGTAGGAGAGTCAGCGCGGAAGGGAAGGGCATCCTAACCAGGAACTCCAGCGACATACAGGTTTGCAAGGGCTTTGTCGCTGTCCCTGTGGTTGTCTGTCTGGAACCAACCCTTGGCTTGAGTGACATGTTGTGTGGCGATCCAATGCAGACTACAGTGGGAAAGGAGAGGGGAGCCCCATTCATCCCTCTGTCTCCTCTGTCTGTCCATTATTGTCCAGTACTACCCAAGTGTTCCCAGTGTGAAAGCCACTCATACAAAAGAAGGTGTGGGGAGCAAAAGGGAAGGCAGGCAGCACTCTGGCTTGGAGAACAGCGTGTGTGAAGGGGCTGAGGGCTAGGTTTTCAGTTAGCACAATGAGACCTGTGTACACAAAGCAATCTGGCTGAAGTCGGCCCACTTGGCATTGGGAGCCACTGAACATCTTTGAGTAGGAGAGTGACTAGATAAAACTAAACACTTACGAATAACTGACAAATAACTGATGAAACAGCCATGTGCTAATGGGCCAGGAACCCAGAGGAACCAACTCCGAAGCGGCGGCCCCTCCCACCAGGGCTACAACACGGGGTACAGCTACTCAGTAGGTCCCAGCGACCTGATTGGATATGAAAGTTGGAAATGAAGGCTGGTGACGTATCTCAGTGGTAAGCACTTGCCTAATGCAGGTGGTCCTGGGTTCAATTTCCACTATTAAAAAAGAAGAAAAATAATCAACTTTAAGTAATTAGACTGAATGAGCAAATATTTTATGTCATCCTGCTGTAAGTATCTGAGGTTTTTGCCATGGTCATTATCTCTATTAGTCATTATGTAGTTATGTGACTATCTTACTACATCTTTCTAACCCTCCACTATAAAAATCCCATGAATTCTGAGTGCTTATATGTTAAATGCTGTAACTTACACATAAAACATGAACAATTCAATTAAAGGTATTTTCCTTGATCACCATTATATCACTAAATATAACCTAGCCCGGGAAGGAGTCAAGTGTCACTCAAATATTTATAACATTAAGAAACTATAAATGATGGTGTCAGCGGCGTTGCAAAAGAGACTTGGGTAAGTTCAATTTTTATCCTATTTTTCTTAGACAACAAAAACAGATCTGAATGCAGGTTCCCTGGTCTTGCATAACTCCCAGGGCCAAGAGCTGTGGGATGTCAGGGATGGGTGTAGAAAGTAGGCCAGCAGCAAGCGGAGCTGCAAGAATTAATTAGCTCACCTGTGAGAACCAGCTAAAGACAACAGAGGAGCAGGAGCTATGGAAGCTTATGCAAAAGTCAAAGGGAAAAGCAGAAGAGTCCCAAAGGATAGAATGCTTCTTTGAGGGTAAATTTGGAGTGGTTTGCCAGACACCCACACGTTGAGACATTTATAAACCGTAACAGGAAGAAGCCCTCTTTCAAAAAAAAAAAAAAGCCTAAAGAAATTTTTGAAGAATTTTAGAAGAGGAAACAAAATGTACAATTAATTAAGAGGAGTCCGACCCATATTTGAATACTATCAGAATCCTTTGCTGTATTTATAGACTTGTGGTTAACCGCCTCGGCCCACATGCTAATGGGGCCCTGCTGAGAAACACCACCGCCCATGACCCACAGCTTTTCATCACCTTCTCTCTCCCCTGATGGCCACTTTCTTCATAACAACATACAACACAGTCCTTGTGTGTTAGAGAAGCCGCGTCACATCCCCAAATCTCACTTGCAGATCTAATGGTCTTATCAACTCACCCAAGACTTCTGGTTTCTTGTTGTTTTTGTTGTTATTGTGGTAGCTGTTGCTTTGTTTTGTGGAGGTTGTGTTTTTTGTTCTGTTCTGTCCTTTGCTTATTAAAAAGGAGGCAGGGAAAAAGATGAATGAATGACACAGAATATAATCCCTTTGTTGCCAAAGACATCTGTACTCCCTACCCATTATTACTCAGACTGTAAGCCAAACAAACATCCTCTTTTCTAAAAGACAGGGTTGGGGCAAGGATGTTTTTATGACAAAGTGACAACATAGACTTTGGATGTAATATTTTTTTCTCCTAGGAGAAATTATTATGTCTATTTTATCTACAAAGTGAATAGGTACAAATTTGAGTGCTTTTATGTTAATGTTAATATATATATATATATATATATATATATTACAAATGAAATCTTAAAATGATTTTAAAATTAAGTCTAATGTTGATGGCAAAAGGTCAGAGAAAGAAAAGTCCAGGAGCCAAAACTCACGAGTAGTATTCCTTCAGAAAACACCACGGGCACTTGCTGGATTCCTGCTTCAAAGATTGTTCTAGTCAAGAAATAATAATAATGATTATCAAAACCAGTGATCAGCACCAGGACGATATGGAGCAAGAGAGTGATTCTTGCTAAACCTAGACGCTACACATTATTGAGCTGTCTCCTCCTAAGTCAACTTCTCATCAAGGAAACTTTCAGGGAGTTTGTGTACACACACAAAGCTCATGATGAGTATCTTCAGTGTGTTCAGGTTTGCATTGTTCAGAAGAACACAGGTCTTGGTCCTTGCTCCCTGCAGCCCAGGTCGCTGAGAGCTTCCACCATGGACACACTCTTTTTTTTTTTTTTTTTTTTTTCTGGCTTCTCACCATCTCAAAAAACCTGGCAGGCATCTGACTTAATGTTGTTGGCTCTTACTATTTTTTATCAGTTGTTTTTTTGAGATGTAAAAACTTGGGGTTGGGGATTTAGCTCAGTTGGTAGAGTGCTTGCCTAGCAAGTGCAAGGCCCTGGGTTCAGTCCTCAGCTCTGAAAAAGAGAGAGAAAGAGAGAGAGAGAGAGAGAGAGAGAGAGAGAGAGAGAGAGAGAGAGAGAGAGAGAGAGAGAGGTAAAAACTTTAAATAGGGTGATAGTGATAGAGAGATGGCTTGGTGGTTAAGAGTGCTTGCTGCTCCTACAGAGGACCAGAGTTCAATTCCCAGCACCCACATCAGGTAGCTCACAACTGCCAATAACTCCAGCCCAGAAGATGCAGTGCCCTGTAGGAGTCTTCACAGACACCCACACACATGTGGCCCCAAGACTAATACCATCCTTTGTGTCTGCATTGACATTTTCCCTCATTCTTTTTTTGTGGTTGTTGTTTTGGTTTTTTGAGACATGGTTTCTCTGTGTAGCTTTAGAGCCTATCCTAGAATTTCCTCTGTAGACCAGATCAGACTGGCCTCGAACTCACAGAGATCCACCTACCTCTGCCTCCCGAGTGCTGGGATTAAAGGTGTGCACCTCCGCATCTCATTGGACATTTTCTCTCATTCTAATTCTAAATTGCAAATACAACCAACTGACCTGTCAGGCTTGCACTAGTCCAGTACTCAGCCCAAAGCAGGGAACATCCAAGAGTCCTCCTCTAGAAAATTCTAAAAAAATAAAATAAAATTACAGGTCAAGAAAGAATTGTCACTGGGCAGTGGTGGTATATGCCTTTAATCCCAGGCAGAGGCAAGTGAATCTCTGTGAGTTCAAGGCTAACCTGATCTACAGAGTGAGTTCTATGACAGCCAGGGCTATGCGGTCTTGAAAACCCAAAAAAAGAAAAAAGAAAGAAAGGAAAGGAGGGAGGGGGAGAGAGAGAGAGAGAGAGAGAGAGAGAGAGAGAGAGAGAGAGAGAGAAAATAATTGTAAGTACTGGGTGTGGTGGTGAAGGTAGAGAGCATGTCCAACTTACATTAAGAGTCAGGATGAGACAAATAACTGAAGACTCATGATAAAGGAAGAAGAGAGTTAAACTTTAAAAAAAAAAAAAAAAAAAAAAAGCACTAAACACATCACTTGTGCCCTGATGGACCGAGAACAAAATGTGATTGATACCACGGCAGGCAAACAGGAAACATTGTGGCATGCTGAGTGCTCTCCACAGCTAAAAGGGCCTCTGGTATGCCAGGCACAGTCAAATCGTGATTTCAGGTTGTCCAAACGTTGCTCTGCACACATCATAGCAACCCAACCTTTGGCGATGACAGAGCATGTCACTATTTCCCATTCACACTGTACTGGTTTTTTCATTCTTCCTTTACATGTTCTGTCTTCCTTCTCCATAACCATTTGTTGTCCTCATGCATGGATCTTAAACCCTTTCCAAAACAAGAAGGAGCTGCTAGCCTGATTTCTTTCATGGGCTCTGTGTTCCTCATGATCTTCATGTTTAGAGGTAAGAGGTGTCAACCCAGGAGCCAGGAGCCATGCACCTCATTTCTTGAAATGGGGTCTCTGAACTGGCACTTGCTGATTTGACCTCAGTGAGTGGCCAGCAAACCCCAGGAGACCACCCGTCCTCACCGTCTCAGAGCTGGGATTACGCATGTGTATCACCATACTCTCCTTTTACCTGGATGCTGAGGACTGGACTCACACCCTCGTGCTTTGGAGACAACCACTTTACAGGCTGAGCCACCCCACCCCACCAACCCACCCACCACCCACCCACCCCCACCCACCCCCAGCTCTTGTCCTGGCTCCCTCATAATCTTTGTTGAAGCCTAGCACATCTAAACAGTTCAGCAAATGCTGTTGTTGATCAAGGGGTCATTCTTCAGGAAGAGGAAAAACAAGTCACTCTGTTTATCAGGAGTTAATGGAGTATCCCCAGGCAAGCGCATCACAGCTGCTCCCTTAAGTAGCAAGAATTCCTGAGGAATGACTGATAGGCTCTGTATGGAGCCAGGGCAGCCAGCATTCGTGAAAGGGATGTCTGGCCCTCTCCTACTATGAAGCCCGTTTCCATTGGCTGACCGGTCTGAACCAGTCCGAGTTACTTCCTGCTTTCTCAGCATGGCACTGCTCTTGTTAATTCTATGCTTAATTTTTCCCCCTGATTCAAACAAAGTCATTCTTCATGGCACAGCCTGTGAGACACAATTTTGGCCAAACCTAACTTCTGCCGATCTTGGTTGGTGAGCTCACCGTCTCCTCAGCACCCACTGTTAATATTGGTCTGTCTCCGGTATCTTAGGTAACTTAGTCTGCAACTGGAAATGCCGTGTTCTGTGAATTGTCTTCTGTTCTTTGGTCTGGCCTCTGAGCTCATTGACACTGCATGGCATGGTATCGTGATTTTCAGGTATTCAATGGGTGGTAAGTGAAATACATTGCCCTTGAAAGGAGCAGAAACAGGGGAGTAGTAAAATACACATTTAGTGTCACATGTGTGCACACACACACACACACACCACCACCACCACCACCATCACCACCATGTGATGGTTACTTTAGGTGTTATTTTAAATTCGCAGTAACGCCTGCTGCCGCCGGTGGTGACTCACGACTTTAATCCTAGCACTTGGGAGGCAGAGGCAGATGGATCTCTGTGAGTTCGAGGTCAGCTTGGTCGACAGAGCGAGATCTAGGACAGGCACCGAAGCTACACAGAGAAACCCTGTCTCAAAAAACCAAAAAAAAAAAAAAAAAAAAGGAAAAAAAAAATTCACAGTAACCGTGTGAGGTAGGTACCCACCTCACTTCCATTAAACCAATGCAGAAAATTTAAGTATGTTCCATATTTTCCCAGAGTTGTTGGGTTAGTGAGAACATTAGACCAGGTATTTTATTGTCACTAACTCAGGACAGTACAATCCTAACAATACAACAGTCCCCTGTTCTTTTCAAAAATCCTGTCTCTCCACTCTCCTTGGCCCTTCTGAACCCCGTCCTTCCTCTCTTAAATACTGACTATTTCCAACAGAATATTGGACTATACTGTGTGTTGTATCTGTATATTGATGGTCTACAGATATCAGAAATAATGACAGGCTCTACCATCTGGTGTTAGCACGAAAACAACATCACACTGTTTCCCAGCCAGAGCGTCCCGCAGGTCATTCCAGTGCTTGGTATGCGGACTTGTTCTTCTGGCCTTCTTAGTCAGTCTGAATCGGAACATGTGAATGCTTGTGTGTCAGCCTCCGATGAAGGAGAAATGTCAACGCAGACAATACCCAGAACTAGTGTCACAATCTATCCACAAGGCTTGTGTCACCTGAATCTCACACACGAGGTCCCGCACATACACATAATGCAAATAGTGTGAATATCCGGCGGCGGAGGGAAGTTTGGTCATTTACCCAAGGTTAATAAGTTAGCTAGTGCTGGAGCATTTAGCAGAATCAAGATTTTTATTATTATGTTCATTTCTCTCATGCTAGGAGAGGCGGGATGGAGTGGAATCAAGCCATTCACATGGCAGAGCCTACATAAGACACCAGGAGCCTTCAGCCATGTGGAAAGAAGTTCCTAGCACAGCCCTGGGATAGAAAAAGGAGAGGTAAGGGAGGGGAGGGGAGCTAGGGAGGAGAAGAGAGTGGGGGAGGTAAGGAACCAATACTTCTCTTCAGCGTTCTTGCTCAGAAAACAACACGTTTGAAACGCTGAGGACTCCGCATATATTCTGTTAATAATTTACCAACCGAAACCATTAACGATGTTGACAAAAGCGTTTCCATTTACTGTGGGTGTCTGTGGGTTGTTTGACACCACTCATTACCTTTCTACACTCCTAGGTTATTACGGAGTGTCCCCGCTCAGAGGCAGCCGCAGAGGCGACCTGGACTGACAGTGAGAGAGAGCCGGGATTTGAACACACGACCACCCCGATTCTACGCACAGGCACGTTACCACTAATTCACAGCTGTTGGCTCAGGCCTGTGTAGGCAAATAATGTATACCAAAGGAGAAAAACTAGAACGTGACTGGATATGCCTGGGTGAGGCACTTCACACCAAAAAGTAAATACACGCTCCCTGAAGAAATGGCGTTATAGCTAAAGACTCAACAGAAGCGAGGAAGCCAAAGATTCTTACAATCAAATAGTTTTAATCCTTTGGAGCCTTCTAGATGTACAGGGGCTAAAGTTCCTGGCAGCAGCAAGCTGCCTTTACTGAGCAGATGGAGTCTCTGAAGCCATTATTTGCAACTGAAAACCAAGCCCAAGAGTCCCGACCTCTTTGGGGTCAAATGACCCTGTCACAGGGGTCACCTAAGACCTTCAGAAAACACAGATGTTTACATTACGATTCATAACAGTAAGAAAATTACAGTCGTAAAGTAGCAACAAAAACTTGTATGGTTGGGGGTCACCACAGCGTAGGAACTGTATTAAAGGGTTGCAGCATTAGGACAGCTGAGAACCACTTGTCATAGAGTATCTGTTATTTTAAAGTTCTAGGTTCTTGTTCCCTTTCTGCCACGCCCACCACCTTTACATCAGTACATAGTTAGTATGTGTTTAGCTAAAAATAACAGAAAACACATCTAAAAATGGTTGGAACAACGAGAGTGTGTTCCATTGTGCACAGCTCCAAGGTGAGTCTCGGGAGGACCACTGTGGTTAAAATTCTCACTCCATGCCTTGTGAACATCCTTGTCCTTTGCCAAATCTTGTAGGCTAGTTTCTCCTGTGGCCCTCGGGTGGCTGGCTACTGAAGTATCTGTGGCCAGTGGAAATGATGAGGTCCAGAACAAGGAAGAAAATATCTAACATTTGTATCTGAGAAGGAGAAAGAGAGCGAAGGAGGGAGGGAGGGAGAGAGGAGAAGAAAGAAAGAAAGGAAGAAAGAAAGAAAGAAAGAAAGAAAGAAAGAAAGAAAGAAAGAAAGAAAGAAGAGAGGGAGGGAGGGAGGGAGGGAGGGGTGAGGCAGGGAGGAAAGAAAGAGAGAAGAGAGAAGAAGAGAAGAGAAGAGAAGAGAAGAGAAGAGAAGAGAAAAGAGAAGAGAAAAGGAAGTTTTCTAAAGAGCTTGGTCAAACCATGTCACAAATCCAAGCATGAACCCAATCCCTTAGCAAGGCCAGCGGATGGCTCCAGCATCACTCACTTCAGGACACAGCCCCAGGGGCTGCCCTTCAATCATGTGGGCATTCCAAGGAGGGTAAACAAGTTAAAGGAGGTGAGAGGTCAGTTTTGTAGAAAACAAGCATTATCTTCCACGTTAAGGAGTCTACTATCTTCTTCATGACTCAGTCTCCTCCTGTCACAGGGCGAAAACTACACTGGAGGTCCCCTCCTACATCCAAACGCCACAATTCAAAGGTAACAAGTCACCTCCACTCCATGTTAGAATGAAAATGATTTAATGAGGTGATAGATTTTCCTGGAAGATAGAAAAGGCTCTATTATCAGAAAGGTTCACTGAAGCAGAGAAAAGCTCTCCATCTCCCTCACCCATGCCCCACCAAGAATTCAGGGAAGAGAGCTATGATTTCCCCCAAATTCTTAAGTCTAGTAAGAGAAACTATGCCTGTAAAAGGAGCCGCCAAACCATAGTGTGTCACCATATACCGTACAGTAAAGATCTACTCAGGCATTGGAGAAAATACTTGAATTTCTACTAATAATCTACATTATCCTTTTGTTTGTATATGCAATGCTTCATGATGCGCGTGAAGCATTATGGGAGCAGCACACAAATGTGATTGACAGCTACCAGAAAGAGGGAAGCAGATAACTTCAAAATAATTTTTTTCTTTATTTTTGAGATTGTAATTCAATCGCATTTCTCCCTTTCCTTCCTCTGAGCTTTTCCATGTACCCCTTCACATCCAGGGCCTCTTTTTCAATAATTGTTATTGTATGTCCGTGTAGATAATTTTTGTTTTGTACAGAGGATGCAAAGCTAAGGGCTTTTCAAAGCGTGTGTAAAGCCCAGAGTTTGATTCCCCCAGCAACACGTACAAAACAACCACCTCCAAACAAAACAAACAAAAACCACTAGTATTTCGATGGCTTCACCTATACCACAGAAGTGGAAGAAAAAAAGAGAAAACAACCTCCGTGCAGAAACCCACACAACTGGATCTGTGACTAGCTCACACTCTGATAAGCGGGTCAGAGTGCTCCATGGTGCAGCAAAACAGATTCCAGGCTGGTCTTCAACGTGCTGATCTTTCACAGGCTCCGAGCTCTGTTTACCAGGCTTCTACCCTCTGTTTCCTCCCCCACCCCCACCTCTAAGTCCTCCTACATTGAAAGGTGCTGGGCCTGACCTGTCAACAGAAAACCTATCATTGCACAGAATCAGAAGCCAGAGGTTTTCCTCTTTCGCTGGACAGGTGTGCATCACTAAGCCCTGAACAGGAAGTGGGAGAGGGCACTGAAACTCCTGGGGTCTGGCATTGAGAAGGAGGCACTGATGAAGATGTGTTATTAGGGGCCACAGGAGAATGGGACAAAAAGTAGTCACTGGGAAGGAACTCAGGAAGTGGGGAAATCAGAGCTTAGATAGGAAGGAATGTGAAGAAATTTCTCCCGTCCCTATTGTGTGAGTCATGAAGGACAGAGGAACTGGTCAAGCTTCTTTCACTAGAAGAAAAAAACTGGTGAGGTCCTCGACTACCCATCTGAGCAAAAGGATGGCGGCGAAGGCACACGTTTCTTTTTGGGGTTCAGTGTTCCTGCCTCTACCTCCCTCTGGCTTCACCTGGCTGCGAAGGCGCCGTCTGGGTGTGTGACCTAGCACTCACGGGACCACAGCTATCCCTGGACACACCAGTCTGCCCATCCCAGGACACCTAGGGACCCAGAACAGGGAAATGTGCAACCCCTACGGGCGCCCATCAGCTTGCGGGCCGGAGGTGGGCGGGCGCCAAAGGCGTAATCAACAGTGATATCATAGAGAGTGATTCTAGAAAGGACGAGAACTGTTCAATCGGACATACACGGAACTCGGGTTTAAAGGAGTTTATTAGACGAGTTTATCCCACAATCGGCTATCAGAAAATTGGAACCTAATCCTAAATTCATTCCAACAAGTCCATGATTTAAAGGCCATAAAGTTCTGCTCAGATAAAGGTTTCCTTTCAGCCCTCCTTCCACTCCCTCTTATTCTCCCAGTTTAGACAAAGGCTCTCTGCTTTAACTGTCCCAGGCAGTGGAGAACTGTATCTGTGTTGATAATGACTCAGCACAAGAGCTCTTGAAGGATTTTTTCTTTTTTTCTACTCTCAGAAGAAACATGGCTGGATTGCTTAATTGTTCCTTCCTGAACCATAGAAGAAGGACGCAGGGAGTCAGAAGGGCAAGATTAGAGCCTTGACAGATACAAAGAAAATGGTTTTTTTTGTAAGATAAACAAGGGTTTTTACCATCAAAATAGGAAACCCTTCAAAGCACTCGGGCGGGCGCTTAGTCCCTGTCAGTTAAAGCAGCCAAGGGAAGGAGTAGGAGTGTGTTAATCTATATCCAGAATTCTTAATTAGATGGCTAACAGCAAAACAAAACAAAGGATAGCTTTAGCAGCCGAGGCGTGTGTGTGTGTGTGTGTGTGTGTGTGTGTGTGTGTGTGTGTGTGTTGTGTTGTGTGTGTTGTGTGTGTGTGGTTGAGCAAGGAAAAGGGACTTCGGACTGACTGTAGGACCCAGCATACCATCCTAAACCAGTGTGCTCTCGGTAGAAGCAGCCAGGCGCTCTTCTGGAAAATCCTTCACCACCGAGTAACTAGCAACAATTTTAGCTCCTCCAAATTCAAAGCCAATTTTGTAAATAAACATACAACTTTTTAAGACAAACGCTTAACCGTCTGTAAATCGTACAACTTCCCCAATTTACAAAGGTTTCCCCTGTAATGAACAATCCAAGTAAGTCTAGACTCAACTCAACGGAAAGTCCTTTTTAAGAAAAAAGATTTACACACATTCCCCTTGTCTCTCTCACACACAAAAAAACAAACAAACAAACAAAAACCCTTCCCAACTAACTTTAACCAGACATGGCTAGATGCAAAAGAAAGAACGCCAACGCTATAACCTTTGCGATTTCACTGATAACTGGGAAGAATAAGGAAAAATAAAGCAACACGTTTAAGTCCGATATGATTCGGAGAGGGAGGGGCTGTGACATGAACGTGGTCACCTGAAGGCTCCTGACTGGGCTATAGATCTTTCTGTCCCTGCCATGTGTCTCTCTCAAAGCACATTTTCATTTGTAACTAAAATTCATTGTGATTCACATATTTGGTTAATTAAAACTATCTTTTTTTTCCTTTTTAATTTTTTTTTTTTTTTTTTTTTTTAGTTTTTCAAGACAGGGTTTCTCTGTGTAGTTTTGGAGCTGTCCTGGAGACCAGGCTGGCCTCGAACTCACAGAGGGCCTGGCTCTGCCTCCCAAGTGCTGGGATTAAAGGCGTGCGCCACCACCGCCCGGCTCCTTTTTAAATTTAAAGCTAACTTGAACGCTGATTACATGTTTGAGCAAGTGCTGTGTGGACTCCTGCAGAAGCTGGAACTCAAAGAAACTCACATGCCAGGGGCCTCTGGGCTGCTCAGATGCCATCTAAGTTCCGTCTGGCCAAGTTTTAAAGAGGAAATTAGAATGACCTTTCATTCCTTTTTTGATACTGAGGCCAGAAAAACTGAAGCAAAGGATAAAAAGAGAGAAAGGGAGGGGAGAATGGACCAGGAGAACACATTTTGTTGGTGGTCTGTCTTCAATGTTACAAGTTCCTCTCTGCAATCAATGTCTTTAAAGTGAATGCCAGTTTATAAAAATAACAGAGTGATGCTCAAAATCTCAGATGCCCAACAACAACTCTGTGTTCCCTTCCAAAACTTTCTCCACTAGCACTCAATAGACAGAGGCAGACGGGTCTCAGTGAGTTCCCAGATAGCCTGGTCTACATAATGAGTTCCGGGACAGCTAGGGCTATGTAGAGAGACCTTGCCTCAAAATACAAAAGAACAAAAGGATAGTAATTTCTGGAGCAGTAATTTTCTGGGCAGCTATGACAGCTGAGTTCACCAGGGTGAGCTCTCCAGATACAACTGTTGGTCTTATTAGAGTGAAATACACAGCAGTGTCACAACCAGCCCTTGTGGCCAGATCATGACATGTTAGGGTGAAACAAAATGGACAAGGACTCAAGTTCTAGGCAGTATGTGAGTCAGAACAAGCATACCCCATCTTATCTTTAATTCAACTGATTTCCTTTGCAGAAGGTCTCTCTGAGAATCGTTGTGTAGCTGTTGCTACTTAAGGGATGCTTAGGCCCTGGACTCAAGGATTCTCAACTGAGTCCAAAAGAACCTACTCTCTAAAGAAAGGTAAATGTTCCATCATTGGCACAGAAGGCTCGTCATAAACAAGCCAAGCAACCAAGGGGAGTGGGGGAGAGAATTCAAAAGAAATACACAGGAGATCAGTAGATAATTGTAAGTCATTTAAAAAGGTAACCCAGAAATAATATGGAAGCTACTGCCAAAGTATGTGTTTTCTGAAGACAAGGAGAGGTCACAGCCCTCTCTCATTGTGTACATAGAGATATAAACACAAGCTCACGGTCAAGTCTGAGGAACACAGCTCATGGCAAAATCAAATTGAACCCTTCAACATCCTTCAGCTTTTTTGAGCTCACCTAGCAGACACACGTCGGGTCATCTTCATTATAATAACAGTCAACATTTTTTTCCAGTGCCTATTATGTGCCAGGCCCAATTGCCCAGTGAAGTACGGTTTCCTGCAGTTGGCATTTGAGAAAACTGCAGCTCATAGGGATGAAGTAACTAGTCTATGACCTGTAGAGCTGGAATTTGGACCTGGGTCTGACTTCAAGACCAGATGAAATGAAGTTACTTCTGCATACTTTCTCTATAAACACACTTGTCTGGGGAAGGCCATGACCACTATCCCTGGGACTGCTATGGTGGTTAGGTCCATCTCTGTGTTTAGGAATTACTTATGCTCATTCCTAAGAATTTGCTAAACAGAGACAGATATAAATTCTTTCCACAGTTGCTCTTGGAGTGTCAGGGCCAAGAGTTCATTACTAAGTGAGCTCAGCTTTATCTACTTTTTTGCATCTTCAATGGTTGTCATTTTTCATGAATAGTGAGTAACTTTTACATCCATTTTCGTTACACTGGTTATTAACTCTCTTATTCTATTAATTCACCTTTGTTCTTCAAGACTATCTCCCAAACTTCCGTTCTCATCGGCTCTGCCATTTGTGCTGTTCAGTCCTTCCTCTGGGTTCTTTCTAGAATAACCTGACCTGAACGACCCACAAATGTAAATGTAAATAAATGTAAAATGGATCCTAATTAGAGCCCAGCAGGACAATGTTTATATTTTTTCTGCACTCTTCCTGGTAATCAACGTTGTTTTGCTGTTTTGGCTTTTCCTAGAAGAGTTTCCTCATCAACTCATGTTCCCTTATTGAACTGTGTTCTGGATTTGTAGTTTCTTTCTTGGTTTCCATTCCCTTCATCTTCTCTGGGTCTGACCAAGCCCCATGGGGAGTAGGGAGGCACACAAGTTCTGAGTCAGCCTGCCTAGGTTGAAAGCAGGCTCTGTTATTTAACACTTGACCAAGTTAACCTTTCATGGTCTCAGTTTTAGCATTCACAAAAGGAGGATTAAAAGGACTCCAATTTCATGTGGTGACTACAAGGCTAAGCACAATAATGATGCCAAGTGCTGAGGGGCTTCTTCTTGTTGTTGTTGTTGTTGTTGTTGTGAGATATGGTCTCACTGAGTAGACCTTGGCTGGCCTAGAACTCACTATGTAGACCAACCTGTCCTCCAACGCAGAAATCCACCTACCTCTGCCTCCTGGGTGATGGGATTTAAAGCAGGTACTACAACACCCGATCAAAGCCCAATACTGAAAAGAGAAAGTGGAAGGTGGTAGGTATACTGTTAATGAGTACTAGTTTCTACTGTTACGTAAAACTTCATCTGTTGTTGCTTGTTTTTTTACTCTTTTGGGGGGCCCACCACCCAGCTCCCAAATAAGTCCACATGGAGTCTTATTATTACTTATCAATGCCTGGCCTTCGCTTGGCTTAGTTTCTAGCTAGGTTTTCGTTACTTTAAATTATCCTGTCTACCTTTTGCCTCTGGGCTTTTCCTGTTCTCTTACGTCTGTAAATCTTACTGTAGCTGGGGGGCTGGGGGCTGGCCCCTGAAGTCCTCCTCCTTCTCTGGCTACCTCTTTTCTTCACTCTTCCATCTCTTTTCTCCTCCTTCCTTCCAGATTTCTCCTTCTGTATCTTCTCTCTGCCTGTCAGCCCCACCTATCCTTTCTCCTGCCTTGCTATTGGCCGTTCAGTTCTTTATTAGACCAGTAAGGTGTTTTAGACAGACACAGTAACACAGCTTCACAGA
Source organism: Peromyscus eremicus (assembly GCF_949786415.1). Classification (NCBI taxonomy): domain Eukaryota; kingdom Metazoa; phylum Chordata; class Mammalia; order Rodentia; family Cricetidae; genus Peromyscus; species Peromyscus eremicus. The sequence continues at coordinate 38,504,456 of NC_081424.1, read as the reverse complement.
GTTAAACGAATGCAACATAAACAAAAGTAACACATCTTCAAATACTATTGTATTACACTCTTCAACATCCTTGTTGCCACTCCTGGCCCCACTTGTGTAAATGTATGAATTTCCTGTATTTATCTTTGTGGTGTGTCTCCCACCCACAGAAAATGTTGTACCAATCACAAGCCTGAGGAATGCACATTTCCTAGCAGACCAAAAATCATTTATAGAGAATCTGATTAACCCCAGAGCTTGTAGATTGTTCCTTTCGTTTCTCCACAATGAAACCATCTCTCGTCCCTCCCTTCCATCCCTGTTTCTAAGTTGGTTTCCCTAACTATGAGATGTGAGACTCCTTTCCCAGGAGAAATGAGAAACTATCTAGGATAGTCCATGGAAAACTGAGTTATCAAATACAATATGAATATATATATATCCCACTTCTCTATCTGCAAGCAAATTTGCATCATGGTATAAGGTATTTATTTGAAGCTAGTAAGCGTCTATTAAAGAAATTTTTCTTTCTCTTCTCTACATAGTGTTAAATGATCTTAAATGGTATAATCAGATTCTAAGTCTCCTGGATCTGAGCAGGATTTAGTCTTGGTTCTGAGTCTGAATTCTCGGTACCAATTCCACCTTATGTGAAATTACAGATCTAGCCACAAAGTTCTCCGGTGATCTCCACAAGCCCCGTGAGATCTCTAAGGAGCCCCCAACCCCCACGCCACCTTGCTAACTCAGTCTTCCAGTGACAGATCAGTTTAAGACAGAGCAATGAAATGAGTTTGGATAACATTTAAACAAAGATTAGAGAAGGAAATGAAAAAGACACCCGGAAAAGAAATATCAAAGGAATCCTTAACTTTTTTTTTTTTTTTTTTAACTTTCAGATCGCCTTTAGCTTTACATGGTGATTTAGCTTTACAGGGTGATTGAGAGGAAATGCACAGATTGCTGATGTGTCTCAGGCCCCTACATGTCCCCCTGCCACTGCCAACATATCCTTCCAGATTGATACATTTTATTAACAATCGATAAACCTGGACTGGGCATCATTATTGCCATATCCAGAGTTCACACGAGGCCTCATCATTCTGTTTCCTGTATTCTGGGGATTTGGTCAAATGCATATATGATAACGTGTCCTTCACTGTAGCAGCATACAGGGCATTTTTTGCTTCTCTTTAGGTTGTCAGTGCTCTGCCTGTTCACTTTTCCCTTCTTCTGTGCCTCCTAGCCACTGATCCTTTTAATGTCTCTGTGGCTTCCATTTTCCAGAATGTTATATAGTTAGAATCATATAGCATATAAATTCTTACATCCCATTTTCATAGACTACTTAGTATGCATTTTAGTTTCTATCTTTTTTTTTTTTTCATGGATCAATGAGCATTTCTTTTTAGTACTGAATAATATTCCATTGTCTGGATATACCATAGTTTATCCATTCATCTGTTGAAGAACCTCTTTGCTGCTTCTGACTCTGGGACTTATGAATAAAGTTGCTATAAATATCTGTTTGCAGATTTATATGTGATGATTAGTTAGCTCTTCTCAAACAGTAAGCTAGCAATGAATTTGAGGTCCTTTCATATTTTAGTCATCATCATACCCTAGACAAGTTCCTTATGCAGTTTATCATTTGTTGAACTAAATCTGAGGATGAGAAAAGAGAACATATCTCAGCCATCCTAGAGCTCATGTTCTCATGGAGAAGCCCAAACAAAAAGGAGAATTGAAATGGTTTTGACATCATGGTGGTGATTCATATGAATAATTATCAGGGAAATGTAATATAGAACATGAAATTTCCTAGTTAGGGATCTCTCTCACTTTTGAACTTAGAAATGTTGGGTAATCAACTGTCTCCACCAAACAAGAGCTTTTGTCTTGGTAGGCTCTTAGATCACAATCAAGACATTCTCCCATCAAAGCAAACAGCCACACTGAGTAACAGGCTGAAGTGGGAAACTGTAATCTCAGCGGCTGAGCAGTATTGAAGTATTGAGTTGGATCAGGCTACCGTAACAAAATACCGTAAGCCCAGTCGCTTAAACAACAGGGATGTATTTTTCATGGTTCTGGAGGCTGGCAAGTCCAAGATCAGGTGCCTGCCAATTCCGTCCCCCACTGGACTCCTTTCCCTGGCTTCTGAACGGCTCTGCAGTCCCGTTGCCTCCTTTTGAGCCTGAGAGAGTGAGAGTTCTCTCATCTTCCCCTAAGGACGTGGATGGGATCATCCTTGGGACCTCATCTGGGTCTGAGAACCTCATGGCACTGTAGAGGGACACCAAGACAGCAACTGTTAGGAGTGGGGAGGTGAGCACATGCAGTCTCTCACAGTAAACGTGAGCATCCTGCCCAAACATGCTTAGGAATGCTTTGTCCCGTGTGCAGCCGCCAGACATTGCACTGCAGTGAAGATTCTACCCCACTGCTGCAGGTACTTTTGCCTCTGGATCCAGATGTGTCTCTGGTACTAAGCAGCCTGGACACCAAACCTATTACCATCTGTACAGGTGCATTTCCAAAGAGAGGGAGGTGTGGAAAGAGGTAAGATGCTACAGATAATTTTTCTTCTACTATCACAAAAGGACACTACATGCTTGTTTATTATGTGACTGAGAAAATACTGAATGGTGTATTTCAAAAGTCTATTTACTGTAACTCTAAGAAATGCCAACCCGAGTCAGACATGTCTCTATTCTTTTAATTCAACAAGGGGCAAAGTCCCTCCTATATGAGTTGATGCTTATGGATTTCAGATGCCTTGGGGTTGCAGGATCATGGAGAAACAGCAGAACACTTCATTCTCTGTGATGGGAAATCAGCCCAAGCTCAGAGAGAATGCCCTTTAGAAGGAGTGTCTTCCTCCCGTAAGTCATTTGCAAAACTATCCACATGGACTAGGGTAGGTAAAATACATGTGAATGGTACCCGTCAGTTCTCAATGACAATCCAGTCAGACACGGTGGAATAAAGGCAGAGCAGCATGTCCTCCTACCTAATGCTTCACACACCACTGATGATCAGTATCGTAAAAGTGGTCTTAAAATAGATGCTAGTGACCAAATGTGGTGACACACACTTTGAATCTCAGCACTCAGGAGGCAGAGGCAGGTGGATCTCTGTAAGTTCAAGCCTGATCTACATATCAAGTTCCAGGACAGCCAGGGTTCTATAATAAAGGGACCATATCAAAAAAAAAAAAAAAAAAAAAAGATTCTATAAGGATATGCACAAAAAAAGACTCAAGCAAGAATAATGCAGCCAGGAACTGACAGATAGCAACCACAGACACTTCCTTCTTGGGGCAGCCAGCGGCACTCAGTAATGAAATGGAATACATTTAGGAGTGGAGACAAGGCAGACAAAACATTTGCAGAGATAAACTACCAAGGGTGATGACGCTTCCCTCAAGTTTACCTTGAGTCGCCGTCTTTCTCAACATGTTTCCTTGTGGTTGAGCGGAAGAAAGAAATGCAGCCTTTCCTCTTGAGTGCGCGCATTTGGTGAATTGTGGCGACCATTAGAACAGGCTGAGAGTTGGACGAGAGGATGGGAAGAGGTCAGAAAGGGCTGTGGGCCCATGTATGTAGGTACATATCTGTATTCGTATGCTAAGCACATGTTGGAACTACCGCGATGGTTAGTAGAATATCAAAATTCTTCGTCCCTTCATAAGATAGTTTAGAGCATGATTTCAAAACAGAAAGCCATTTTGCACCCACACTCAGCCTCTGGTTGGTATCAGAGAATCCCTGTGGGTTGGTTGCGTATCTCTGCATGGTCAACAAAGTGAGATAGGAACTCTGGTCTCTGATGAGGTGTTAGATCCACCCGTCATGGTTTATTTGATGGGGCAAATGAAGATGTCTTCTGTAATCACCATTTTCCTAACCTGGGAAAATAAAGTTGGCTCTGCCTGTCTTTTAAAGTTGGTGTGAGGCATAGTCTTTCCTACCTGAGCTCAGTTTCTATCATCTGCTTCCTAAAGATAGGCCAAGTTACTTTCCCTGGTGCAAAAAGTTTGATCTTTATGACCTGGTATGAGATAGAAAATGTTTCTAGCAGCTTCTAATGCATCGTCTCTGGAACAACAGAATAAAATGATAAGGGTGGTTGCCCTTGGGAAAAAAAGGCAAGTGGTTGTGAGGAGGGGGTGGAAGGGGGACAGATCCCTCTCTGTGGGGTTTGTGGAACTGTGAGCCACGTGTGTGTCTATCCTAGTCAAGAAAGGTAAGATGTCACTTGCTAAAATAGCCCTCAAAATCCACCCCGCTTTGTATGTTTATCTTTATCATAGGGAAAATAGTGACAGAGGTTTACTCAGCTTTGAGGACATTGTTCACTGTGAATACTGGAAACTGAAGATATGCCAAATCATGTGTGTGTGTGTGTGTGTGTGTGTGTGTGTGTGTGTGTGTGTGTATACCAGATAGCATTTGATTTATTAATTATCCACAGTAATAGATTAATAACAATATTAAAACAATTCTAAGCAATATGCCATAATGAAAGTCATGTAAGTATGCATCTTTGTCTCAAATATCTTATTGTTTGGGACTCACCCCTTCTCCTTCCTGGCAAAATACCTATACCATGGGATGAATGACAGAGCATCTCACATAGCACTGCTCTACAGCGTGAGTGTTGCCTGAACAGAATCGTGACACTGAGAGAGCATGATAGTCATCTGGCAGTCTAGATGGCTACTAGGTGACTCATGGGCAGATAGCATATAGAGCATGGATACACTTGACGAAGGGATGATTCACATCCTGGGCCAGACAGAGACAGTTCAAAATGTCATCCTGTTACTCGGAAGGCCATGTCATTTGAGACCTACCAATTGTTTGTTTCTGGAATTTTCTATTTAATGTTTTCAGACGCTGGCTGACCGCAAAGAACTAAATCTTCAGAATGTGAAATACTAGAGAGAAAAAAAAAAAAGGAGATTTCGATACTTTGAAACGGATCCACCATACCCTAAAAGAAAAAAGATACTTAGGAACCTTTTCATCTCTCTTCTCTGATCAGCTCTGTTTCTTCATCAGATGCTCAGTTTTCTCTACAATGGAAGTGTAGTCACACATTTCCTCATCTTTTCTCGTCATCAGATACTAACTTGCCACAGAAAGGAACAGTCGGTGTCCCAGAGCAGTGATGCAAAGGTAAAACTGAATCTCCTTCATCAAGAAAACTCAAAGTACAAGTTGCTCTTCATGTGGCCCATCCTGTTGTCTGCTAGACTTTAAGTTTCTAGACAGGAAATCATCTTAATTTTCACAGCCTCTTAACTATTATCAAGTCCACCTGTGCTTAAAAGCAAACATCGTTTGACCATGTCATTTTTTTTTTTTTCACCGATGTGACTCGGAAGCGTTGCTGCGCATCAGTTCATGTCACAGAGCAAAGCAAAGCTGTGCCACTCATGTTCCATTAAAGCCTTGCACTCTTGGGGTGTCTTCAGACCCAGCACCGCTGTTATATGGGGTGTCATGCCACTGTAGGTCTATTTACAGCAAGATGATCATAGAGCACATTGTAGGCAAAGCTCCTGAGCGTGGTGCTCGTCACGCTTACAGCTTCCACACTCCTCAGACCTCCCTCAGGGGCCATGGTGTTTCTCAACTTTTCTTTATTTTCTCTTTTTGGTGTATTGACTTCTACATGCCTTCATCAGTCTAATAATGCTCTGGAAACCTGGGGTGATCTCCATGGGAAGACTGTGAGAAAGTAGTTGTGTTTTCTGTTGTTGTTGTTGTTGGTTTTGTTTTTTTTTTTTGGTTTTTGTTTTGTTTTGTTTTGTTTTGTTTTCCTATGTTTTAGAGAGAAGAGGAAGATTTGTTAAAGCCACTGTCTGCGCTTACAATGCCCCAGACCTGTCCTGGAAGCATGAATAAGGCAGAGAGCTTTGTGGAGGAAATCTCTTAATTCCAACAATACTCGCTGCCTTGAGTTAATTGTGTTAAGGAAGCATCATTGGAATGATTCATGTTTCAATGAAACCATTATTTTCCAGACCCTGCCAAAAACTTACCACAACTCATTCATGCAATTCTACTACAAATTAAGACACCCTACAGTCTTGGAAGGAGATGTAATCTTCAGGGCCCCTGGAGAAGGGACAACCTATGCTTCAGATCCAGAAACTGACCTGAGAAAAAAAATGGAACAACAACAACAAAACTTGAATCTGTGGTGATTCTGGTGAGCAGGGAATGAGGGTCACCATCCCTTTGTGTCCCTTCAGCATTTTACAGAGATTCAAAGAGAAGTCCCATGAATCACAGTATGCCTGAGGAACCTGGCCAGGACCTACTAGGTAGGGTTCTTTCAAAGGAGGGGATTAAAGGGGCTGAGAAGCTTAGCGTGTGTGTGTGTGTGTGTGTGTGTGTGTGTGTGTGTGTGTGTGTGTGTGTGTGTTGATCTATAAAGTTGTTGACCATCTCCCTCATATTTCTTAGCTTTTCTGCTTTTCTCTTTTGGTACATTCACTCCCACATCCTTCCTCTCAGTCCATTGGTGCTCAGGAAGACATGAAGTGCCACACCTCCCTATGAGAAAGAGCCAATCAGATGAAGAAAAGGTAACCCGTCATCTTCTTTGGTTCCTCTTACATTCCTCTGTCGGGAAGAGCTGTTCCGATCTGTTCCCCTAGTGATAGGAAGTACCACAGAACCTGCTTAGAGAGGAGAAAATGAGAGCAAAGGAAGAGGGGGAGAGCTCTGACAATAAGCCCAGAGCTCAGCTACTGAATCACATGATCACATGACCCACCGAGGCACCAAAAGGTGAAGATCGGCTCTTCCTCCAGCTTTCTCCAATCTGCAGTCTCACCTCAAATATCTGCTAGCGTTCCAGTTCATTTTTTCTTTGCTCACTAAGGCCTCGTGGCCAAATTAGCAATGGTTCAGAATGATCTGGAACAAAAGATTTCATTTCAATGACTCACTGCTTTATGCATGTGTCCTATATACATAGAACATGTTGACTCTGCCCACATATACTCGACTGTACATGTATAGGTAATAATGAAACACCATGAAGATGTCTAAACAAATTAGCAAAACATCAGAGCAGTTTCTCCCTATCTCGCCGCCCAAGAACTTGTAGATGGAACATGAACAGGGCTTGAGCCTGGAAGGCTGATGGTCTGGATTTGCAATGCCTTAGTCATCTTATCCTACATAAGTAACCTCTCCAAGAATCTGCTTCCCTAACAACAAAAAAAACCTCTCAGCTTCCTTCTAGATTTTAAAGTTCTTCATATTCTTACTAATAAGTCTGACAAAATATAAACTTCTAAATTGACTGTGCTATCAATTATTACTGAAAATGATAGCAACAAATGACAATCATCCTTTTTCCTTGTGACATTTTGGTTATGGCAACATCTCCAAAATCTAGTGTTAGATTTTTCTCAGTAGTACACGTGTCAAAAGGATTACCAGGGAGGGGGCATAACATATACCCTCACTACAAAAATTATCAGTGTATGTTATATGCAGGGTGGTAAATTCCCTGAAGATTGAAGAAGAAATGACACTCTAGAATGTTCTTGTTTATCCAGTTTCCAAAACCCAGAAAAAAATAATCTGTGGCCTCTTTTCAATCATAACCCATAAAAATCCAGTTGGATGTGTATGGAGAAACTGTTTAAAGACCATATCCAACTTTTCAGTTTGTCAATAAGTAATGAATAACTTTGTTAATAAAAGTCTAGATTTCATCAACTTTTTAACATTACATCCCACTATCATTTCCCCATGACTTCCAGGACCTGGATTCTAGAAGGTACAGTCTGTGACTATATCAAAATATTTTATCACCACCAAAAAAAAAAAGTATTTACTGAGTCTTAATTACACATAGTCCTTCCATTCTAACCAAGTATTTAGACTTATTGAAAATATTGACATAAAACCGCTGTGTAAGAGACATATGTTAGCAAAATGAAACAGTATGGTTGATCAAGAAGATACAGATTTCTGTATGAAAATGAGCAATAAGGAGGGATCAAGGCAAAGTTAGACGTGTAACTGAGATGATATCAGCATGAAGGTCTACAGAAGTTAAGATGGGATAAAATATGTTCATGTCTTACTTATGGAACTGGTAGGGAGGTCTGAGGGGAAAATATAGGTCCATTGGTAAGCTAAGATCTCAAAAAAGGTTCATAAGAACAAGTGGGATTATCAGTCAAGAGTGCTCTCACTCAGTGTCCTACCTAGGGAGATCTGTTACATCCATCTGGGATGCTAGGTCATCCCTAGAGGACAGGATGCCTAGTGGAGCCATAGTGTGATGAGGGCAGGAAGAATGATCTTGATAAGGAGCCCAGCTCTGTAGATGAAATTCTAAATAATCTTAGTAAATAAGAAACACAGAGCCAAATACAGAAGTAATAGCCAATGAGATCAGAGAGCCACGAGGATTAAGGGCGTGTGCTACCACCACCCGGACTTCTGCTTAATGGCTATTTGACCTCTGATCTCCAGGCAACTTTATTTATTAACATACAAATATAATATCACATTCCATCACAAATAAAATATCACCACAAAGCTCTGCACCCAGGCAGACAACAGAGAAACGGAGCACATTTCAAAGATGGAAAAGGAAGTGATCTCTCATACAGCAGACAGCTGCCTCTGACCCTCATCTGCCCCATCCACCATGGCTTTAGCAAGGAATCCTCCCCCATGCAGGTTAGAATTTGGTATCGGGAGAGCAAGTGACCCATTTACTCTCAAGTTTCCAGATGCGCGAGCTCACCACAAACTTGGGAGGTTGGAGTTTCTGTGGGATATATTATTGTGAAACTGCCTCAGATCCCCAAATCATTCCTTCTCAACTGCTCCTCAAATCTTAAAAATAGCACTTAACTCTCAGAGTGATTCAACTGGCTTAAAATAATTCGCAAACATCTTTCTAAAAGGAAGTAGGGGAAAGATAGGAGGTGGCATGCAAATCAGCTAGCAGGTTCCGTGAACAGTGAGAGGTAAAGAGAGCAGATCACAGGACTCGGGGGTTAGCAGTCAGCTGAATTTCCTCTGGATCTTGAATTGCTTGTTGGATTAGGACAGAGCACCAGGGTTACCAAGGCTATAGAAGGGGAGGGTTGAGGACCTTGTGCTAAGTAGACAGTCAGAGGGAAACTCCTTGTGTGCCCATGGAGTCATATCTACATGGGGATGACAGTGTTTCTGTATGTAACGGTGGCTTAGCCCAAGGGAAGAGAGTTACAAAACATTCTTCCTTTACTTCAACGCCACATTCTGAAAGTGTCTAAGTTAATTCATTAATTCACTAGACATTTATTTTGTACTCATCATACGTCGGGCACTGTGCCGGGCCCTAAGGGTACAATAGTGAATAAATAATATAATTAATCATAATAATAGCTTCCATTAGCAAGAGCCTGGTATGTTCTAGGAGCTCTCCTTCCATTACACAATGGAATGCCCACAACAAACTTCTCAAGGAGGCGTTATGTTCCTATCCATAGTGAAAGTCTTAGATGAAGAAAGCAAGGCCCTGAGAGGTTGGGTAGGACAGAGATCTCTCAGGAAACTGCAGAAGCAAGATAAGCAAAAAGCTGGTGATGTCCTACGGAATATGCCAAACTAGAGATCACAGGGGAGTGGGGAAGGAGGGAGTCTCAACTCAGATGGAGGAGAAAATAAAAATGGAAGGAGTGTGTGGGGTGTGTGTGTGTGTGTGTGTGTGTGTGTTTGCGCGCGCGTGCTCGAGTGCACACATGTGCTAAGGGATAAGGGCCTAGAGCACTGATGATAAACAGCCCAGGATGTGAGACAGAGGTCACACGATGTGCCTTCACACCAGATCTCAAGCTTCTCTTGAAGAACACTACAAGCAGGAAGCCACGGGGCTGTGCTTCACGTTTCAGAGACTCTGACAAGACACTTTTTTTTTTTAATCTGCCTGAAGAGGCAGGCCATTTATCACGACAGACTAATTTCTCCTCTTTGAGTTAGATATTATACCATCTATGTTCCTAATATAAATATATAGAAATGACAGGTTTTTAAACAACAAACCAGATCATGCAGGTCTGAACAAACACTGCAAAACACCACCTCAGGTTTACATGGCTACTTCAGTGTTCCACCTAATGTCCAAAGCATTTCATGTACATCTCTTTTAAATCTGCCTTCACAGCCAGGATTCTTTCGCATATTTTTAAGTAGTGACAAATCTTCACCCTTTGTAGAATAATGTTTTCGTTTTTTTGTTTTTTGTTTGTTTGTTATAAGGCAAAAAATCATTTGGGGCTAAGCCTAGATAAGATTAAATTGGGTTAAAAACAATTGAAAATGTAATTAAATGCCAGGCACCACATTAAGAATTTTCTATAAATCACTTTCTCTAGTGTAATTCTCATGACCAATCTATAAAATTAATAGTATACCCTACTTAATATTTCTTTAACAATTACAAAATTAACACGTATCAATGAAGTATATTAAGGGTGATATTGATGTCTTCATTTAATTCTTCTTTATTACAAAATCATTATTTTCATTAAAGACCATTTGGAAAACTCTAGGAGAATGGAGACTAAGCCCCCTTAATCTCTCACTGCACAGATGTAGTCCATGATTATATGTCTTGTTCTTCTTCTGTAAGTACCAATATATGATTTTCTATCAAATTTAATCAGTGTATACAACTTTATAATTTTTCACTGAATCTTATATTCTAAACCACTTTTCATGTCATCAAGTTCTTCTACAGAATCCTTTTCTCACAGCTTGGTATTCCTGTACATAACCATAACACCATCTACTTAAGAATTTCCACATTTTAATATCCCAGGGCCCATCTTCATAGTTAAGTCATGGTAAATGTCTACGATCCTTTCCTAGTGACAGGGATCCAGGATACGTGTGATCTAGAGACTGTTAGAATTTTCTTGTCACGCCCTTAAAATTTAGCACAGGCTGACGTTGTCCCCAGTCCATGACTTCCTAAAGCTTATGATCCCCCCAACTATGATCAATTAATCTTGAAGGGATCATCTTCACACGTATACCCAAGGCTGTTCCTGAAGGATAGCATAAAAGGAGTCTAAAATTGCTTCAGGGGCGCACCATTTCCCAAAAGGACTTGAAAAATCAAGTTCATTCCTGGGGTGTTTTTGTTTGTTGGTGTTTGTTTGGGTTTTTTTTTGTTGTTGTTTTGTTTTGTGTGTGTGTGTGTGTGTGTGTGTGTGTGTGTGTGTGTGTTTTGTTGCTGTTTTTGTGGTTATTGTTTGTTTGTTTGTTTGTTTTCAAGACTGGCTGTCTGCCCTGGAACTTGCTCTGTAGACCAGGTGGCTTCAACTCACAGAGCTCCGCCTGCCTCTGCCTCAGGAGTGCCAGGATTAAAGGCACAGAACACCACACCCTCATGGGTTTTTTTTTGTTGTGTTCCTTCTTTAAACTTTGGCTGCTCTTCACCGCTGCAATTCTTAGAAGACATCAGCTCCGGCCTTTATGAATTTACAAGACAATGACTATCCAAAAAGCCGAATCCTTCCATCATATCCACAATTTACTTGGAACAAACTTGGTTACAATTTAGGCCAGCCACCCTGAGGTGGAGAGCCCACACACCCATGTTTAGAATACCAGATGACTAATAGATAAGCCGTCTTTAAGGCTGGCTACATTGTGATAACAGGAGGGGACCCATTTCCCACCCAGAGTTCTTCTGGTTTGCTGTAAACATCTGGCCTGTTCTCCTGGAAGGATGAGCGGGGTGAACAGTACTGGAAAAGCCAGCTCTGCCTACCATAACCATCTCTGGAATGAAACTCAAACAGACTAGACAGAAAACGCAACCAGTTGAGAGGGTCAAACCAATGCGTAGGATGGGGTGCTGTGTTGGAATTGTCCTTTAGTCGTGGCACTTTCCAAGCATCCCCAAACTGTCTTTAATTCCTTGACCCCAAGCATACTTCTCTTTGTGGGGAAGGGGCGCAAATAGAAAGGATTTAAAAGGTAAAGCTGAGGAGGCAGTTTGGGTTAGGAACACTGTCTCAAGCTTTCAGAGCATTGGTAAAGACATTCTAGATGTCTCTTGCACACTCACCAGCTTTCTTTCATGCCCTGTTTATTGAGCAGCCGATCAGCAAGAAGTCCTTCAGGCTCCCCCAGATCCACCTAAGAGTTTTATCAACTTCACAAACTGGACTCTTGTCGGCCCTCACCACCCACTCCTGAAATTTCCAGGGACCGGTATCTCTGTTTTCTCTCTCCATGTGCCCTGCCATCACTCTGGCACATGCTCCAGTAGTCTCTCTTCTAGAGACCCTGTTCCTATTTCTGTTCTTGAACACACAATAATTCGAGTACCTCAAACTCGCCAGTGTTTTCCTTTCCTTTATTTATTTGTTTGCTTATTTACTTATCTCAGAAATTCAGTCTCCTCACCATGGTGTTTGAAGTTGAGGGCCTGCCCTTCTCTTTCCCCTCAACTTCTTCCAAGTGCTCACACCAGACCCCCACTGATCCAGCCCCAATCACCTCCTGGAACATTCTCCACTCTCCTAAGCTGTATCACTTTACCTTTCAGACCAAAGATCCAAAGCAACTTCCTGAGGTTATCTTCAGCTCCCTCCCCCAAAGTCATGCCACTTTATTGTCTATTTATCACTCTCCACTGGGGACATCATCTTCTGTTTGTATCTGGAACTGTTGGTTGTTCTGTCTTGCTCACTAAAATATCAGCTGTAAAAGAAAGACGCCTCTAACTTACACAGTATTTCACACAAGCACGTAAAACAGTGCCTGGCTCAGAACAGATATTCAGTAAAAGTGTGTCAAATAAAGAAATAAACAAATGGTTAAAATAGTGGGTGGATCCCATTCCCCTATTACTTACTACCTTCAATTTCTCAGGAAAGCATGCATATATCTTTCTGTTTGGTTGGTTGGTTTTTGATATTGTGTCTCATGTAGCCCAGGCTAGTTTGAACTCTTGTATAATTTTTTACAGTTATGAGTGTTATGAACACTATATTGAATTAGGTTCAGTCACTATATAACCTTCTCCAAAAGTTGCAAATTAGGTGCTTTCCTTGTTGTACCAACATTAATGTATTAATGACCAGAAAGAACTAACTAAGCTTCTAGAATATCTTTCTTATGTGATTAGCAATATAAAGTGCCATTAATAGAATTGAACATGTTATAGTTTATAAAATTAATTCTTGATTATTTCCTCTTCTTTTCTTTCTCCTCCTCCTCCTCCTCTTTTTCTTCTCCTCCTCCTCCTCTTCCTCCTCCTCCTCCTCCTCCTCCTTCTTCTTCTTCTTCTTCTTCTCCTTCTTCTTCTTCTTGTCTTTTTTAGACAGAGTCTTATATAGCCCAGGCTGGCTTCCAACTCAATATGTAGCTAAAGACAATAACCTTCAACTTCCTGTTTCTCCTTCCTTTACCTCCTAAGTACTAGAATTACGTGTGTGCCTCCTTGTCCAATTTTACTTGATACTAGAGCTCAAACCCAGTACTTCATGAACACTAGGCAGGCACTATACCAACTGAGCCCTACATCCCTAGCCCTTCTTCTTGGATTTTAAATTTGATATGCTTTCTGTGAAGAACTTTCAATCTGGAGAGTAGTTTCTTAACATTATTTTACTATAATCTTATATGAAAATGCGTGGTTGATGAAAGTCAAATCATTTGCCTTGTCCTCTAGGAAAAAAAAATATGCCTTTGCATCAAAAACATATATACACATATAAATGCACATGCATAAGAACATATTATGCATTAATGGCTCTGCTGTATGCATGAGACTTTCTGCATTACATAATGCATGATTGGCAAAATAGGTCAAGCAACGGAAATCCCAACATCTTTGAAATCGTCATAAAGCCGATGCTGTCCTCCATCACCTCTAGCTTAAGAGCCTCAGAAGAGAGTCTAATGAAGAACGTGGAGCGAAATGAAGACCCAGCCCTGGGTGCACACTGAAGCAGCCGTGGACGATGGGCCTCTCATGTCATGCTTGCAGGGACATGTTTTTGTTGCTAAGATAGTATTTCCAGGACATCGACTCCAAGCATAAGCCAGATTTCATGTGTTTTCACAGTGAGTGTTAATATATTTTTGTTGCATATTTTATCCAAATTGTGAAAAATCTATTGTAGCAATTTTATAGTTTAGCAATAATATAAACACTGGACTTTTTTTTTACAGTAACTTTAGGGAGACACTGTGTAAGGCACTCCCTTGATGCTATGCTTATTCTTTATTTCAGAGTCTAGTTCCACACACCCTCATCCATATAAAGACAGTCCTCTCTCCCCCTCTCACTGCAGTAAAGCCAGGTCCCTGTCAGACAAGAAACCAGAATATTGAGAGTCAAGGAATAAAAGGGATTTGTGAGTGACACAGATATTCCCCACATAACTCTCATAGGGTGGACATTCATTTCTGTACATCTCTAATAAAAAATGCTAGCAACCATAGGGTTCTCAGATGTATCCTCTCTCTCTCTCTCTCTCTCATCAGCATTTGTGCTTTTGAAACAAACCTGTAGCCTCTGGCTGAGGCTATAGCAGCTGTCTCTTTGTTATTTGCTAACATTACATGCACAAAACAGTCTGTGGAGGCTGACTTCTGTCAATACGGTCGTGTTAAGGCAGATGTGGGAGATCTGCCCCAGCCTGAGCCCCCAGCTCCCTGTAGATGAGATGCTTAATGGCATCAGTTTGCAAATGTGCAAATGGGGATCCATTGATAACACATATCTGAGGTCTCCGGAGGAAAAGCCACATTCCCTGTTTCTCAAATTTGCTCCCCACAGAGACTAGTCTGTGGACTTTTCAGATAAGAGAAAGATCCACCATTTAAGAGTGCATTCCTTTGCTTAGTGGGTCAGGTATTTTTAGGCCCTTATGTTTTCTTTCTTTTCCCTGTGTTGCGATCAAACCCTGAAACCCTAGGCATGCCAGCAAGTGCTTTCTACTGCTGATCAAAAAAAACCTCAGCTCCTAGACCCTTACTTTCAAAATATGTCTTTATTGATAACTTTAAATATAGTTCCTAGGTGACTGTCTCTTGAAATGTTTAAGTGCTTCTCAAAGCGTTAGTACACAAAACAGGTTCTCGAAATATAATGTTGAAGATGAGCCATATTAGAAAATTCTTTTACTACTGCATATATTACTCTTTCTTTTCCGTAAGTCATCCTAGTCAAACTGAACAAATGTGATGTCCATTAACCGTCTGCATTTCTTTCCACAGGCCAGGAGGAGTTGGGGAGAATACAAGCACATTGTGGGGTTTAGGGATGAGAGAGAGGAAATAAGAAACAATGTCATGAAGGAACAAGAACCCCCAGGCCCACTTGGAAGCTTTTTCTCCCCAGAGCCTGGCCATCTGCCTCCCTGAGTTACATCCTCTCAGTTAGAGTCATCCTCTGTGTCTCAACTCTTCCCGCCAGGATAATCTGTCAGTAGGCAATGTCCTCCCCATCATACTGTGTGGAGAGAACCTAACAGAAGGAGAGGAAAGCTCAGCCTGGAGACAAGTGGAAAAGCATTTGATTAGGAAGAAATGCAATCACGGCCCACTCTTCTATAAATACATCACACAAATTATGTGAATTTTCCACGTATTTGTTTCGCCCCAGCACTACAATCACGACAATGGAATTACTGGTGTAAATAATTGAGTCATTGACAGCACTCTGTTCAACTGAGTATGTTTAGAGAGCAATTGAGGAACAAACAGTCCGGGTGTATATTTATATATATATATTTGAGACATACTTATAATCAAAAGGTATTGTTCATCTGAAGTTCAAATTTACCCGAAAATTCTGTATTTTTATTTGCTTAATCTGACACCTATAAGTCAGAAGCCATTCGATTTGAAAATTTCAAGGTCACTGTGACCTTTGAAACATCAGGTATTAAGTGAGTAGTAGGGAAGCTAAATGTGAGTAGAGGAAAGAAGAGATAAGCATCCACTACTTTTTCCGGAAATTGGATAGTGAATAGAAAGAGAGATGTGTTCCTTTTCAAACTGGGATGCTTCTGTAACTGCCAGAATACGGTTAAATAAATCAAGCAATGCATTTGTCTAAGATTAGATGCCATTATCTCACTAGACTGTAGATTTGTCGAGAAATTTATCCTTGCTATTTTGACTTTAAAAATAATTAGCACAAATGCGTCGTACCACTTCTGATTCTTATGCTTGAAGAAATGTCTGAGTAGCGTAATCGATCTAATTTTCCTTCTTTAACAACCAAACAGAGAATAATCTGTTTACCTGAGGAAAAACTGTGAAGAAGTAACAGGCAATAGCAAAAGAAACTGAAAAGATAATCGTGGGAAAGAGAAGCTTGAAATGAATCTAAGAAAGCCTTTGTATCTAGAGCAAATTACACTTATTAAACACAGACAAGAGAGTGTCAACGATTCGGCAAACAAAATGATTATTTAGCCAAAAGACGAACCTGCACAACACTAGCATGTACAGAAGTTCAATCCTTTTAGTAACCAGGGAAGGGTAATATTAAAGCCAGCTAACTTCTCCATCTATCTAAAGTCTAACTATCCCAAAGTTGGAGGAAGATACAAAACACGGAGAACTACGGGCACACCATCAGTGGGTGTGGGCATTTAATTCTCCATTTGGGAAAACAGTTTGGCATTATCTCGTAAAGTAATAGAAATGCATATTGCACTAGCTAGCAATTCCATTTTTCCATACTCTCCAGAGTAAAATTCTTGTTTGTGAACACCAAGAGACTTGGTCGAGAATGCCCCTTCCCCCACGGGCCTAGAAACAGCCTGGCTATCAGTCAAAGGGAAGTAAACAGATAGGCTGAGTAGCTTGTGGTATATTTACACAATCAAGAAAGTTGGCCCTGCTTATCTGTGTGTTCCACTTCCAAAGGAATCAACAAATTTAGAATGAAAAGGACTGGGGGCTGGGGGGGTATCTGTAGCGAACACATCCAGACATTTTCCCTTAACATTATTCCTTAAACAATACAGGGGAGCAAGTGTTTATATAGTGTTTGCATGATATTAGGTATGTAATTATTCTAGAGATGACTGAAAGATGCAAAAAGATGTGCATGGGTAATGTGCAAATGCCTCATCATTTTATATACACTTACTTGAGCATTTTGGTATCCTCAGGGATCCTGGATCTCTCTTCTACATATATGGAAGGACTTTTCTTATGTGTCATTTAATCAGCTACATGCATATGAATGAATCTCACAAAGAAAATTTTGAACTAATGCAAATTGCAGAAAAAAAGACGTGGAGCACATACTTCTATTTATAAGTTTGGAAATACATAAAAACAAAACTATTTTGTGAGGGAGTGTGTAAATGCTCGTGTGTGAATTTGTGAAATACCTCACACATAAACATAGTGGTTACTTCTAAAATGAAGGGATTAGAAAAGTTTCTTTTCTTTCTTTCTTTCTTTCTTTCTTTCTTTTTTGTTTGTTTTCGTTTTTTTTTTCAAGACAGGGTTTCTCTGTATAGTTTTGCACCTTTCCTGCAACTCGCTTTGTAGACCAGGCTGGCCTCGAACTCACAGAAATCCGCCTGGCTCTGCCTCCCAAGTGCTGGGATTAAAGGTGTGCGCCACCACCGCCCGGCTAGAAAAGTTTTCTTACACATTGTGGTAGGCAGACGAGTACAAATTATTATTATTTATACTTCATTATTTTATTCAAATGAGCTATTTCTTTCTTTCTTTTTTTTTTAGAAGCTGATGAAGGAATGCACAGACTTTTACTATCAAATAATGTCTATAGAAACAGAGTTTACTTTGGATACATACTTTTAAAAGTGCATCATGCACTATTTAGCTCTCTCCTACCAACACGTGTTTGCCTCAGCCCAGGATGGGGTTAGCATTCCTGAGCATGCGGAGCATGCGCAGGAGCTCCCTGAAGTTGCATCAGTGCTAATCACTGGTCTTACTGCCTCGCTTTGTGTTTAAGATTGAGCCTTTGAGAAACCACCCCGCCCAAAATGTTACACAGACTCTCCAAAACATGTTTTTCAAGTGCAATGAGAGCCAAAAATGATTTGGCACAGGAACGCCAGATCCAAAATATTCTGTGCTTTTAAAGGCACAAGCATAACACTAACGTCTCCTTAGAATTAGGACGTTTGTGTAGCAGCACAGAGAAGTGGTCCAACTGGACTTTTCCAGCCTTATTTCGTACAAAGTCAAGGCCAAAACATGGACATTCTGAAACTCTATTTAAAAAATAATGATTTATTGACATTTTAAAGTTGTGTGTGTGTGTGTGTGTGTGTGTGTGTGTGTGTGTGTGTTCTATATGGTGCACACACGGAGGTCAGAGACAACTTTTAGGAGTTGATTATTTCTTTCCACCTTGTAGGGACCCTGGGATAGAACTCAGGTTGTTGGTCTAGGTGGCAAGCACCTTTACCGACTGAGCCTTCTTATCAGCTTGAGACCCTAAACATTCAGGGGAGACAATGGGGCTCTGTGGGTACCCTTCCCACTGCTCTGCCCTGAATGATGCTCCCATGCCTCCTTCTATGGTGACTGTTGGTTAAGCAGCTGCTCTTGCTCGGTAGCCATGCCGACGGAGGAGAGTGCGGGATATGACTGACATGGCATATTGCCCACAACACTACAGTAAGGAACATTGAAAATAGGACACTAGCCAGGTGGTAGTGGTGCACATCTTTAATCCTAGCACTCGGGGGGGGGGGGGGGGGGGCAGAGGCAGACAGATCTCTGTGAGTTCGAGGCCAGTCTGGTCTACAGAGCGAGTTCCAGGATAGCCCAGGCTGTTACACAGAGAAACAGAGAAACTCTGTCTCGAAAAACAAAACAAAAACGAGAGAGAGAGAGAGAGAGAGAGAGAGAGGCTGTGCGGAGGAGGAGAATAAGGAAGGAGAGAACGCGGAAAGAGAGAACACAGAGAGGGCACACCTGCTTTTTAGGCTGGGACGTTGTCGCAGGCTGGTGACATAATTAAGGAAATAATCCTTACAGTGACTATTATCATCCAATGTTCCTGTACATATAGCATCGGCAGCGATGGTCAAGATTTTCTGATTAGTCAGGCATCATGAGGCACACCTGTGAAATCCCAGTCAGAGGCTGGGGCAGCCTGGGCTACATAGCAAGACTCTGCAGTAAAAAACAAACAACAACAACAAAAGAACACCTCACAAACAAAAACAAAGCCCTGCCAACTGTCAGGGTGCCAGCTTGTCTAACTTGCTGATTGCTTATATGAGAGAAAAGATAATTAGTCCCGTTTTATAGGAGATAAAGAATGCCTCTTTGTTTTCTGAGATATATAGCTTCAGGGACTTAAAAAATATTTTTTTCTATCAGTGCTCGAAATACAGTAACAAATAGACAAACTGTAACTGAATTCTCAATGAGAACCATGAGCACGTTTAATCACCTGGCCTATTCACCACCATTCTCTTCCTTGTCCCAGAACCATGACAGGGAGAAAAGACATCCCAAAGTATGGAGCTAAAGAACTAGCTTTAACAACCAGTCTGTTGTCCTGATGATGCTGTTTGCTCCAGAGGATAACCAACCTCTCCTAACCTCAGCACCCACAGCAGACTCTCTGCTGTCAGTCAGAGGGTCAGCGTCCGGTCCTGTTGTGACTTGCTTTAGTAGAATTAGTTCCCGTGTTCTACAAAGTGAGGTGTCTGAGCTCAGAGACAACTAGTCACGCCTGTTGCTGTTGTCACACCTAGTGTTGGTTCAAATTTGGGATTGTAACTGTACCTTTGCCAGTTAAACTGACTGAACTCTAACCTCTCAATACTTAGGCTACAACAAATACCTGTAGGACTGCTCTGATGATAGAAGTTGGGGTGGGGAGGGGAGCAGTTAAAGAATGACCTAGGAACTGGAAGATGGCTCTGTTGATAAAGCCCCTACCACGTAAGTGTGAGGACCAGAGATCAGATTCCCAGAACCTGAGTGAAAAGCAGGGCAGGTGTGGCGCTCTGGAGGCAGAGATAAGGGAAGATAAGGAGGCTAGCTGGCTAGCTAGACTAGTTGAATCAGGGAGCTCCGAGTTCAATTCACAGACCCTGCCTCAATTAGTAAAGGAGGGAGTGATCAAAAAAAGGCATCTCGGGCTTCTACACGCATCGACCCACACTAGCGCACTCACACACATGAAAACACACTTACATGCGCTCACATCACATATACACCCACATGACAAAGGGTAAGAAAGGATGACACAGAGGGCTGGGGGGATATCTCGGTCACTGAAGTGTTTGCTGTTCAAGCGTGATGACTTCAGTTCAATTCCCAGAAGCCACGTGAAAAACAGTTAAGCATGGTGGTGTGCTTGTAATCTCTGACCCGAGAAGACACAGAGAGAAGGATCCCTGGAGCTCACTGGCCAGCTGCCTAGCCAAATCAGTGAATTCCAAGACAGTGAGAGACCCTGTCTCGAAAAGCAGAATGGATAACGTCTTAAAGCATTTGCACCCAAAGAAATTACACCCTCTGGCTTCCACATCCACGCAAACACAGACACACATGTTCACACACACACACATACACACTCCATAATAGAGACTACTTACAGAAGCTTCTATGTGATAACTCATAGTCTAATGCTGAAGGAGAAAAATTTTAAACCAGACTAGAGATCTACCATTTACACACTATCCATGTAGCATCAAGAATGAGAAGACTTTATAAGTCTTTTCATACGGTCATAGAGATCACTGGCTGATGAAAACGAAGTCCAAGCCCTCCCTTTTCCAATTAGTCTATTAGTTAAACGGGAACAATAAGCCCATTCAACTCCTAGAGATGCTGAAAGAACTCATGAGCCAATGTTTAGGAAGCACTCGGAGTTCCTCAAAGGAGAGGTTCTGTGTCAACACAGCCCTGCACTGTTCTGGCTCACCATATCTATCTACACTCTGCTGCATCAGACCACCACCTCCTATCCCAGTGAGAAGCTGTTTCGAGTACTATACACTTCGTACTTAGCTTACTCCGAGAAATAAGATGGTGCAAACAGATGCCTAAAAGTTTAAATTCGACTTTGGGGTGTATGATACCCAGTTCAATTTCTTCCTCCATAGAGTGGCTACATACGTGTGTGTGTGTATGTGTGTGTGTGTGTGTGTGTGTGTGTGTGTGTGTGTGTGTGTGTGTGCGCATAAATATATCATCACTGAGCTGTTCCTCCAACCCAAAATATATATGTTTGAGACAGGGTCTCACTATGTAGCCTTAGCAGGCCTAGAAAGGCTCCGTGTAGACCAGGCTGGCCTCAAACACATAGAGCTCTGCCTGCCTCTACTTCCCAAGTGCTGGGATTAAAGATCTCATCACCACAGCTAATGAATATTATTTTTAACAGCAAAAGCTCACTTTTAATTAGTATCCTATTCTCTCTCTCTCTCTCTCTCTCTCTCTCTCTCTCTCTTTCTCTCGTTTTTGTTTTGTTTTTCGAGACAGAGTTTCTCTGTTTCTCTGTGTAACAGCCTTGGCTATCCTGGAACTCGCTCTGTAGACCAGACTGGCCTCGAACTCACAGAGATCTGTCTGCCTCTGCCCGCCCCCCCCCCCCCCCCGAGTGCTGGGATTAAAGATGTGCACCCCCACCACCTGGCTAGTGTCCTATTTTCAATGTTCCTTACCATAGTGTTGTGGGCAATATGCCATGTCAGTCAAGAATGTTTGAGAAAGCACACTGTTCTCAGTTGAGTGAGAAAAAGATTTTAAGGAATAAAATGTCGCTAAAGTCCATGAAGACATGGAACAGCTGCGTGTTGATAAAGGTAAAGTTGTTTGTGCAGAGTAAGGAAAGCAAAGCTCATATGGTGGCCACTGCAAGAGGGGAGGAGATAAGAGGCCCCTGGCCGGTTCCAGATTCCTGCCCCACAGCAGTGTTCTGAGTTGCACCATGGCTCTGATGTCACAAAATCTGATTACAGGGTCCTACGGTCCTCTCCACCCTCAGGAATTCCTGACAGTTCCTGCCTATAGCTCATGGGACGTGACCATTACCTACAGGGTGCATTCCATGCTTAGTTTCAAATGCCTTTTAAAGGAATCTTGACTCTTCATCCAACAACAACTGTATGAGGAAAGATTGAATAGTAAATATGGTTTCACCAAAAAAAAAAAAAAAACTAAAATATTGCCCTACATTAGGCAGACCCTCCAACAAAAACTTGAGTAGGCAGAAGGATAAAAACATAAACACAAATGTCGAACATTCAGTTGAATATATTAACAATTTATTGAACCATTAAGTTTTAATTTCTTGAACTATTAACAGTATTAAGGATGACACTCATTACTTCACATCCTAGAGAAAACCTTGCTCTTAAGATTACGTCATTTTGGTGGAAGCAACAGAATGGGAAAGAAAGGAAAAATGGTGAAAAAAGTCCCTGGTGAGTGGGACCCAAGAAGTACAAACCCCATACCTGGGTGACTACCGAGGAGGACATTGGACTGTGGTATTGAAAAAAAAGACGTCACAGAGAATGTATATTCGGAATGGACTTTGAAGTACAGTTAGAGTTTTATAAAGGAGAAGTAACGGAAGATAGAGGAACATCTGAGATGAATATAGAAAGATTGTTTTTTTGTTTTGTTTTGTCTTTATCATCAATGTGGAGGATGATAAATCAGATCTAAATGGTGGGTAGAATGCTCATACTGGAGTGGAAGAGAAAAGATAGGGGGGAGAGGGGGCTGTAAGAATGAGCTTTGAAAGTCTCAGCAAAGAATAAGAACTTAATTCTATGGCCCGTGGAGCCACAAAGTGTCTGAGCAGGAAAACAGCCCAATGAGAGCTATGCTTAAGGTAAATAATTTGTCCTCCAGAGGAGGACCCAAGAGCCAACCCTAAAGCTTTTGCCATGTTCTAAGAAAGAATGGGATGATCCAGCACAGAAACTCAAGCTAGTCTACACTTAAAATCCCAGCAGTAGACTAAGGCTGGAGAATCTCCAGTTCCATGCCCACCTGGGAGGACACAGTGAGATTCTGTCTCAGAAAAGAAAAGAAGAAAAGAAAAGAAAAGAAAAGAAAAGAAAAGAAAAGAAAAGAAAAGAAAAAGAAGAAAAGAAAAGAAAAGAAAAGAAAAGAAAAGAAAAGAAAAGAAAAGAAAAAAGAAATTATAAAGACCTAACTCTCAGTGGTAGCAGAAGGCATGTGAAGAAAATGCATTGGGTGTTGTCCCCAGGGAACGTCCTCTGAGAGTGAAGTGTTTATGCAGGGTTGACTCAGGAGGGGCACTCTCAGAACCTCTTTCGGATAGTGCAGAAGTTGGGGGCTAGGAGAAAGAGATGTTAGGACAGAACCAATCCCATGAGGGATTGTGAAGGTGGGATGGCCCCTTACTAGCAAAAGAAGAAAGATCAGCCACAGCTAGGGGTTAAGAACACCCAGGAAATGCCTCAGAATGAACTGGAAGATCTGGTTTGAAGACAAAGAGGCCAGCTTCAACTGGGACATGTTTACGCCTTCCTTCTTTAGGTAATGCTACCTCCAAGATTATGCCTAGGGTCAACACCTATAGTTAAGCCTATAGTGCATCTTATTTTTGCTCACTCAAGTACATTAAGGAAAAAGCGTAGATAAAGGTAACCTGGGATCCCGTTGGCAAGGAGGAGAGCGCAGGTCTGTGCCCAAGGTCAGAAACGAAGTCCCCAGCAATGAGACATAAAGACTGGGAAGCGAGACTTTGCATTCAAGCTGTAGACATAGGATGGGATTTCTGGGAGACGTTAGTCATTCAGTAATAAGATGAGATAATAAAAAGAATAAGGGCCAGTGAGATGGCTCAGTAAGAGAAGGTGCTTGCCACAAAGCCAGACAACCCAAGTTTGATTCTCCAGTCTCCACTCAGTAGAAGGAGAGATCTGGCTTGTCCAAATTGTCCTCTGACCTTCCCAACCACTCTATGGGACATGAGCAGACACACGTGTGCACATGTGGGCCACACACAAACTAAACAAATAGATTAATTAATTAAATGTAATTAAAATGAGAAAGATGTCAGGGTGCAAAATTAACATATAAAATTAACACCCTTCACACATACAAACTCAAGCCAATTAGAAGATGTAATCTCTTTACAAGACCCACAGAAAGATTTCAAAAAGAATAGGAGTAAGCTTAACAAGTAAAATAGAAAATTTAGTTGAAAACTGTAACACTCTTTAACACTCCTGAAAAGACCAAAATTGGCTTCATAGAATCAGAGTTCCCTTTCTTTTGGCCAAGAATGACTCTGTGTTATAAAGATACCGATCCTGTCCCTACTAGTAAATATATAAATGTAACGTAATCCCAATAAACCTCTGTGGGAGTTAATCAAGTAGATCCTAAAATCCATATGCAAAGCAAACATGTAAGAATAACTAGCAAGGCCCTGGGGACAGGGCATCTACCAGATAGAAAATCACACCGAGACATCTACAGTTTGTAAAGTGTGGTCCCTGAATACAAACAGAGAAGGCAACCAAGCAGAACCAAGCAACCAAAAGAGTTGGTGATGACGATGTTGCCAATCAAATTAAGAGGGAAAAGAAAGATTTCTTATTAAGTGGTATGGGGAATTGCAACTTGGTGCGAAAGAAAGATACAGACCCACACACCAGAATGAAATTTAAATACATTAGTGTTTGGATTTTTTGTTTGTTTGTTTTGATATCAGAGTCTTACTCTCTAACTCTGGCTGTAGCCCAGGCTAGCCTGAAACTCACTATGAAGCGCAAGTTGGCCTAGAACTTGCAGCAATTCTGATACCTCTACAGGAATTCCAGGCATGAGGCAGCACACTTGGTTGATATAATGGTACTGGGCGGGGGGGGGGGGGGGGGGCCTGTTTACAAAATACACTGCCCAGTGGAGAACACACACACATGTCTCCACCTGCTAATAATTTCAGTGTCACAACTAGGAAGAATTGTGCCTTATCCATATCAGGATCAACTGTCATGATGCAGTGGAAGGTGACCTGCTTCTTCAGGGCACTGTGCGTGCACCACCATTCTCCAGCAGAATAGTGCAGAATCACAAACTCAGGCTCGGGCAACGCTTGGTTCTCATCCCAACAAAAAGAAATAACCAAAAGAGGGGAAAAGGGGGAAAAAAGAAGATATGACGAGACATTCTGCATGAGCCTTCACTGAATTTTTTAAAAATAGTTTCCAAAGACATTACTGGGACAAGAAGCAATTCAAACGTAGATTAATTATTAAGTACTATTACTTTATGTTAAAGTTATGTCCTATGATGATAGTATTGGGATCGTAGAGGAAAGACTTCTTGTTCTCAGGAAGCATGATGAAGGACTTAAAAATAAACATCAAGATATCTACAGCTTACTCTGGGGTATATGTATGTATATGTGAGCATGTGTGTGTGTGTATGTGTGTGTGTGTGTGTGTGTGTGTGTGTATACACAGAAGGTAGGATCAAGTGAATACAGAAAAGATAAACAACTATGGAACAGAACAGTCAGAAAAATTCGCTATTAAATTTTTCTATGTGTTTGAATTATTTAATTTAAAATAAAAATGGTGGTAATGGAGGGTGGAGTTTGAATCTATGAGCTGACACAAAACAGATGTATTACTCAAAAACTGGTAAAAGGATAGAATCAAGCATTGTTCCACTTTCCCTAACAGAACTGTGATTTGGGGCTACCAAATAGTTAACTAGGAAAACATGTCTTTATAGGAAATCTTCTGTATAATAAATGAATTAGTACCATGTATGACCCCCAATGAGTTAACAGATTAGATGTAACCATTAATGACTGCCAACATCCTGCAAAGAGAAACATCAGAGCATGTGCACCTCCAGATGGAAGCAGATAATACCCCCCACGAAGGCACCTTGCCAAATATAAATAAATAAACAGTATGCCTGGGCTTCTAGATGAGACTATCAGAAACAATGTAGGAAAGAAGAACATGGCTGAACATCACCCTGGGGGTGCACTCATCCAAACCTGGAAAGATATTCTGGAAGCCCTTACACAACAAAGAGCCTTGTCCCTCTGAGGAAGAAAGAGAACCCATAGCTTAAAAAGAACTGGAAAAAACAGCCTGTGCCAATATATGGACCTCATTTATAACTCTAATTTGATAACCCTAATTCAAAAATGTATGAGAGAAACAAGGGGAAATGTTAATATGCCTGGAATGGTTGGTGATTAGGGATTATTGATCATCATCTTTAGATATGATAATGGTATTTAGTGGGATTTTATATATGCATAAGTTTTCTTGTGTGTATTTGTTATACATGGTGCTGTTACATAAAGACATTGTCACATGGCCACAAAGTGTGTTTCTAATGCTCACAGACCCACATTCATGTAAACACATACATACATATTCATGCACACCACATATACACATGCAAGAAAAAACAAAGTTCTCTAATCCCAGAATTCACTTAGATGAAAGAGTCAGAAAGATCATGAGTTTGAGAGTGGTCTGGATTACATAGCCAGACCCTCTTCCAAAATGGTGGAGGGGGTCCTTCCTTTTAGATATCTAACCTAAAATATTTGTAGATAAAAATAGTATGATTCTAGGGATATTAAAATAAGAAAGAAGGAAGTTCAGAGTTGGTAATTGTTGAAGACGGTGAAAGGTACATCAACTTCATTACATGAATATTAACTTTGGAGGAAAAGGAGGCAGGAACTCTCCCCTTTCTCCTGAGTTACTAAGGACCTAGTATGGAGATCCTGCTGCTAAGGTCATTCCTTACATTATCCCACTTAGTCCCATCATGTCCCATCATCACACAATGGGTAGTTCCAAGACTAAACACCATCCCCTAGTATCAGACCTTCTGGGTTCAAATCTATCCTGTCACTGAGTAATGAGCCCATTAACCCCAATTTCCTTATATCTAAATGGGGATGATAACAATATTCTAAATTTCAGGGAGTTCTAGTAAAGGTTAGACAATACAGTATTTAAGTTAATTGCTCATGCTGACAAAATATATTTATTAGTACTTGTTATGAACATATGGGGCAAGGATAGGACATAAGGTTGGCCTGACCTGGAACTCATTATCTTGAAGTATGCAGCCTTGAGGCTTCTGGTTGTATATATACATATGCATAAGATTTTAAGTACCCTCTGACAAACCTATGTCACCCTCCCCCAATATGGTATTTATTAAATTTTAAGTACCAGCAACAAAGTTTAGGATATGCCAATAAAGAGATTTGAATGTTAATATATTCTAATATAATAATGTAGGCAAGTACCCATTCATTTATTCACTCAATATATAATTCTAAGCTTAACTCTGCAATAGGTGCTAAGAATTTGGTAGTTACATGCCTGTCCTTGCAAGCTCTCTCATCAGGACCCATGCTAGGGGGTCCATCACAAGGCTAGCTGGGAGGCAGAAGCATCAGGCAGAGAAGGATGGGAGTAAAAAAGAGGACCTGCCTTCAGAAACTCCTGATATCTCCCCAGCAGCAGCTTCTCCATGCAGTCTGGCCAAGATCTAGCCAACTCAGGCACATTCCTGGAAAACATCCATATTAGTAGATCCTCATCAACAGGTAGGTCCCAACCACGTTAACGATAGGCATTGGTCAAATGTGTAGAAGCCAATGTGTTTCCAGGTGCTCAGTACATTTGTGGTGGACGTCACCTAAGAAGCTGAGAAATGGAAGGGAAGATTCTAAGCCCAGCAAGAGTTACAAGAATAAGAAAAGATGTCTGGACTTAGCCATGCCAGCAAGGTCCTAGTTCTGAGAAGTCTGTGAACTCAGCCAGCAGAAGCAAGGACCCTAATGGCCTTTTCAAGGTCAAAGCCTAGAACAAGTGTTAAGGCCGAGAAGATGAAGGATGTGGAGTGTCGTCCTGTTCCGTAGCTTTTGCTCATGTGCTCACTGTGGCCAGTCCTAGACTAGTTTCCCAGAACCAGAGCCTGGGGAAAAGGATTTATGTGTACATGACCTATGAAGAAATTCTCCCAGGAGGAGTCAGGGAGGAGAGGAAACAGACACCAGGAAGAGAAGAAGAAACTCAACAAGGAAAAGAAAAGGGATGTTGGTCAAAGTTTCCAAATAAGGACAGAAACTCTGCAAAGTTTCAGAGGCCCAGAGGGTGGCTTCAGCCAGTCTTAGAGAATTTCTGGAGTATGGACTTTGTCTTGGAGTTTGTAGTGACTTGCAGCAAAATGGAGGTGACCAGGGTCGCCGAATGACCGGACCCACAGGAGCTCTTCTGAGACATGAGCTCCAGGCATTTCTAGCTCTTTCCACGTGTGGCTAAAGTCATCTCAGGACTGGCCTCTGAAGACAGTCTCGTGTGTAGGCTTGCCAGGGTAGACTACACAAAAATTAGTTGGGGAGCACACAGTCTGAAAAAGATTCTGAAGAGCTCCCAGCAGAAAACCAGTCATGTCCACCTCACACCTGACCTCTAAATTAGGGGCTTGGTTGTCAGTAAAGAATAAATTAATGTCTGGGAGGTGGTGGCGCACGCCTTTAATCCCAGCACTCGGGAGGCAGAGCCAGGCAGATCTTTGTGAGTTCGAGGCCAACCTGGTCTACAGAGCAAGATCCAATACAGGCACCAAAGCTACACTGTGAAATCCTGTCTCAAAAAAAAAAAAAAAAGAATAAATTAATGGGATGTCAATTGGCTGGTCCATTATGAATATACTGCAGTCAATAGAATAAATAGTTACTTCCAACTTTCAATCTAATAGAGCTAAGTGGCTGGTGTACTCAGGGACTCTGGAAGACCTGGCTTTGAAATATGTAACAGTGAGCCAGTAGGTACAGAGGCAAGTTGTTATCCATACCAGATGCCAGGAACAGTCACGTTCCACTGTCCTCAGAGCCCCTAGGAGTCCAGGTACACAGGTCCCAGCACCACTGTTCTTTCTGCCTCTCTCCAATATTCCTGACGAGCAAGAAAGGCTTAGAAACATCATCCACTGGGTAAAATGCCAGGAAGGTCATAAAGCCCTAACCATTTTAGTAGAATTGGCACGTAGTTTTCTAAATTAGATTCCAGTGGGTTAGAAAAGAGACAGTTGACTAATTCAGTTATTCTTCCTGTCTCTTGGACATCCACACTCCATTTGGACCTAGTTATGGACACTGGCTGATCCCAGCCCTGTTCCCCAGATACTCAGTTCCCTTATCATTCCTTCCAGATCCATGCCTTGAAGCAGGTTGCTATTCTTATGTGCCGTTTTCTCGTACTAAGTCAGAAGTCCTCACATTAAAAATATGCCCTGTTATATCAGAGGCTGGAGAACTCTGACAGCAAAATAAGAAGGGTGTGTTGGCTTGTATGTAATTGTTAAGGCATTAGTAGTGGGAAGGGTCTAATCCTGAAGAACCAGAGATAAAAGATTGATAGATTGACCCAGACCAGGACATAAATAGCTTGGGCAATAATTCCTCAGGGGTGCATTATATTACAAGGGAGATGGAGACTCCCTGTATCTGAAATGGCCAAAGCTGAAAAGTCTACTTTACACCACATTAGAGAGAGGCACTCACAGATGTTCAAATGTTTGAAAACACTCATCCAAAAGCATCCCTCAGATGGGGCCAGTGAGACACATAGGCAAACAACACACAATAATCATAGAAAAAAAATCTTTTAAAAAAATTCTTGGATTGGGGATTTAGCTCAGTGGTAGAGCGCTTGCCTAGCAAGCGCAAGGCCCTGGGTTCGGTCCTCAGCTCTGGAAAAAAAATTAAAATAAAATAAAAATAAATAAATAAATAAATAAATAATTCTCTTGGAGGATGGGGGATGAGAACATAGGGGAACAGGAGGTTTGAGCTGGAACAAGGACAAAGTAGGAGAGCAAGGAAAGAGATACCATGATAAATGAAGACATCATGGGAATAGGGAAAAACAGGGTGCTAGGGAAGTTCCCAGGAATCCACAAGGATGACCCCATCTTAGACTACTGGCAATAGTCAAGAGGGTGCCTGAACGGGCCTACTCCAGTGATCAGATGGGTAATTACCCTACCTGTCATCATAGAGCCTTCGTCCAGTGACTGATGGAAGCAGATGCAGAGATCCGCGGCCGGGCGCCAGGCTGAGCTCCAGGAGTCCAGCTGATGAAAAAGAGGAGGGATTCTATGAGCAAGGGACATTGAGACCATGATGGGAAAATATACAGAGACGGCCAGCCAAACTAGTGGAAATGCATGAACAGTGGACCAATAGCTGTGGAGCTCCCATGGTACTGGACTAGGCCCTCTGGATAGGCTAGACAGTTGTTTAGTTTAAACTGTGTAGGGGTCCCCCTGGCAGTGGGATCGGGATCTGTCCCTGGTTCATGAGCAGGCTTTGTGGAGCCCAGTGCCTATGGTGGGATACCTTGAGCAGCCTTGGTGCAGGGAGGAGGGGCTTAGACCTGCCTCAACTGAATGTACCAGGCTCTGCTGACTCCCCATGGGAGACCTTGCCTTGGAGGAAGTGGAAATGGGGAGTGGGTTGCAGGGGAAGGCTGGGAGTGGGAGGAGGGAGGAGAGGGGGATCTGTGGTTGGCATGTAAAATGAATAGAAAATTTCTTAATAATAAAAATTAAAAAAATAAAGGACCAATGGGGGGAATCCCTTGGAACTTTATCAGTTTTTCTTTTCATATAGCATCGGGATGTACAATACTTTTTTTACCATAAAAATCGTCATTTAGACACAACTTTGATCCCTTAACTTCAACATAAAAGAATCTGAATTGTTCCAGTAGAGCTTAATTCGCCAATAACTACAAATGACATCTCAAACTTAGGAATGGTGCCAGATTCCAGGGTCAGAATCCTTGTGATCAGCAAGGCTACTTCTAGGAAAGATTACAGCCATGGAACAAACACCTTTTAAAGGCTTATCCTCACAGAGGCAAATTGGCTTTACCTGTTTTTATAGCCATTGTTCCATTGAAACATTTTCGATAAATCATTTCCATCTGGCCATTGACTTCAGATTGGTGAACAGTTTATTTAGCACAGGGATATTATATATTATAGATCTCCTGAGGGATGTGTGGAATGCTACCTTAGATATAGCCTGGTAGAATGAAAATTTTTTAAAAAATCAAATTTCAGCCTAACATAAATTACAGAAAATATGATAGAAAGAATTTGCTGATTCTGCCTATCTTACCACATGGTGGAAGTACCATATAATGGAATGCTAATAGATATCTTTACACAACTTCATTTTCTATAACTTTATCCTGATCTCCTAAAATTGGTCATGGTAGAAGTGTCTACACCACAGACAATAATGTGATACTAACTAGAGATTTTAAATCTAGAAAAAAATCAGTGGTTGAACAATTACCGGTACCCTGTCCTAGCCAATTCCTCAAAACACTCATGGTCAGCATTACCCCACACAAGGTAAGCATGCCAGACAGGAAGCTGAAGAAAGAAGTGGCCGGTTGAACTAACTGCTGTGAAAATGTCTTACTGTGAGATTTTCATCTACCACCACTAAGAGAGTCCCTCCCCGAACTACAGGGCCAGGGTAAGGCTCCTGAAACATAATCTTCCTTAGCTTTTTCGCTGGCTTGGCCGATCCTTTCAGGTCATTCAAATCTTGTACAAATAGCATGAGAGAGGTCGTCCATGACCTTTACCTCTAATGACTGTGGTGGCCATTATCTACCCCTTCCTTCCACCAGTTTCCTTCAGAACGCTTATCACTGCCGACCTTATAAGCTCTGTGAACAAAATCTGGTTTTGTTTTGGTTCAATGTAGCATTCTAGCACTAAACGCAGTGTATCATCAAAGACTTCAAGGTGAGTGAGTTAAACACCATATGCAATGTCATGGAAGGTTATCCGTAAATTATTGCTAGGTAGCAAAATATATATATATATTGTAGGAAGATATATGGTTGGTACTCATCGATTCCAAAATTATGAATTCACCTGTTCACTGATATGTATCTGTAACCCCAAGACAATGAGAAGAATGATGCTTTCTGAACCATTATCTGAACAGAAATGAACGTTCCTAGCCGGGGCTGATGAGCAAGACGACATTAAGACTTCCTTCTTATTTCAGTTCTCACGCCATAATCAAGTGCTTTTCCGTCTTCTGCATCAGCTCTTGCACTTGTATTTGGTGTTGCTGCTGTATTGTATATGCCCCAAAGACAATGGAGAAGTGCTGTGCAGGGTTCTTCAATGCAAGATGTCTGCAATGTGCCTCCCAGAGGCAAAGTATGCATAGGTAAACTTCATTCGAGCTTGAGTTATTGTGCTATGGTTGACTTCAACGTAAGTGAGTTAACAACACATATTGAAGTGTGTGTCATTATGAAGCAATATACAAAGAATAAGGTTATATATTGGTTGGTGAAAATGATAGCCATCAAAAAAGAACCAACTCAGAAAAGTAAAATAAGAGAACTAGAAGTCAATCAAACTGCCTATTTGTACTAAGGAGAAAAGAACTGTGCTCAAAACAAAGATATTTGTTTTGAGTTTGATCTTTTTCAGCATACTACATGTAAATAACTAGATTTTTAAAAAAGTATCCTACTCAGCCTTCCCAGAAATACTGGCCCTTTAATAAAAATTGACTTTTATTATCTTCCAAGAAGGAATACATTCCCCAGTTAGTTTAAATATTCTTTATAAAATTATTTCTATTATTTATAAAAGCAGGTGGTTTTTACATGCAACACTGAGCATTAGTAAATACAAGAACTGTTGATAATTTATTCCAGGCATTAAAAACCTTAGGGCATGTACAGGTAGGTGGAAAAACAGGATTTTGCCAGTCAATCCTGGTATAATGTGTGAGAGGCAAAGACTGTTTGCAGAGCTAAAATCATGATTCTTATTTCTTGACCAGAAAGGCATGAAGTAAGAATTTGGGTGACTTTTCCCCTTTCCCACATGATAGCAGCAATACAGAAGAACCCCAGCTAGGCTGTGCAGTCAGCAAGAGTTGAATACTATTCTCTCCACTTGCTTACCCAGCCCCAGCCCTATGAGTCCTTTTAACCAGGGGTCTCCAGTAAGACGTTATTCTCAAAAAGGGTGCTGTGTGTAAACACATGACCTCGGACTCCCATGGAACCCAAACATAAGAAAACGGAGGCAGTTAAATGAGCCACCTTGGGGCCTTCCCTGCCTCCCCCAGAACAAAAGGAGAAGTTGAAGGGTAGGTGCTCATGAGAGGCTACTGTAGTGTGATGGTGGCCCTCGTGATGTAAACATGCCCAGCACACGCTGCAATCATCATTGACAAGAAGCTGTAGCATGGAATCTGGAGAAGGAGTCTTCTCATTGGATTTTTCTCCTCTAAAAGAACAACAGAGACCATGCATTGTGCTGTCTGGTCAGCAGGCACAAAAACACACTTCATTTCTTTCCCAAATACATGTTTGCTTCCTTAAAGGAGGGAATTTCTCATTTTAAAAAGAGTTTCCAGGCCATTTATCAATCCTTCAGTAGGAGCATTTATATTACTGGTTAAGA
This sequence comes from Peromyscus eremicus, assembly GCF_949786415.1. Lineage (NCBI taxonomy): Eukaryota > Metazoa > Chordata > Mammalia > Rodentia > Cricetidae > Peromyscus > Peromyscus eremicus. The sequence continues at coordinate 38,470,950 of NC_081424.1, read as the reverse complement.
ATAAAATTTAAGCAGTTTAGGGGTTAAAAAAAAAAATCACCATGCAAGCTAATCTTACGCCAAGCCTGCAGCCAATCTCATTGAATTTTAAGTAAGGTTGTGAGTTCTTCCTTCTTTTCAGCTCAAATATATTTTACTAAATGTAGAACTCATTTTTTCACTATATATTTAAAAACTCATTAATATTCATTATGGCTTACAGATGGACCAAAGATGGGCTTCTCCTGAGACCTCCTTCACGTTAATTCTTAGTCTTTGAGAGGAAAAGGTGGACCTGGATTAACCTCTGGCCTTGACCATTCTTAGGGCAGGTAAATCCTAAGGTATCACTGATAATCAGCAAAATAAATACATTTTAGGAGCCTAGAGTTAACTTTTGTTAATAAGCTTATAGTGAATTTTCTTCCTAGGAGCATTTGCCTGAGGAATTTGGAATCTGTTATTGGAATATAGTAAATTCTAAGTTTTGAAAAGGCCACTTGGCTGAGCACAGTTCCTCAATTTATAAATGCATCTATTTGCCTCTCTGAAAAAGATGGTCTTAGTCTCTGTAGGGTTTGGGGAAGCTATTCATAGCATTTCTCTTTTGGCCAACTTTTGACTCCTAACCCATGCTGCTCCTAACTGTGAAGACCCTCCACATCCCAGTGAGCTTCCTAAACTCTTCTAACCTCTGATTTTTGTTTTATTTCATTTTATTTATTTTTATTATTATTTATTTATTTATTTATTTTGTTTTTTTGAGACAGGGTTTCTCTACATAGCCTTGGCTGTCCTCGAACTCCCTCTGTAGACCAGGCTGGCCTTGAACTCACAGATCCACTTACCTCTGCCTCCTGAGTGCTGGGGTTAAAGGCATGCGCCACCACCACCACTCGGTACCAACCTCTGATTTTAATACAGCATGTGGTCCACCTGCTCTACCACAGCTCCACAAGCCTTGTGCTTCGGCAGATGCCACTTGAGATCGCAAGCTTACCACTCAGGTGTGCCAGCGTGTCCTTATCCCCCTCTCTGTTTCCATTTTCTCAAAAACACTAACAGCACTCATCTCAGAGAAGTGCTGAGACCAGGGCCATGTTTCCTCCCATTGGCTTAGTCTTCAACTATCATTCCCCTCTTGTTTCACCTTTGGACGATGCAACACCAAGGCAGCAATGAGCTTTTAGTGATTAATTTCATCTCAACAGAGTATTTTCTGTGGCAAAACCCCCTAGTTTCGTATGCATATTCCCATGGATATATAGAGAGTGTGCCATAGTGTCTTACTCTTGGATATATATTACATCACCTTCTTCCCTGTGTAAGTTTTCTCTTCTCAAAACAATGACGAATTTCCATAGGAAGCCGTAGTTCTCATCTGCCTCACTAACAGAATACATTACTGGGCTGGACACAAAAATACTTTGCCTTCAAGCTGAGAACCTTAGATTTACACTTTGCCAATTACTAATTAACCATAATGTCAGTTACCTTGGTCAAACGCCTCTTCTTTGTGCTAACCACCTCTAGCCGAGGCCCCACTGCCTACACCTTCAGTCATTGGCTCACTTATTTGTGACCATTAAAGGAAATTCAAGGGAACCTGCTGTTGCTGGAGCAAGAAAATAGGAGTGGACACAGAGGAAGACTAAACCCGAAAGAACAGAGCCAACGACACGTAGATAGCCCTGTTTTCTTTGTCTTTTTCTGAAACAGAGTAGAAGAGCGGGAACATACCTTCTGGATCTGAATTACAGAGGTCTGAATCCACGACTCCTACCTGCGGCTGAGAGTTTAATATCCTTCCTCTATGCCTCCCTTTCCTTACTTGTACAATGGGAATAATAATAATAATAATAATAATAATAATAATAATAATAATAGGTTGGTATCATTTGATCTGGTTCTCCCAGGAACAAGTTTCTCAGAGAGAGGAATTTGCCTAACAAGGTGTGTTCTCAGCAAAGGCACCAGAACGCAGTAAGAGAGGAAAGATGGAGAATTAAAGCTGAAGCCTGAAGCCTTTGCATGGTGAAGGCTCCTGCTGACCCCAAAGAGCTCAAGCCATGGCTATGAGCAGATACAGGCCTGTCCCAGGAGCCAGGCAAGCTCTAGAAAGGGATGTAACCTGGAACACACAGCCCCTTGTTGCCAAGAGTAGAGTCCGGGAAGGGACTTAACCATGAGTTCACATCAGACAACGTTCCAGTAGACAAGGGAGTGGACACTATCATCCTGTAAGGGCATATCTAGGTGGCACCTTGGAGCATCCATTACAGTTGATTAAAGGACTAAGTGAATAAATTCATATGAGTTGCTCAGACTGTACTATGTATATTTTAACTCAAGATAAGTGTCAGCCATCATATGAGTTTCATTAGCTAGAAGGTCTCTTTACTTTACCTGAGGGCTTCCAGGCTATGATGTGAAAACCAGGATGGCAGCATGTCATTCTATTTCAGATTCTGACATAGCTAAACTCTGTAAATATTTATGCATTTATTGAGTTATTCATGTTTGCTTCTCTGGCAGTTAAATAAACCTTACAATTGCTCTGGAATAATCCTTCTGTACACTGTGAAAATGTGTTGCTCTCATTGTTCATAAAAAGCTGATTGGCCAAAAGCGAGGCAGGATTTTTAGACCAGAGCACATGCCAGGAAGAAGCAGGGAGGAGTCAGAGGAATAGCCAGCCAGATACAGAGAGGAAACAGGAGATGCAAGATGAAGAGAGGTAACACCATGTGTCAGAATGTAGATTAATATAAATGGGTTAATTTAAGTTTAAAAGCTAGTTAGTAATAAGCCTGAGCTATCGGCCAAGCATTTGTAATTAATATTACATTTCAGTATGGTTATTTTGGAAACAGTTGGTGGGACAGAACTGATTGGTGATCTAGACAGAAAACTCCATCTACATTGCATGTTGTGTTTTCAAGGATTTATCTCCATACTGTCTGTCACAGCTTTAAACAAACAGAAGAGAACAATGTCTTCCTGACTAAACATGGCCATCACTGAACACAACTGCTGGTAACTTTACTAATACACACCATTGTAAAGACGATAAAATTTTTAAAAAATGAGACCAAGCATAGACGAGTACTTAGATACCACCAGGACTAGAACCAGGGAAATCTCTTGTGGTGATATTTTGTTGTACTCTAATAAAATTTGCCTGAAGATCAGAGGACAGAACTAGCCACAGAGTTAGCCACAGAGGTCAGGCAGTGGTGGCACACACCTTTAATCTCAACACTTGAGATCTCATGCCTTTGCTACCAGTATTTGGGAAGCACACATGCCTTTAATCCCAGCACTAGGAAAGTTAAGAAAGAAAGTGATATGGCTGGGCAGAGAAGGCATATAAGGCGGAGGAGACAGGAACTAAATGCCCTTTCAGCTGAGGACTCAGAGGCATTCAGTCTGAGGGTTCATGGAGACAGGATCTTCTCTTTTCAGCTGAGGAGCTGGTGAGGTGAGAAGTGGCTGTGGCTTGTTTCCTCTGATCTTTCAGCATTTACCCCGATATCTGACTCTGGGTTTTTGTTATAAGACCATCTAGGATTCGTGCAATCTCTGACTGCAATACATCCTTCCTATGTACACTGGGATGTCTCTCTCCTCTTTGCAATATCCCAAGCTCTAAAGCTACCCAGGAACCAAAGCTAGCGGACTCTGAGGCTGTAAAAGATCTGACTTATACATATAGCTCCCCAGCTTATGTCTTCTTGGTTCAAAGGATGCAAAATTTCACTTTGGATCAGTGAATTTAAGAACTGTAATACAGTGACTATAGTTAATTACAATGTATTATATTCTTCAAAAATCATTTTTTACAGTAAGTACCTTACTTAACACATAAAGTTCATTATCTTGGCTTAAATATATATGTATATCTGAAAGCATGTTACAGATGATAAATCTATACAGTTTGAGTCAATTAAAAATAAACAAAATTAGAAAAATTAATACTTTATCTCTCTCATCATGTATATATCACTTTTGCTCAAAATGTTGTTATACCATGAATAACAATGTGTGAGTTCGTTTAATGGTGCTGATGAATAAATGCCATTTTCTTGCCTGAATTTCCTTTCTTTCTTTCTTTCTTTCTTTTTTTTTTGGTTTTTCGAGACAGGGTTTCTCTGTGTAGCTTTGCGCCTTTCCTGGGACTCACTTGGTAGCGCAGGCTGGCCTCGAACTCACAGAGATCCGCCTGGCTCTGCCTCCCGAGTGCTGGGATTAAAGGCGTGCGCCACCACCGCCCGGCTTCTTTCTTTCTTTCTTTCTTTCTTTCTTTCTTTCTTTCTTTCTTTCCTTTCTTTCTTCCTTCCTTCCTTTCTTTCTTATATTTTTGTTTTGTTTTTGAAATAAGGTTTCTCTGTGTAGTGTTGTCTTGGCATGCTCTGTAGACCAATCTCTGCCTGCCTCTGCCTGGACTGCTGTAGTTAAAGGTGTACATCATGACTGCCAAGTCATATCCTGAATTTTTTATCACAGCTCAATAAATACATCAGCATTATTATATATGTCAAGCTAAGAAAACATTCCTATCCCCAATCTCTAGACCACTTCATTCTTCCTAATACGTCTTTTCCATCCTGAGGGCATCAGAGACCAACCTCACAAATCTATGCTAGGTGCTAGAACCAAGCTGAACCAAGTACGTAAATTCTCTGTTCACATGTAGCTTGCAATCCACTAGGAAAGATGATCCACAGAAGAGAAATCTGTATTCCTGATAAGTGAAGGAGAAATAAAGGGCAGGTAGCATAATTATTTTAGGGGTCATTGTCTCAAGCTGTATAGGCAAGAACCAAACATGAAACTCTAGGGAAGGAAACATGCTCAAGCTGAGATCCAAAGGGAAAGCAGGAGTTTGCCAATAAGACTGATGGAGGAAATCTAGGCCCAGGGAAAACCGAGTGGAAGCAGAGGGGATCTTCAGTATCACCAGGGGCAGAAGGGCAGGCTCATTGAAATCTCCAAGACCAAAATTCAGAGATCAACTTAAAGGGACTCTTAACATGAAGAAGTTTTGGGGGTGTTGGTTTGTTTGGTCCATTCTATAAAGTGTTCCCCTCAGGAGCATGAGGACAGGAGTTTAATTCCCAGAAGCCACATAAAAATCCAATATGTGGTGATCTGCACTTTTAATCCCTGAGGCTCATTGGCCGGCCCATCTAGTCAAATGATTGCTCCAGACCAATGAGAGACTCTATCTCAAAAGAGGTGGACAGCATTCCTGAGGATGACACCAGGGGAAACTGTCTTCTGGCCTTGCTCATTTGCATGTACACTTGCATCCACACATATGTGCATGCACATACACAGAAATATACATGAAAGTATGCACATGCACTCATACACACACACACACACACACACACACACACACACACACACACACAGAGGAATAAAAATAAAATACAGTTTTTTGGCTTGCCACTAAAATCTTACTTTCCTTATTCTACTAAAAGTCAATCACCATGATAGGTATTAAAAATCCACGTTGAGCCAGACAATGCTAGTTCTCTAGTAGATTTTGGTACAACGGGAGGGGAAGATTGGTAGACATTACATGAAAGAAGGACAAGTGTTGAGAAGGAGCTCAAGTGTTGGGGAGAAGCTAAAACAAAGAGACAAGACAACCCCAGAAGGCCATTAACTTCAAAGAAGGCCTCCTGCTGCAAGTAACATCTAATTGGAGATGACTCTGGGGTCTGAAGTACAATAGAAGACAAACAAAAAGCTATTGGAATCGTTGATGGGAGGGATTATCCGGCCTACAGATGTGGAGGGATCTGGAAGGATGCTACGACCCAGAAGGGGCCTTGAGGGGGTCAGAGTATAAGGAAGACATTTAAAGGGGACAGAGAGCATGTGATCCTTTAAGCCTTAGAACATTTTTTTCTGGTGGAATTATATTTAAAATTAGGTTAACAGATCAAGAAACTTTTGTACTGCTTTCAACGCAAATCCAAGTTTTTTAGTATTTCTTCTTCTTCTTCTTCTTCTTCTTCTTCTTCTTCTTCTTCTTCTTCTTCTTCTTCTTCTTTTCCTTCTCCTCCTTCTCCTCCTCCTCCTCCTCCTCCTCCTCCCTTCTCTCCTACTCCTTCTCTTTTTCTTTCCATGTAGTGTTGGGAATTGAACCAGGGACCTCACACATGCTAGGCAAGTACCTTTCCAGGGATCTATATCCTCAACTCTGTCAGTATTATTTTTATTTGACAATATTTTGCAACTCATTATTTTTCTCTACTTGACAATAATGATTTCCTGTTTAATTTACTCCATGCTCCCATTTCAATCAAACTTCACAAATTTAGCAGACCTCATTCTCCAAGTCACCAAAAGGCCAGTATCCCCTGTGGACCTTATCAGAGATACCCCATGCATTTTAAAGAAATACCGACTAAAGATGGACTAAGACACTAAAGATGGAAACCGTGCTGTCTCAATGCATCCTGGGTATGGTGGCTTTGAAAGTATGTTTTTCACAATGTCTCAGAATTCCAGGAGAAGAAATTCATTGGGGTTTTGTTTGTTATCTCTTTAGGCATGTCCCTCAGTACCAGGTCCTCCCTAATTAGATAAACTATTGAATAGAGACGTTTTAGTCCTCCCCCTCCCCTTTGGGGAGCTTGAATGATTTGACATAATCCTTCTACAGGTTCCCACAAGACATATCACCAGCTCCACACAGCATCCTTCGGCCCTAAGGTTTGTATACAAATTCTGGTTCCCTCATGTAAATCTCATGTCAAAAAGAGTAAGAAGCCTGACAGGGATGAGGTGGAACCCCAGACTGAGGAAGCAAGGGATCACAAAGGGACAAACGGAGTTTACTGCAGAAAACAGTCCAGGGAAGAGACTGCCAAGGACCTTAAACACCTTCTCAAGCAGGTTACAAGGGTTTCCACAAACGGGAAGGTCCTAACAATTATTTCACTACGATGTTGGCCACATTTCACAATGATTGAATATTTCTGGGAGTCCAAATGCACTGCAATTTTTTTAGTAAGTAATTCAGTTCAATTCCAAGCACAGTTTCAAATACACTGATATATCCCACAAATACTACCTAGTGGACTTCTGCCAGAAGTAAGTCATTCCCTTGAAGAATTAGCTCTGCCTCCACGCTGGCTCATCAACATACAAAAGAAGACAAAGGGACACACAAAGCTGTGTGTACACTCAATGTACACTCCAAGAAAAGTGCTAGAAAAACTTCTAATGCCTAACTAATCGCCAATCAAAAGTAGTAGCAAGCTGAAGTTTCACGCCTCATCCTGTGGATTCAGCCTGCTTCCTCACTGTACCGTGGTGGCGTATTAATTTAAACAGAGCCGTCTTTACTCATAAAATAAACAAAGAGAGGTTTGTTGGGTGTTTACTCTTGATAATGGGTGTCACTTTTTTTTTTAATCTTAAAAACATGGAATAGAATCGGGTAAAAAAAAAAAAACAAAAAACCTGTTAGTGTTGAAGCCATTTATTACATTGCAGTGTGATTTCATTTATATAAGGTATTAATAAGCTTCCTCCTGCTGATAGTAAGATGTGAGCCGCACCTGTATATGTACTGCAAACAGTACAGAAGCCATCGGCCTCCACTGGGGAGTTAGCTAATATTTACTTGAAAAACAATTTTTATCTAGATTTGTGCTCCGGCTCATCCTTTCAGTAGACGTAAGCAAGCAGAGAGGGTCTGAGGCAGAAGTTATTACACACACAGCAGATTCTCGGTACTGCATTTGTCTTGATTGGGCTCTTCCAACCCCTCCAAGATGTTCTTGGGGTCCCTGAACAATCTATGAGCTCCGCCACTGCTCACAACGGCACAGTGGTGGCTTTCAAATGGAGTCACTCAGTGAAACCCAAGCATAACAATGGGAAATGGTGGATCCACTCTCCAGCTGGTGATCTCAAACGCTTTTCCCAAGGCTGGTATCTTTTCCCCTCAATTCCCAAAATCCCTTCTACAGACTCCAAATGCTTCAGGGTTCAACAGTTGCATGGTGAGCATTGACAAACACATGCTGCTTTCTGCAGGGGATATGTGCAGACACAGGGCTGGGAGCTAAAAGATTTCTGCAACTCAAGACGATATCCATTATGCCTTGCTTTCCTGTACCCACTAAGTGCCACAATAGCATTGGCCACTCTTCTGTCACACAATGAGAAAGAAAGTAATGGATGCTCTGGAGCTATTGAGTGTAAAGGGCCAAACGGGAAGCAAGACATGAAAACTCAATATTTATAAGTGAGAGAAGATGTTTGTAAGAACTAAAGTGATTTGTCTAATACTAAGTCAACAAACAGTGCCCTCATGTCTAGCTCCCGCCTCCCTCTGCCGGTATTGGATTTCTTACAGTTTGAGGTGCAGGAGGACAGGGGCCACCCTTGAGTCATTCGTCACAGCATACCCAGTGTGTAGCATAACACGTAACACTCAGTGCACAGAAAATAAAGAAAAAATAGCGAATCGTTGAATCCCGAATCTAACTCGGATTGTGTCTTGTTTTGTTTGTTTTCTGTTCAGTTTATACAGCTGGGAAAGGGGTTGGAGTAGAGAAAAAACAGACAAGAGAGTCAGCAGCAGACTCGTGGGGGTTCTGTTATGATTTTGTTCAGAAAGGATGAAGTTGGTTAGTAATACCAAAAACGTAAACTGGAAATAGCATCAAAGCGAAAACATCCCACCCCAAAGTGTGTGTCTTTGAAAAGTTACGTTGGTGTGAGTACGACAGAGACATAGAGGTCCAGGACTAAGCAGCTAAAACATTCTTGTCCCCACCAAGGCAGTAGCCCAGAGTGTGGGCTGCAGGTACTTCCCAGACATGGCTATAAAATTCTCACCCACATCCTCTTTCCTGGAGCTTCTGGCCTCCTTGAGGCCTTGGCTCTGAAAGCCACTCACACAGGGAGGACTTTGAATCTAATCTGGTTTCTCTCCGCTGTCCTTCAGAGCCCAGTTTACAGCAAATCCCATTGCAGGATGCATTGAGAAGCAGTGAAGGTTAAACCTGTCTCGTGAGCTTCCTCCAAGGTCACGGGCACTCTGCCAGCCCTGGCCCTGGCACCACAAGAGCTCTGATCCTGTGGATGTGCCATACTGATGAGTTTTCTCACGGCTACCCCTTTGTAGTGCTGGGGCGTTAATCCCAGGGCCTTGTGCAGTTTCAGCAAGTGTTCTACCACTGAGTACAAACCCAGACCTTGATTGTTTGAGGGAGGGTGTTATTATGGAGCAACTTCAGTTTCGAACCCATTATGCTGCCCAGGCTGGCCTTGAACCCAAGAGCCTCCTGCCTCCGCTTCCCCAATGCTGAGCCATATAAATCTTTTTATGGCCCATAACAATCTCTTCTGTGCTTAGGTGATCCAGCCACTTAAATACTAGTCTACATCAAATGTCTATTTTCTGGTTCAATATCTTTCCTGGTTTTCATTCTAAGACATGCCCATTTCATGTTATAAAGGCTCATGAAAAGCAAAATTTCCTAATCTTGAGTGGGCACAGAAAATCCTTAATGTGTGTAGATTCAGTGTATAGGTTTCACTACTCACTGAAGTTGACTGGTTGTCCCAAATCAAGACTCTTGATGTTGGAGACGTGTCCAGAGAGGTGAGAATGTTCACTTGTCTGTTGGTAGCACACATTCTTAGGAAGTAAAACCAAGTATTGTTCTTTAGGCAAGGCCACGGGTCTGTCATTTCAAGATAACTTGTAAATGCACCTGCTCGATAAAATTTATTTATGGATCCAAAATAAATAAATACTCAAGTTCTTTTGCAGCCATTGGTGGACACATAGAGGGAAAAAAAACGTATTAGATAAGTTTCTTTTGGGTACAAGCCATAGTGCTGCTGGATGTGACATCAGTGATCATGAATCAACAATATGTGTTGAATAAGGTGTCATCAAAGAGAGGCACACGTAAGATAAAAAGTTTTGGGTTTTGTTTGTTTGTTTGTTTTTGTTTTGTTTTGTTTTATGTGATTTGGTGTTTTGCCTCCATGGGAGTGCTGAGTACCCTGAAATTGGAGTTACAGATAGTTGGGAGCTGTCATGTGGCTGCTGGGAATTGAACCCAGGTCCTGTGGAAAAACAGCCAGTGCTCTTAACCACTGAGCCATCTCTCTAGCCCCAAGATTGGATTTTCTGTGCATCGATCAGCTGATTGAAAATGCTGTCACCAGAGGTTCAAAGGAACCTACACTTGTATTTCCCCTAGGAACTTTCATATTCCCTAATTCAGAGACAACTTTGTAGAAATAACTACTATTATGAATCCACTATAATTATTCTTGATTCCTGCTTAAATCCCTACCAGTATCCTGGAGCTCAGGTAATATCCTAGAAGGTATCTTTGGCTTCCCTCACTGTTTCCACACCCAGTCTGTACTCAGCCTAAATAAACACACACTCCCTCTCTCGTTTTCCCCACCTTGATCAGTTCTCAGGCATTTTACACCAAAATAACCACCAGGAGCTCCCTGCGACTCTCCGTATTTCCCTCTTGTCCCCCAAGAGTTCATTTACGGCATACGCGAACGGTTGGTGACTCTACCTTCTTAGCTTTACCTGGGTCATCTCACCATGTCCTAATCCACACCCAAGCTCCAAATTCACCAGGGGAGAGCTTGACCCTCCTGGGATGGCTATCAGAGTTCCTGGCATTTGTCAAACTTCCCTTCCCTGAGCCTTTGCAAATGCGCACATCCCTTCTCTGCTGTGTGTTTTCTTATGTCTCTGAGTTGGTGGATACCCAGGCTATCTTTCGAAAACACATGTAAACTCACACCACAAAATGAAGCTTTCCCCAAGTAAGTACAGGAAAAGACAAGAACTCCTTGTTCAGGGCTCCCCACTGCCCTGATCCTATTCAGGAGTAACTTTATATTTTTCCTTATCTTTGCCTTTCTAGACTAAGCTCCTTAGAAATAAGGGCAATGCTTTGTTCTCCCAAGAAGTTTTCAGTACCGGCTAGAACATGTGATTCAATAGATAGCATTAAAAGAGCGAATGAGTGAATAAAATTATCATTCCTTCAGATGTCGATCTGACTTATTCTCCCATATGAAGTGGATCTCATTATTGGCCCCAGCTCAATACCTGCTTAAAGTCATTATAATTTAGAAACGATCACCCACAGAGGACTGTTACCAGTGAAAACTTTATCACTAGGCAATAACTGTCATAAAGGCAAACTCAACAGTATTTCTGTAGACTTTTGTCTCATTTTGCTCTGCTTTTGAGGGTTTTTTTTTTTTTTTTTTTTTTTTTGGTTTTTTTGTTTTGTTTTGGTTTTTGTCTTTTGTTTTTCGAGACAGGGTCTCTCTGTGTAGCTTTGTGCCTTTCCTGGATCCTGAGCTGAGGACCAAACTCGAACCCAGGGCCTTTAGCTTGCTAGGCAAGCGCTATACCACTGAGCTAAATCCCCAACCCCTTGGGTTTGTTTTTAAAAGAGAGAGAGAGAGAGAGAGAGAGAGAGAGAGAGAGAGAGAGAGAGAGAGAGAGAGAGAGAGGGAGAGAGAAAAGTTGGGTGAGGAGGGGAGCAGTCAGGATCTGGGAGAAACTGAGGAGGGGGAGAACCATGATCAAAATACAGTCTATGAAAAAAAAAAAACCCAGCACTCAGAAGGCAGAGGCAGGCAGATGCCTGAGTTCATACCAGCTTAGTCCACACTGCAAATTCCAGATTAGCCAGGGCTGTTACACAGAGAAACCCTGTCTGGAAAAAAAACAAAAAAACAAAAAATAAAAACAAGCAAACAAAAACTTGTTTTCAATTAAAAAAGTTTTTTTATTATATTTGACATTTTACCTGCAGGGGGAAAAATCAGTTTAGAAATGTTATACAGTTAACAGGCCTTTAATCCCAGGGCTAGGGAGGCAGAGGCAGGCAGATTGCTGAGTTCCAGAGCGGCCTGGTCTACAGAGCGAGGGAGTTCCAGGACACCCAGGGCTACACAGTGATACATTGTCTCGAAAAACAAACAAATAAACCACAACATTTTAAATGAAAAACAAGTTTCTGTTTGTTTGTTTGTTTGTTTTGTTTGGCTTTTCAAGACATGGTTTCTCTGTAAACCCTGATTGTCCTGGAACTCACCCTGAGTGAGTGCTGGGTTTAAAGGCATGAACCACCACCACCCGGCTAAAAACAGGTTTTTTAAAAAGAACAGAAAAACATTTGGCCTCCTGCCTGACTTGGCTTAGTCAGGAGAACTCTCCCTTGTGTGCTTTTCCCAGGATGTGTAAGGTACCTTTCTTTTGAGGTGCAAACATGTCCTTCTCTGAAAAGCTTTCCAGCTCTTCCCCACATCCACCCAACCTCTAACATCAGTGTCTCTGCGTCCCTTCAAAGGCCCTCTACACCCTCACAGTCCCCTCCCTGTCCTGCCCCTTGTTCTGAGCAATCATGAAGAGTTTTGAGGGGAGGTACCAGCTGTTCCCGGCACACAGAAGATGGAAACAGACTTGTGGACAGGGGAATCGCACTAAGTATGAGGTAGGTGTTCTAATAGCACAGGAGTCGCAGGACATAATGAGTAAGGACTGTCCTCTGGAATCCAGATGCCCAGGATAGACTCTTGATCTGGTCGCTTTCTGTCTGGGAAACCGTATGTCACTGAATGCCTTTGACCTAAGCTTCCTTATCTATAAAATCAGACCCATAATGATACAGGCCTTAAAGGTCTTTGTCATCTTTTTTTTTTTTTTTAAATAAGGGGCTAGGGAGATGGCTCATTTGATAAGGTGCTTGCTGCGTAATCAGGGCCTGAGTTTGAATTCCCAGCACTCATAGCAAAAGCCAGGCATGACAATGAACACCTAGGATCCCAGCGGGGAGGACACAGAAGACATCCCCGAGCCTACTGGCCAGCCAGTCTCACTGAATCGGCAAGCTCCAGGTTGAGTGGGAGACTCTGTCTCAAAAAAACCGTGAAAATAATTGAGGAAGATGAAGGATGACAACACCGGGCTTCCACATGCATATGAACACGCGCACATGGCACATGTGTGTACACATAAACATGCCCACACAGACATACACAGTGATTGAGAAAGACAGAGCCAATTAGTTTCTAATAACGTGCAGAGTCCGTCCACATTACTTCCTCAACACAGTCATCCTGAAGAGGACTGGATTCCAGAAGCAAATCCTTTATGTAAAATGGGATAGCATTTGCATATAGCCTGTAGAGACGCCCCCACGCATGCTGAGTCATCTGGGTTACTTACAATACCTCATACAACATAAAGCGTATGTAAATAGTTGCTACTCTATACCGCTCAGAGTTTGGTGACAAGAAAAACAGTCTGTGTATGTTCGGCACAGATACAATTTTCCTTTCAAATATTTCAACCTGAGATTGGTTGGATCCATGAATACACGCAACCTGCATCCAAGAGGGCTATTTTTCATATTTATTGTATCAGTAAGAAAATGAGTGCTGGAGAATAAATCACTGTAGGTCACTGAATGATAGGTTTAGGGATACAATTGAAATGGGGGGAAAAGTAAAAAATATTTCAAGTACTAAAATGGAAGTGATGAACAAAGAAAGAGTAACAGGTAAATGCTGAGAGCAAGAGATTGTGAAAGCCCGGTGGTGGTGGTGGTGGTGGTGGTGGAGGTGGTGGAGGTGGTGGAGGTGGTGGTGGTGGTGGTGGTGGTGGTGGTGGTGGTGGTGGTGGAGGTGGTGGAGGTGGTGGTGGTGGTGGTGGTGGTGGTGGTGGTGGTGGTGGAGGTGGTGGAGGTGGTGGTGGTGGTGGTGGAGGTGGTGGTGGTGGTGGTGGTGGTGGTGGTGGTGGTGGTGGAGGTGGTGGAGGTGGTGGTGGTGGTGGTGGTGGTGGAGGTGGAGGTGGTGGAGGTGGTGGTGGTGGTGGTGGAGGTGGTGGTGGTGGAGGTGGTGGTGGTGGAGGTGGTGGTGGTGGTGGAGGTGGTGGTGGTGGTGGTGGAGGTGGTGGTGGAGGTGGTGGAGGTGGTGGTGGTGGTAGAGGTGGCAGCACATGCCTTTAATCCCAGAACTCGGAAGACAGAGGCATGCAGATCTCTGAGTGTGAGGCCAGCCTGGTCCACAGAACGAGTTTCAGGACAGCCAGGGCTACACAGAGAAACCCTGTCTCAGGGGAAGACGCCCGCATCCCCCCCCCCAAAAAAAAAAGGAGATTATGAGACAGTCCTGTTAGACTGCATCTAGTCAGGGAGCAAAATACAGTGAAGCTTCTGGAACGCAGTAATTCTGAGATGGAGAGGCTAACATGCAAACCGGAAGAGCGTGTTCTAGAATGTAAGGGAACACTAGCTTACCCAAGAGCTAGAACTAGAAAGGAAAGGACTTCACGTGTAAAACTTTGGGGGGTTAGGGGACAGGATGAGGATGAGCTCCTCCAGAGAGGCTCACCACAGGAAGCTGAATCTGGAATGGAGACAAGTATCCAGAATGAATGAACCGTGAATGCTTGACCTAGGGGTGCAGCCCCCTGCTTGTGCATTTCCATTCTTTTCACCTTATTTTCCCAGTACACCTTTGCCTTGGGTGAAGGCCATTGTGTGTCTAGTGTAACCACCATCAGGGCTGACTTCTCCACCAGGCACAGGAAGCTCAACACTTAGGCACTCCTATGATTTTGGGAACCCATGGCAAGATTTTCGTTTTACTTTCTTTTAAAAATCAGGAGGAAGGCCAGGCGGTGGTGGCACATGCCTTTAATCCCAGTACTTGGGAGGCAGAGCCAGGCGGATCTCTGTGAGTTCAAGGCCAGCCTGGGCTACAAAGCGAGTTCCAAGAAAGGCACAAAGCTACACAGAGAAACCCTGTCTCGAAAAACAAAACAAAAAAAGAAAAAAAAGAAGAAGGCAAAAGCTAAGTGAATCCCTCACCAGGTAAGACAAAAGATAAGGCCTGGAATCCAGCAAGCAAAGACATAACCTTGGAAGAAGCAGAGAAAGTCACAGACCTAGGCCCCTCCCTGGGTTTGAGAAAGAAATCTGTCTTCTAAGGACAAAGACGTTCCTGTCCCCTTGCCCCATCCAAGCAACAAGGCAACTCATAGTCTGTGCACATTCACATTGATTACATTTAGGGGACCTTATGAAACACCAAAGGCACAAATACTTTTTTTTAAATTGTGTGGCTGCTATTGTTATTGCTGTTGCTGTTGTGTATGTGCATGTTGATGTGTGTTTGTGTGTACACCGAGAAGTGCATGGAGAGGTCAAAGGGCAACTTCAGGGAGTGGACTCTATTTTTCACCCTTATGGCCCTTCCAAAGATGGAACTCAGGTCACCAGGCTCGCAAGACAAGCGTCTTTACCAACGGAGCCTTCTCACCAACCTTACCCAGACACTTTGGCATTCACATTTGTGTCCGTGTGGTCAAGTTCTGCCTTGTTTTCGGTCTAGTGTCTGGCCCACGGTTGGTGCTTTCAGTGGCTTAAAGACATACAGTATCCACTCCCACTAAAATCACAACTACGAAAGAAAGGAATTTCCATGCGGCATTCAATAACCCATGCATCTAACTTATGAAATATTAAGATCAATTGAGGGTAGGTCCCATCGCTGAAATCTTTCAAAATGAGTAAAATAGTAAACGAGGTAGCTCTTCCTCTTCCTTTGCGGTAAGCACCGTTCCTTGGGGTTTATAAATACACTTTATCAAATCCCTCTGCGCAAGCAATCTTGAGTCGCACCCCCCCCCCCACCCCAGCCCTGCACCATGAGAGAATGAATAAATGAATATCTAGCAGGGCCCACACAATACCCACAAGATAATCGGCATTCTGAAAGAGTCTGAAGATATCATGTATGATAGACACCAGAGAGTGGCCCTGCACATATTAACCCTGAATCACTGGTTTGCTGCAAGGGACAGACAACACAAACAGATCACAGAAGGATGCAACAGATAAATTCACCAAACAGGGTCAGCATGATTAGTAGACGTCAGACATGATACTCCCCTGTCCCTTCTGATTTATGCAAGACACAGTTGCTGGTTTCTTTGTTTTTCAGTCCTGATATGTCCTGGCTCCTGTTATTCACTTACAAATGGCCGCACTGTTTACTGAAGGCTGTGTGTCTGTTGCTAAAGGAGGAAGGGACACACAGTGTCCAATATCAGAAGCCCCAGAGCCAAGCCCCTTGGCAGTTCTAGCATCCTAGGGAGTAACGACCACCAAGGAGGGATCTCCAAGTGGAGTTTCTGCCAGGCCACCTTGCAGAGGCCTGGCGATCAGAAGGGAACACTGAAGAAGCCTCCCAAGGCCAGCCACAAATGAAAATGACAGTTCAGATCCACAAACACCCAGCAAAGCTATGGGCAAAAATCTGCTTTAGTGGGAACGTTAAGTGTTACGCACTGCGGCCTGTTATGAATTGGTTCTAATTTTCTCCTGACAGTTTCTGAATGAAACTAGTTAGTACACAAAATAATAATAACAATAACAATAATAATAATAACAAATGCCACAAAGCAGAAAGCAAACTCGGTGTCTGAAGGTTAATGATTGCTCATGAAAGCCACAGAAATAAATTATCTGCCTAGGGACACTGTCACATGATCAGCACAAAAGCTGTAACAGCCAAAAATGTTTATGTAGAGGGAAAAAAAAAAAAAAAAACCCTGTCAGCGTCACAGCACCCTCCCCCCACAGCTAAATTCGAGTCCTGAGCCAGCCAGCTGCTCCTGACTGCTTACATTAAACTAATTTGTGCTGCTACATTGCAGCTGCTTAATTTTTTACTCTGAACTTTATCACCAATAAGTGTTACAATAACAAGCGCTATGATGCTATCTCTGAAGAAATATCCATCAAGCCTCAAACGAGGACAGCTTCCCGAGCGCGGCTCGCAGGAAGGCAAAACCGAATGGGAGAAGAGAAAAGAGAAGAAAGAAAGAAAGGAAGGGAGGGAGGGAGGGAGGGAGGGAGGGAGGGAGGGAGGGAGGGAGGGAGGGAGGGAGGGAGGGAGGGAGGGAGGGAGGGAGGAAAGAAGAAAATTACCCCGCACTGGCTCTTTAAAAGAGGGGGAGGGGCGAACTTTTAGCAGGGAGAGGCTTTAAACCACCGCTTTGTTCGGCAGGGCCTTTCTGCGGTGATGCAGGGGCGGGCTGGAAAGGTTAGCTAGCCGGGGAAGAGTTAGCCAGTTAAGCTGTGCTTCTGCTGGGAGGGGGCGATTGGCAAGGTGAGCGCTTCAGACGGGAGCGGGCAGCTTCCTCCGAACAATGCAGTCCACTCTGCCTTGCCCACTGTCCCCCCAAACACCTCGCGACCCCAAACTGCCGCTCGGGCGGGGAGTTCCTGAGCTTGGCTCTGGAGCTGACAATGTTAGTGGTGTCCTCCCCCCAACCCCCTCATGTTTTCCCCGTTATTTTCCTAGTCCAGTGGAAATACACAAGCCCTGCTCTGCCCAGAAAACAGACACTGACCTGAGCTGTTTTAAATTCCTGCCCTGTTTTTGCTACATTTTTTTTTTTTGGAACTTGGCTGAGACCATATGTCAGGCATTTATCGGTGCTCGAACTGCAATGGATACCTAAACTTAATAAAATAAAAGATTTTTTTTAAAGTGTTTGTAATGCCCTGAAACTTTTCCGTTATTAATTAATCAGAATGTGAGTCGAAGTATCCCCTTACTGTCTCTGCAGCTTGCTGCTGACAACAATTCAAGTTTACCCCGCTCGCTGGGTGATCACAAACAGGATTCCTTTGAAAGCAGGGAAGAACACCCATGTCAGCTACTTACAACATTTTTAAAATTCTGTGGTTTTTCAGAATTAAGGTTCAAAGTGAGTGTTATTAACATTGAGTAATACAGTAGTTTTCCTTGCACAAAAGATACCCTAAATTTTAATAGGCGCGTTTACACTTAAATCATTCGCTCAGGGCAGGGGAAGTGGGAGGGCTCCGCAGGAGGAGCTTTAGACCCACTCTTGTGTTTTTTCACCTTTACACCTTCACACCTTATGGTCACAGCCCAGGTCCCGGCAGTATTTTCTTTATTCAATCAACTAGTAAATCACCTACGGGGCGGAGCCAGGGGCTTTGAAGGGGCAGGGCCCTGCTTCCTTCTTCCCAGTAGACATCCTCCACCTCCACAGTGGATGTGTGGGTACATTCTCAAGGGTTATGATCCCTGGGGAAGTGGAGGCAGAGTCCCTAGATTCCATCAGAATGGCTCTTCCAAGTGCCAAGTGGGTCACTGTTGGGCAAGGCCAGGCTTTCCGTGGAGCTCAGCGTGATGCCTCCTGCCCTGTCTGGGAACTCTTGACAGGAAGCGTCCCCAGGCTTGCTGGTGGGACAGGGTGTAACCCAACCCAAATGAGAGCACCTTTTGAAAAGGCACCTAACCCTGGGCAGGCAGGGAAGGGCTCCGTGGAAGAGCAGCCATGGGAAGACTTCGCTTTTCTTCATGGGCAGCTGTGCCTGGCTGGCCTTGAGCGGAGTAACAGGACTTCTCAAAGCTTGAAGCCCGACAGCTTGACAAAGTTGTGAAATTAAGACTCGGTTTGACAGGGTTTGACAGGATATGTGAGTTTATTATCTTCCCAGAGCTGGACTAAACTGGTCTGACTGGGACACTTGGCGGCTGGTGACGCAGGCCACACAATTGCATGAAGGCAGGAGCAAAACACTAGGGTCAGCGTGTCTCGGGGAAGTTCTGTGCACACAAAGCACACATGCATGAGCTCAAGAGTCGTGGTGATCCACACGCTCTTTCCTCTCAGCAAGCCACGGGGAAAGACAGGACCTGCTGCCAGCCACCAGGGATCTCACCAGGGAGAACTGAATTGGCCACTCCCCTGAAAAGTTCCATGGACAAACCCTTCTGGATACATGCTTTTCCAGAGCAGCGCCAAACAAGAGTCGGTTGCCAGTGTTTGCCATTGTGGACTTCCTAAATGGCAAGGCGCTCTGGTCTCAGGCTCCTCCATCCCATCGCTGAACTCCTGTCAAGCTAGCTTTGCTCTTTAGAAGTCGTACTTTTCTGGCTTCGAGTTGCCAGAGAAGTGGAAACAGTTAATGGGGTGTGCTAGGAGGTATGGTATAATTTCCAGTTCACAGCATTAACGCTCATAGTCATGAGCCTGAAGCGTATCATCTCTCACAGGGGTGCAGTGTGGGAAGTGATATATATATATATATATACATATATATATATATATATATATATATATATATATATATGACCAAGAGCCACAAATTTTGTCTCCCACTTTTGCCAACGTGTTGGAGCACAGGCCAAACTAGAAAGTGACAGAAGTCAAAAGGACATCTATCATTCTCCATGTTTCTCTGAATAAACCGACAGCAAGCGATTTATCTAAAGTTGCAACGCTGTGACTCTTGATAGCTTTTACATCAACAAGTTATAAAACATTATCCCTACTAAGCTCTTTAATGATTGTGTAGAGTATCATAAGAAATAATGGGGCTGGTTACATGGCACCTACCCAAGCCTACTGTCCTTAGAAGGAAAGAACTGATTCCCTCAAATTGAGCTCTGACCTCCACAAACACACTGTGGCACATTTTTCCCTCACCACAATAATAATAAAAGGTTTTAATTAAAAATTGCTAAATAATGTATATGAAGTGTTTCTGCAAACTGTGGGGTGACTCTTAAACATAAAGAATAGTGATGTTCTTGTTAAATTTGTCTCCAAATTTAAAAACTAATTTATTCCATCTTCTACTTGCATTATAGAGAAAAAGAGGTATAAATAAAGATATATGCGGTAAAGTGGCTTTGGTTTGTTTTTTGTTTGTTTGTTTGTTTGTTTGTTTGTTTTAGGTAGAAGTCAGGCCATTGATTCTTCACTCAAACAGAAGGTATTTCATTTGTTGAGTATATAATGAGGGGCTATTCTGGTGCCATGAGACTTAAGAATAGAATGATGTTTCTCTGCTCAAAATGTATGTCCCTGACACCGTACAACCCCACCGCCTCCACTCAAATGCCAAGAGGCGTGACCAGAAACAAGAAGCCGGTTTCTCCGTAATCCCTCAGTTGGCATATGTTTCCAGATACAGAATCCAAAAGCTGAGTGACAGGGATCGTTTGGATAAAGGTACCAATAGGTAGAGCCAATCTATCCATTAGGCACAGCTAACACTGTGCTTGGAGCCCAGGATGGTTTTTTGTGCCCATAAATATATTGTCATTTCTTTTAAAATCTAAAAAGTAGAGCTTTTGAATCAAATTTATAACATTATTTATAACAAATTTAATAATCATATTGAATGGTAATAACATTTCTTTTGGTTAATGGAGGAAAAGAACCCACGGAGGCAAAGATGTCTGCCTTGGTTTTGCATTGCCACTGTAACAAGTTACCACAAACTGGGCTTCTTTATAATGCTAGTCAGAACTCAAAAACGGACCTCATGGAACCAAAGGAAAGACGCGGACAAGGTTGCTTTTTCCTCCATAGGAAGGAAGTGAGAGTTCCTCAGCCAACTGAGGTGCAGTCAGAGCCGGGCAAGTCACATGTGGCCTCCCTTGGTGCCCTCTCTCTTCTTCCTATGCCATCATTTCCTTGCCGAAACCAGAGGTGGCACCTGTTGGGAAGCTGTGCTCTTGTACCATGTACATATGGTGCTATGTGGGGCCATAATGACACCCCCACATTAGACACACACTGACCCCGTAGCTCATTCACTTTGGGACAAGTGTTCTGAAGCTCACGTTCATGGTCATAGGCAAACAGAACAAGACTGTCCAGACTAGGTGTCATACTCTCTGGGTTCACAGAAGTAGGTATGATCTTGAGGTGGCCGCTAAGAATCCAGTAGACACATTTTCAGCATTGGAATTCAAACTACAAGAAGAACGCAGAGAGCCAGCTACGCCTGGCCCTGTAATAGGCTGGGGAACGGCGTTAATGCTGAGCAATGCTGGGGCTGATTTCTCGTTCCAAGACAGACCATTGAGGCGAAGGGACCTGCAGCTTCGTCACTGGGCGAGTTTTCTCTATATAGCAGTATGTACCTGATCCAAGCCTCCACATTCTCCTGTTACAAACCTGGACAGCAGGGCGGTAGAGATAGCATGGTGGGTAAGAGCTTGCTGTGCGAGCCTGTGCAAGCATGGTGAGCAGTGTTTGGATCCCTTGCGCCTGTGTGAAAGCCAAGTGCTACAGTGTATGCTTGTGGCCCCAGGGCAGGCTGGCAGAAGCAAGAGCGTCTGGGGGGCTCACTAGCCAACCAGAGGAGCTGAAAAAGTGAGATCCGGTTCACTAAGAGACCCTGTCTCAAACAAAGACAGGTGGGCCAGGCGGTGGTGGTGCATGCCTTTAATCCCAGCACTGGGGAGGCAGAGGCAGGCGGATCTCTATGAGTTCAAGGCCAGCTTGGTCTATAGAGTGAGTTCCAGGAGAACCAGGACTGTTACACAGAGATACCCTGTCTTGAAAAATATAAATAAATAAATAAATACATACACAGTAGTGGAAGATAATGGACAACCTACAGAGATGCCTAAATTCATGGATATTTCACATTTTACCCAATATTTGGTACATTGAGACTCCCTTGCAGCCCACAATTTAAACTGTATAATGGTCTGGGACATTTTTGTAACTAGTTTATAATTTAAATTCCACGTTAACCCATTCCTCTGTAATGTCATCTATAAAATGGGTATAGCAAAAATAAGCCAAGCCCTAAAGTTATTTATGGGGATTGGCTGCCACCAAGATCGTGTGGCATTTTCCATGTATAAATCCTAAGTAATCCAAGCAATAAAAAGTAACATTTGGGAGCTGGAGAGTTGATACTCTTGCAAAGGACCAAGGCTTGATTCCCAGCACCCACAGGGCAGCTCATCACTATCTGTAACTTGAGTCCCAGGAGATCCAACACCCTCTTGTGACCTTGGAGGGTACCCGGGACACATGGTGTGGAGACATACATGCAGGCAAAATACTCATTCAAATAAAATAAATAAATCTAAAATTGAAAAAAAAGTAACATTTCCCATTCACATTCCCATGAAATTCTGAACAAGTACAAATCACTCCCATTTCCCTTTAAAAGCATACCTAGCCTACAGCATCTCAGACAGCCATGAGATGGGAACCAAAGACAATGGAAATGTAACTAAATAGGAACTCATCAGCTGGATTTTTACCACAACCACAATATATCTAATAGCTTCCATCTTTTAAGTTACTATATATTATTTTTCTTGGCATCTTGAAGAAAAAAAATAGAAAATCATTCTAAAAGACAGACTTACCAAATGCATACTGAGTTTTCTGCTTAAAGATTCAGTTTCCACCATCTTTGCAGAGAGAAATTCTGAGAGGTGTTTTCGCTGCCATTTGAGGGGTTTTGTTGGGTTGGTTTGGGTGTCGGTACTGAGAATAGAACTCAGGGCCTTGTGCACACCATGCTCTTTATTCCCGGTGGGGATATGGATTCCTCGATCTGCTGTGAAATATTTCTTTCCTCAGCCAAGTCATGACATACAGAGCTGTGTGAGGCATCTTAACAAATAAGAGAAAACCAACGATAAAGATGCAAACACATAGGAAATTCCTGATGTAAGAAGACTGAGACGAGGAGGAGTGAGTCAGAAAGGGGAGCGAAGTTTGCTGAACTTTGGTGAAGTTTCATCTTTAATGGGAGGAAAAAAGTCCCCCACCATTGATGTTTATTTCGTGCGAAGTCAAGGTATGAAAACAGAATCAAACCAGGAAGGTCGGGTATTAAGTAGGATTTCTGCAGAGACTATATAATAAAACTTGGGGGAAAATGACTTAAGGGAAGCTGGAATAATGACATCCTGGGTAGTGTTTGGCCACAAACAGTAGAAATGTCTCCCTTTGTACTGTCTTCCACCTCCTCTCTACAAACGGGACAGGGTCCAGGGTAAACTCTCCAGAACAGAGGACTACACCCAACCATTCGCAGCAGAGAAGAGAAACCATGTGTGCACTGCTCCATTATTCCAAAAACTTTTCTTTTTTTAGTGTCCCCTAGACTTCTTTCCATCTTGTCACTGTCCTTGCTCAACCATGCTGGGAAGTTACATTGTTTCAGACATGAGTTAACAGGTCTTTTACATACATGCACTTCCACATTCCAGTGAGACCCAGACTACCCTTTTCCTTTCTATCCCACCCTCGACACACACCACACACACACCACTCTCCGGCTTCTGCCTACACGGTACCCTCCCCCTCCTTCCTTTTCCCTTGTTGTTTCATTTATTATTATTATTATTATTATTATTATTATTATTATTGGTGGTGGTTTTTTTGTGTTTGTTTGTTTGTATTTGTTTGTTTCAAGACACGGTTTTTCTATACAGCCCTGGCTGTCCTGGAACTCACTATATTGACCAGGCTGGCCTCGAACTCACAGAGATCCACCTGCCTCTGCCTCCCGAGTGCTGGGATCAAAGGCGTGCGCCACCACCGCCCAGCTCAGAATCTACTTTTTTATCATTTGCAGGTACGTTAAAGATAGGGAAACACTTCTTTCTCAGTTTCCTGCCACCAACAGTGGAAGACAGTTTCAGTAACTGAAACGTGAACTTAAGTTATGGGGGGGGGGGGAGATCCTCACCACCTCCCTTGCCCAGATTCTAAAAACTGTACACTCTCACCTCTCCATGCCTTTCAGAGTGAAGTACAAGGACTATGCGTCTAATGTGGTGGGTTTGGGAACAAAAACCTAAGGTCACAAAATCCTCTCCACGCTCAGATACTGATTGTGGAAGGTGTGCTTCATCTTTTCCTGGTTCACCGTGCCCTGCTTGTACAGGGGAGAATAATGTTCCCATCCCACAGGTACTTCTATCCAACTCAAGAGGAATTTCTAAATCTGTTGTGGGGTTTGGCAAAGGAGATGAAAATTCTTCTTCTCCCTTTCCTGGTAAGAAAGTGGACCGAGGAGCTGGTAAGATGGCTTAGCAGTTAAGAATGTATACTGCTTTTGCTGAGGACCCAAGTTCAGTGCCCAGCATCCATGTCTGGTGGCTCACAATATAACAATAACAATATAACTCCAGTTCCAGGGGAATCCGGCACCTTCTGCTGGCCTCCACAGGTACCTGGACTCAGGTGCATAGAAGAAACTGGATGAGTGGTGGTGGCACACACCTTTGATCTCAGCGTTCTGGAGGCAGAGACGGGCAGATCTCTGAGTTCGAGACCAGTCTTGTCTACAGAGGAAGTGTCAGGATGATCAAGTCCACACAGAGAAAGCCTGTCACAAAAAAAGAAGAAGAAGAAGAAGAAGAAGAAGAAGAAGAAGAAGAAGAAGAAGAAGAGGAGGAGGAGGAGGAGGAGGAGGAGGAGGAAGAAGAAGAAGAAAAGTGAGGAAGAGGAGGAGGAGGAGGAGGAGGAGGAGGAGGAGGAGGAGGAGGAGACTGGACTGGAAGACATTAAGGACCCCCCAACCCAACATCTTACAGACATCTGCCTTTTCAGTCAGGATGCTGTTGCCCTCTCCCCTAAAGGTGAAGGGTTATGTTTTGGTCTCATATGTGGATTTATTAGAAAGTGCCTCCTAGGACTTAGAAGTGATGGAAAGTAACAAGTGAAGTACAGGAGAAGTCATGCAAATTCACCATGATAAAGAGAACATTGCCGTGTGGAAAAAGAAATCACCATGCAGGAGGTCCATTACCAGGGAAGAATGTGGAGAGTCTGAGAGGCAAGTGTGGTCAGGGAGGCCCACCAAGCCCTCTAGGGAAGATATTCTCCATCAGAGACTCAAGAGTTGCATTTCCAGTCCCCATGAAAAGCCCGTCAAGGATGAAAATGGATATAGAAGATCACAGCCTTTACTCCTAGTCCTACTGGCCAGATCATTCTTAGGACAGTTTGGACACTATAAGACAACACAACCCGAAGCTAATACATAACTAATTCATCTAAATCTTGCTGTTCAGATTCTACCCTACAAGAAGAACCACAATTTTACTTCATTTAAAGCTCTTCTGCAGTAAGAAAAGACTGAGTTGAGCATTCCATTTTCTGGGTTTTGGTGCCAAAACTTCTCAGTGAGTTGATTTTCTTAACTTAGATATCAACCTTAAAACCTAGGCTCATGGGGGTGTCCTCTGAAAAAGAGACACTCAAAAAGCTGAAGAGTAGCTTCCTAGAAGCCTAGAGGCTAACGACAAACCATGATCAAGGCCCAAATACATGATGCTCATCCAAAGAGAGTCCCAAATTCTTGGCTGACAATAACCACATTATTATTAAAATGGAATTACAATTAACCTCCAAAGACAGTAATTTATGGAACTTTTAGGATTCTTTAGAAATACATATTACCTCGGAGTGTGCAGGGGACATCAAAGGACAATAGCAAAAATCATTGATGGAGAAATGAATCCATCTACCTATTTTTTCAGAAAACAGTCCTGAATTTGTCCCATGTGCATGGCACTGTGCAAGTTTCTGGGAAATAGTTTGGAAAACAATTAAGAACCCCAAATGCAATGAGTTAGCATTGTAGATGATGGAGTATGCATAGGAGAAGAGGTACCCAAGTCCTCCTATGGTTTTACTTTCTTTAAAGCTCTTCTGCAGTAAGAAAGGACTGTGTGAGTTCCATTTTCTGGTTTTTGGTGCCATAACTTCTCAGTGAGTTGACTTTGACTTTCTTACCTTAGACATCAACCTTAAATTCATTAATGTTTTGTTTCTTTCTTTTCCTTTTTTTTTTTTTTTTTTTTTTTTTTTTGGTTTTTCTGAGACAGGGTTTCTCTTTTGTAGCCCTGGCTACTCTGTAGACCAGGCCAGCCTCAAGCTCACAGAGATCTGTCTGCCTCTGCCTCCCGAGTGCTGGGTTAGGTTGAAACTTGAAAGGGAAGAAAAATTTTGATAGCAAAACGAAATGGCTAAATTCATAGAACAATTAAAATGAGGGTTGGCAATAAAAGAGAAAGCTGTGCCGATTAGAAGATGGGGTGAGAGGCGAGCCTGTGGTCTTTGCTGCTGAATGGTGATCAGCAGCATGAGTTGGTATCTTATCAGAAATTCAGAGTTCCCACAGTTTTTCTAATGTATTTATTATTATTTTATATGCATTGGTGTTTTACCTGCAGGCATATCTATGTGAGGGAGCCAGATCCTCTAGAACTGGAGTTACAGAGAGTTGTGAGATGCCATGTGGATGCTAGAAATTGAACCTGGGTCCTCTGGAAGAGCAGCCAGTGCTCTTAACCTCTGAGCCATCTCTCCAACCCCCGGAGTTCCCATGTATTATTTGATTGAAAGTCATATTTCTATGTGGCTAGATCATAAATCATTAAAGAACAACAGGAGATGAGCACAGTGGATATAGAGAGCTAGATGACAATCTCCGTCACCTGAAAGGGAAAGTTCACGAGCTTGAGACTGGAGAGATGTTTCCCATTCAATTAATTGGTCTCTACCAGCAGAGTGGGAAATGGATTGATCTAAGACGAAGTCACCACTACTGGAAAAACCTGCGCTAAAGACAAGGGCCGCATCAGTGGGAGGGACTAATGGAGAGATTTCTGATTTTTTCAGAAGTAGACAGGACGACAAATCTGAGAAGATTCCAGCCCCCAATTGAAAACTTTACTGGATGACATTAGCAGAGACTAAGAAAGTGAGAGGGGAAAATCAATTTGAGAGTTACAAAGATCCCTTAGAGACTTTCGGTGGTGACGGGCTTTGCGTTCAAATCTGGAGAAATACCTGATAGTCGAGGTATACTTGAACCTGAGCTGAGGAGAGATTAATAAAATCACATCTGGTAGTTATCAAAACTGATGCTGTGGATAAAGAAGGCTGAGTGCAGCGAGAATGGGGTTATGTGCTGTTTCTTCCTCTCTTCCCTCCCTGCTCGACCATGAAAGGTCAGAACCACGCTATCACCATTCTTAGTAAAGTGTAAGTTCCAAGTTTTGGAACTTATTTGTGACACTCCCAATTATCTCAAAAATGCATTCTGGTCCTACCTTGGGCCACATGATTGCCCACGAATTTGTAACTTGCATACTAATGACTTCTGAAAGTTGGTGTTTCCCAAGCTAAGAATTATATACCTTTTGCAAGGTCATTACTCAGTGCCTATGTTTTAGTGCAGTGAACCAAAAGATAGGCAATCCCTTGATCATTTACTTTTGTGGTATTGGACATTGAACCTAAGACCTCGGATATGCTAGCTAAGTGCTCTACCACTGAGCTAAATCCCTAACCTTGCCCTGGTAATTCCCATCACCACAGTCCACCAATGACAGGCATTCTTTGGGAAGGAAAAAAAAAAAAAGACTTTGTCCTGAACCTCCTGCAGCATTACCAAATGGAAAGCTACCAGCTCTCTTCCCTCTGTACCTGCCCCAACAAAAGGCTTGTTAAAAGCAGGGTGAAGTGATAGGCTGTCTGGGCCTGACTTTATAAATACTGTGGTGAAGCTCAGGAGGAGAGGGAAAGGAAGTGGAGAGGATTATTATACATAAACAAGCTGGGCATGAATTGATCATTGTTGAAGGGGCGTCCACTGCTCTTGGAGTTACCTTTGTATACATTTGACATTTCTACGATCAAAAAGTTTACTTTTTTAAAATACCAGAAGTTATGATCAAAGATTACATCTAAGTTCCTGACCTGGATAAATGCCATTTCTAAGGACAGGGCACGACACAAAGTAAATAACAGTTTTATCTTGGGATTTGCCAATCGTCTCGAGTTATCACTCATTGCTCAAGGCATTTTTGTCATTTCAATTAATCCAACATCGTTCAACACATTCATTAACATTATACTTACTACATCTTCCAAATCATAATGAATAGAAACAAGACCAAGTATTTTATGGTAGTATAAATCACTGGGAAAGCCTTCTCAATTATATAGTTGATGAAAAGCAATAAACCATAATAATCCTGCAAATTCACCTCACGATGCTCGTCCACAGACCCTGAAAGTTCATTCATTCCCTGTAAATCCCTGTATTGCGCATGGAAATGCCTCCAGAATTTCAGAAGCCAATACTAAAAAGAGAAAGTCGGGTGACATCTATGCCTAATTTGGCTTCTAAATCATTGCGAAGAAGATATTTTTCACAAGAAATGCTTACAAATACAGCCTCAAATTCACCAACTCAGTTCACCATTTCAAAGCAAATCAGAAAAAGATATTTTTTTTAAGAATATTGACTGCTTTTAGTATGAATATAAAAGTTCCCAAACCTCAAGTGAACAAAGAAATGCGTTTGGTTTTGATGCCAAGTTACTAAGATAATACACAAAAAAGGCACAGGGCCTGGAGAGATGGCTCAGTAGTTAAGATGATATATACTGCTCTTCCAGAGGACCCGAGTTCATGTCCTGAGCTCACATCGGGAAGTCACAACTACCTGTAACTGCAGGTCCAGGGTATCCAATATCTCTGGCTTCTTTGTGCACTCACACTCCCATGCTCAACTGTGTATACCTTCATATCGACATATACAAATAATGAAAAATAAAATAAATCCTAATAGAGATAAAATAAATCACTCAGTTAGTTACATAAAAGGGATACTTGAATTCAAAAAGGTTGAGAAATAATTGATGTGGTTTTTTTGTTTTTTGTTTTTTTTTTTTTTTTTTTGCTTTGTTTAGTTTTAGTTTTTCAAGACAGGGTTTCTCCGTGTAGCCCTGGTTGTCCTGGAGTTCACTCTGTAGACCAGGCTGGCCTTGAACTCACAGAGATCCACCTGCCTCTACCTCCCAAGTGTTTGGATTAAAGGCCTGTGCCACCACTGCCCAGCAATTGATGTGTTTTAATCCATGCTAATGTTCTTACCGAAATATACCTGAATAAATGTGTATAAACTTACTAGAAGTATGCATAAAGTATTCTATGTGAAATGTATTGCATGAATAAAACAAGCTATTTCTTCTATTATAACCTTTTTTGGGTCACTTACTTGTTTACTCTCCAGACTACTCTCAGTTCTTCTAAGTTCTTCTTATGCTGTAATGCAAGGACTATGTAAACTACAACTCCCAGGATTCCTTTTTCAAACTTAGGTTTGGTCAATGGCAGGCACTAAAGTGGGAAGATTTGAGACTTAGGAGGAAACTGTATTTTATCCTCCCATTTGTGTTTTTGGTAATGACTCTGTCTCCTTTCTGGACCTGTTTCTAGCCAAGGGTTCCTCTCTTTGCATTCCTAATGCCCTCATCGCGCCTCTAGACACCAACCGGCTCACCAGCAGCAGAGGACTTAAGGCTTTGGTAACTATTTACTCTTGGTTCCTCCAGCCCTAAGAACGGTGGGGGCTTCCAGTAGTTGCTAAGATCTGGGTCACCTTCCTCCCCCTCTCTGGTTTTAAGTTTTTCCAATGCCTACACAGTAATTTACTTCTGCGTGTGCTTACATTTCAATAAGCAGTCTGCTTTCACGACTGAACTGTATGTTTAAGAAAGCCATTTTATATGTGGGCATAATTTTACTCTTATAATATTGTTTACTCTTTATAATCAATTACTTCTTAAATATGTACAGGTATTCTCAGCAACTCTATGATTTCACTGAGCTGTGATGGAAAACCATTTCTAGTATTTGGAAGGAATTTTTATTTCAAACATTGGTCTCAATCTTGTTTTGTTTTGCCTAGATGGTTGACAATGACATATTAATTTCAGTTCACACATAAAAAGCTACAAATAGATTTTTTAAAAAGCGAAGTTTCCTGAAGAAAAATGTTGCAGTGTGCTATAAAACATTGTATATAGTCACTGAAATGAACCCAAGACACCAACAGATACATATATTTT